>NC_022034.1:35453225-35464547 GCF_000317375.1 Microtus ochrogaster | reverse complement strand
TGAGTGTACCCCTTTCTCCACAACCTCTCCAGCAAAGGCTATCATTGGTGTTTTTTATTTTAGCCATTCTGACCGGTGTAAGATGGTATCTTAAAGTTGTCTTGATTTGCATTTCCCTGATCTCTAAGGAAGTTGAGCATGACCTTAAGTGTCTTTTGGCCATTTGAACTTCTTCTGTCAAACAGGAATCTTAAAGGCAAGCCTCATCAACAAAATACAAGAGATTAAGAGAGATAGAAGAGACAATCTCTACCTTAAAGACAAGATAGAAGAAATGGATACCTCAATCAAAGAATATGTTAAATCTTTAAAAAAAAATCCAAGCACAAAACATTCAAAAAATCTGGGACATTCTCAAAGCCAAAATCTATAAATAATAGGCCTAGAGGAAATAGAAGAAACCCATGTCCACTGCATAAAAAATATTTCAACAAAAATCATAGAAGATATTTTCAAAACCTAATGAAAGGAGTGCTTATCAAGGTTCAAAAAGCACACAGAACACCAAATAAACTGTACCAGAGAAAATATTTCTCTTGGCACACAGTAATCAGAACAACAGATGAAACGGGGGACATAACAGACACAGAGGAAATCCATAGAGCCATAAGGACATACTTTAAACACCTGGACTCCAACAGGGACATAAACAATGATGTTACAGGGACCATCCTTTCATTCTTATTTCATATCCGTAGAAAATCTAAGTTACCAGACTGGCACGGAGTGGAGGAGGGAATGAAGGGAGATTGGTGGAGACTACAGAGAGCGAGCTCAGGAACTAGTGATTTCTGAAACATGCAGGACTTCAGTCACTGGGTGAAATGAGAGGTGGCAGCAAGCTCTCCTTTGCTTCCTTCTGAGGCAGTAGCTGTTAGCTTCCTGGAATAGAGGCAGTCATTTTCATTACTTAACTGTGTCTGAGGTACAATTTCCTGAGCTAAGTATCTCTTTGTCTTTTGTTTTGCTTTCTTTTTCGAGATAGGGTACTTAGGAATATTCCCTAACCGAGCACTCTGTCAAAGCAAAATAATCCCAATCAAGTTAAATCAGACCAGATCAAAAGATATCCAGGTTTAATTAGACACATGAGCTCCTGGGTGACCTTGAGGGGACTCGGAAGCTGTCAACAAACACCTAAGAGGAAAAGGGAAAACCATGTGTTTATTTTCTGGGGAGCAGTTTAAATAGCCTATGCGAGTGGTCTTGACCTTTCCTGGGAAGAGGCCATGGTTTGGTGGGCTACCTTGACCTTTCTGGGGGAGGGGTCAAGGTTCTAGGGGCACAGGGGAGGGGCCTCCAAAGATTGAGGAGGGGGCTGGGATTACAAGGGTTTCTCTATGTACTTGTACTTGGCTGTCCAAGAATTCACTCTTTTGACTAGCCTCTAACTCACAAAGATCCACCTGCATCTGCCTCCTGCATTCTGGGATTAAAGGCATGTGCCACCACCTGACTGCCTTCTCTCTCTCTCTCTCTCTCTCTCTCCCTCTCTTTCTCTCTCTCTCTTTCGCTCCCTCTCTCCTTCCTTCCCTCCCTCGCTCCTTTCCTCTCTTCTTCCCTTTCTTTCTTTTATAATTTATACTTTTTAATTTTTTGTGAATCTTATACCTGAGTACCATATTTGTATCTTTTCTACTGTCTTCTCTCCCCTCCAGCTCCTGTTATGTCCCTTTCTCCCTCTTGAGTTCATGACTTGTTCTTCTAAACATGTTTGTTACACACACACAACACCTTGAGTTCATTTAGCTGTTTGTTTGTTTTTCATCAACAACACTTTGCAGTTGATTAACTATTCAAGTACAGTAGCATCTGGGAAGATTGGAACAGAATTGGAAAGTGAATAGATACCCAGATTCAACAAGGTTGGAAGAAGCCCCAACATGCTCTTGGCAAACATCTTCACAGAGTTAATACAGTACCAGCTATTAACCCAGCACAGCAAGTGCACTGAAGTGGAAAGATGCCATGAGAAAATTAGCTATGTTAGAAAGATCAACACTTAAAAAATAAAAGAGTAAAACACTTTCAGTTTCTGCCTTGTTCAACAAGCCCTGTGGCCAGCAAGACTAAGTCTCCACCATGGAAAGATATCTCTAAGACCTAAGTCAGGAACCTGTTTACTCCATGCATTTGAGTTCAAAAATAGTGCAAACAAAGCACTTTTATTAAAACAAGCAAGAACATGAGGTGATGTTTACAGTTAGCTTACACTAATGCAAGCACAGCAAGGAAAAACACCTGGTGTATGTCTTACATCTTTTGTCATGGGGAAAAAAGACAAGAATATTCCTTCCAGGCCTATCTTATCTTGTGTGTTATTTCAAAAGTCTGAAATATTAAAGTGCTCACATCTGGATATTGTTTATAGTCAATGTGGTCTTTTTAGCAATAAAATGTTGCTCAATTTTAGAGTACTACACCTCTCATTTTACCCAGTTACTAATTTATCGCTGTCAGTATGGTGGTGGTAATGCTAGTAATTTGTTAAAGACACGTGTCATTTTCCATATCTCTTCTACATCCCTGCCACCAGCCGAGGTATATAGAGGAGGAACACTGCAGCAATATCAACAGAAGTAGGACCCAATATGGGACGGTCAGCATCACAATCAGTAAGGAGAGCTTGTGTGTCTCATGGGTGATGTATATCCAATGTGGGCTGTCAAAGCAGCATAGGCACAATATGACCCAAACCACAGCCTCAGAAAATTTCTTTGATAAAGCTGCCAAAGTGTGATTGTGGACCCTAGATGAGGACCCACTACTGCCATTTTCCTAAATCAATATAGCTTCTATCAGTGTTGTACATATTTTTCCTTATATTCACAGATAAATGTAGCATGTCTCATCAACAAACCTGCACTTGGCAATAGATGGTGACTCCTACAGAGATCTACAACTTGTCAAATGTAGAGAAAAGTGACCATGGAGTGCCCAACCCTGACTGGTACATCTACAACATAACACCTACACCCAGGATTCTCTTCTGTTGAGTGAACTTTAGGTCACATTGGACAATTTTGCTTGCTCCCAAGATATAAGTGCTACTAATTGCACCACTGGGAATGTCCTCCTGGGCCTATCATTGTGGTCCAGGGGATTTACAGTTGAGTAGAACTACTGATTCCTTTTCTCCTTTGGCAGCTTGTACATTCTCATTCTATGAGAGGTACCCTCGGGGACAATTCTCCCATGTCAGTTCAGTTCAGTTCCTCCAAATCCCAAGTCTGAAATGTGTGGTGATTTCAGCAACCTTCAATTTGTTGGAATCAACCAAGGGCAATCCCAACAGCCTAAATTGTTTTGAAAGTCTCTTAGGCACCTGGCCAACAACTGAAAGAGAGGTTTCCCTTGTCTGTTACTATTACTGGGGTTTTGATAAGCTGTGACTTTCAGGGGTGGGGGGGAACTTCTGTAGAGCAAAGCAAGCCCACAGAGTTGGAAATTATATATATATATATCCATAAGAGGATTAATACATATAATGAATAACTCAAGAAACAAAGAGTGAAAAAAGGAAGAAAAAATAGCTCCTCCCAAAAAAGACTGTGAGTCTGAACAGAATTCTCAGAAGAAAAAATAAACATGGCTAAAAGTGCTTACCATGCTTAGCTCTCAGGGAAATGCAAATTAAAGAGTTAAGTGTTTCTCATGTGGAAATGTGGCAGTGTAGAAACCAGGAAACTCTGTGGGCAGGATGTGGTCTGAACCTCTCTGCAAACTTTAAAGTAAGGTGGCCTCTCAATGTGAATGCCTGCATATACAGATCTTGCAAACCAGGGGCCAGATACAACCCACAGAACACTGCTTTTACATTACTGCCACTGCCAGACGTAATAAGGGACAATAGTGTCAACAGGAGTGGAAGGACCAACCACATTTGCCAAAGCCTTGCTTTGGTCCAGGCACTGTTCGTTTTACATATATTCATATATTCAAGTCACACCCTATACAAATCACTTCACAGATGAGGAGGCAGAAAGGATACAACTGGAAATGCTGAATTCATCTAGATTAAGATGAATTGACTGGTGTCAGTTTGGCTTCTTCCAAAGAGCTCAAAATCTAGAAATATGTATAAGTTTATGGTATCTGAATTTCACACCGAAGCTTAAAGTATTGAGCTGTTTATTGAGCTGGACCTGGGGTGACTGTGCCCCCAGAAGAGCCAGCAGCTGCGGTGAGCCAGCTAGGGCCATGACCACCCACGGCCTAAAGGGCTGCCACACCCTGCTGGGGACCAGATGATTTCTGTGGCCCATGTCATCATCAAGGACCATGCAGAAGTCTATGGTCTGTGCTAGAGTCTGAAATCACATTGATATCCTGTCAGGGGCTGTATTGATGTGAATGGCCTGAGGCCATGCTAATGTTACGGTCTGGGCAGCCTATGAGGGCCTTGTCCAGTTTGCGGTACTACTGCCGCAGAGGGCTACGTTCGTGGTCTGTGCCGTTACCAGAAATTGGCTGGAGAACCATGACCCACACTCTGGCTGACTGTGAAGAGCAAGGAGACGACTTTTTGCTATGATATTGGTGATTATCAATGCGCAGTTGAGAGTGAAGGACATGAAAGGTTTCTGTGACAATCCTTATACCCCATCCCCTAAAATAACAGCCAACACAGGAAGTCACTGAGGAGAACTCTTATAAACGTGTGGCAGAGATGCTGGAGTATCTCTCCCATAATTGGTGGCTTCCGGCAGAAGTATGGGAGAAGAAGGGCTCAGTTCTACTTAAGGGCCAAACCACTTAATCATGTTCCAGCTTGTATATAAATAAAACTAATGGCTTGCCTTTCTTCCTCCCTTCCTCCCTCCCTCCCTCCCTCCCTCCCTCCCTCCCTTCCTTCCTTCCTTCCTTTCTTCTTCTTTTTTTTGGGGGGGGAGTTCACAAGTGGGGGGCAGACAGGGAAGTACTGTGAAGGGATTGTCATATGAAACTACCAGAGAATCAGTAAAAATATGTGCAGGGGGAAAAAGTTCCTTATTGTGAACTTTTAGTTGGGTGGCATGGATATCCGTCAAGGAATAATCACATTAGCAATATGTTAGCAAAAAAGTTCAGGAAGCGTTAGAGTAACACACAGTTCAGAAGACCCGGGAAGACATTGCATCTAATCTAACAGCTCCTCATTTTCTGATTCATTGGCTAACTCTTGCTTTCGTTTTTCTTTCAGCACATGCTTTGCTCTAGGGTAAAGGTTTTCAGTGCTGCTTTTGGGGACATCTTAAATCCTCTCATGGATAAAACGCTATGATTTCATGAGACTGAAAACTAGCCACATGCTGAAAACTAAATTCAATTTTTCTTTCAGATGTCTTGTTTTGTTGACAGATTATCAACATCTGTATAGATGAGTAATGAAAGCAACAGCCATAATGTACACATTCTTATTTCTCTAATACATAGCATATTGTTTAACAAGTAACTCTATTGTAGTAGTATTTTTCACTCCATTTATGTTCTGTCATTAGCAGTTATTATAAAAAATGAAGAAACAAGACACAATTATATGTAATATATACAAAACTTAAGAGTGATTTTATTTTAAAAAAATAAACTAAAAACAAAATATATTTTTATGCTTTCAAAGTAGTTCTTTATAAGATATTCATAGAAATAGTTTTAAAAATACAAATTAAAAAATAATAAACGTTACACATTTTATTTCATTTTAAAATAATTGCATAAGTCTTATTTGTTAATAAAAGTAGAATCTCTCATAATTATATGTTCAACTTTTAGGCAGTTGGATTCGTATTACTATTCTTGTTGCAGCTAAAATAACACAAACTGCTTAATGCAATTAAATGTTCTTCAATCACCATGTTTGACTGTTGTGAATGTTCTCAAGAGTGACAGTTAATACTGTTAATATGAAAAGATATAAGAAGAGGTATGCTTGGGATTGCAGGTCTTATTTGTTTATTTATACTGAGACTATTGCTTAGCTCATGTTGGCCTCCTTCCTCAGTCTCCCTAGTACTAGGAGATGTATAGTCATGTACCACAAAAACTGACAAAGAACAACAACAAAAAAATCTACTGTATTTTCCTATCTGTGAGAAAGACTTTGATCAGTTCATTTCTCTTCTCTCTTTGCTAATTCCTACTATGTAAAAAATCTTCCCTGCATTCATAATAATGCTTTTTACTTTGTCTTGAAGACTAGACATGATTGCTCATGGAATTTAAAGAGCATTGCCTTTGTTTTAAGAAAATACCATATATAGAAAAATAATTTCCTTGTTCCTGTCATGAGAATTGATACTAGAGATTTGTCATTGTATCATCTTACAAACTATCAGACCCTGTCAAACAGAGACATACTTCTTTTCCATCAATAATAAAAACGTTTATAAAAATACCCATATAAAAAGAGACTATTAACATTACTACATTTCCATGATTATTGTCATGCTTATGTGTTCTTTAATAGCTTTGGGAATCACCATATTTTTATTTTTATTTTATTTTTTTCACCGTATTTTTAATATTAGAAAACGAAGTGCTTGTCTCTTTTATTGAGTTCTACTTTGATAGAAGTAGTTACAAAATTATACTTCAATTGAACTTTGGTTTCAGATGGGCTCTCTCTGTGTTCCTACAGAAGTGCCGAGAGCAAATCTGGTGATGACCAACACAAGTGCTTCCACCGGATCCCAGGAAGATCCATTACAGGATCACATCTCAAGCAAATGGATCAAATCACCCCAGCAATGATGTGCTGAAACTCTTGTGGGTAGGGATGAAATAAACTCGCACGGTATTTAAACAAGGAGTTACACAGTCAGATTTGCTGATGACTATCTCCCTGTCACATGACTTGTCCTAGTATGAAAAGTCAGACTCAAGAGAAACAAGCAAAACCATAGAGTGTGAATCCTTTCGACAAAGCTGAATTGAACACTGACTTGAATACAGCCAAGCCAGCTAGAAAGTCTCGAAAAACAAACAAAAAAAAAAAACAAAAAAAAGAAAGACTATATACATTACTAAATAATGCTTGAAAGCATTATGGAAGCCACTAAAGCTCCTCATCAGGCAATGGTTTCACCTCTGGATTTACAGTCATATATACAGATCAACAATTTTCTCTCACCCTTTACTTAAATACAATGTGAGTTGAGTTTGTATTGCAATTAAAAACACAGGTAAATGCTTTAAGCTTTTAATGTCATTAGGTCGCAGAAAAATGCAGGTATATATGACAGATACTACTCAGAATCTGTAGCTAGAAGTAGAAAATAGTGAATTCTCATATTCTCCATATTGAAAGATAAGTGGCACACACGGACCATGATAAAAAAAAAAAGTGAACATGGAAGACCCTCAGTCAGGTTGGAAAAGCTAAGAAAACGATGTGGTAGTTTGAAAGAAAATGGTCCCAAAGGGAGTGGTACTATTAGGAGGTGTGGCTTTGTTGGAGTAGAGATGGGCTTGTTGGAAGAATTGAGTTGCTATGAGGACAGGCAGGATTGAAGGTCTCATATGCTCAAGTTACTCCTAGTGTGACAGTCCACTTCCTGTTGCCTGCATTTCAACATGTAACAGCTACCTCTTCAGCATCATGTCTACCTGTGTGCTGCCATATCCGGCCATGACGATAATGGAATGAACCTCTGAACTATAAGCAAACCACCAGGATTAATTGTTTTCTTTGTAAGAGTTGCATGGTTATGGTGTCTATTCACAGCAGAAGAAATCCTAAGACACTGTGCTATTGTCCACAAACACAAGAAACTTGAAGTATAAGGTTAAAATAGTGGTAGGATACATAATGTGATGAGTGTGGGCTCAGAACAGAAGAAAGTCACCATTGGTCTTTCCATCTATCCTCTACACTTTCTAAATGGTGAACCCTTTGTCATAAAGGCAAGATCAAGAAAGGGGAAGGCAAGTTTTATCATCAGAATTGTTTTATATCAGGAAATAGCTGTTTCTTTTAAATGACAAAAAAGTGAAGAAGAAGAATCTTCATAAAAAAGGGGGCACTTGAGAAACTCGTTTGTTTTTTACCTCCACTTTATTGAAGCATGGTTGGCATAGAGAAAGTCACACACATTTAGCATAAATCACCTGATGTGTTCGGGGATAAAATTATAGAATTACACCATTATTACAATCTATTTTATAAATATATCTGCTACCAGATTTTAATAAAAAAAAACCAGGACAGGAAAGCTGTCCAAACATCTGCCTCAAGGAGAAAAATGGAGGAGAGAAGAAAAAAAGTATTCCATGTGAGCTGGCATCAAGTTCAGACACATGACAGACAGCAGCCACACATACAAAAAAGAAAAAATAAAAAAGAAAGTATGAAAACCTAACACAGTGTTAAGTAAAACACAGAAAATAGATATAAAGGACAAATGGAAGTTATATGTTTTTAAATAATGTAAACAAGCAGGCTGATTTACAAGCTCTGGGCCTGCTGCCCTGAATCCCTGAAAGCTACTGCACTATGGAGATTTAACTGGCCATCTTTGTAAGCAGGCAAGGCTTCCAGTGGTGTAACTGGACACCATCCAAACCACAAAACCTTCGACCTACAATCTGTCTTGCCTGCAAGATGGGCTGGAACAATGGTGGCAAAGAACTAGTGGGAGTGGTCAAACCATGACTAGTCTAATTTAAGGCAAAGGAGAAGGAGTGGATGACCAACACTGGTTCACCAAGAGCTGCAGGCTGGATGTCTCTGAGACCTAGGGTAGAACCAAATATGACTGGAAAAAATCAAATAAACAATTGCTAATGATGTTCTGCTATACTCATAGATCAGTATCTAGTACAGAAGTCATCAGAGATGCTGCCTTCTACAATTAAAGATACAGGGATCCCTAGCCAAACACTAGGTGGATAAAGAGCCAAAGTTGGAGGGCTCAATTGGGTCCCCCCTCAAACCTATGAGAACCCTTTGAAAGAAGGAAGGAGGTACTATAGGAGCCAGAGGGGTCAAGGACATCTGGAGAGAACAGCTTAGGGAATCAGCTAAGCAGGGCTCACAAGGGCTCCCAGAAACTGAAGTGACAATAGCGGAATATGCATGGGTCAGTGCTAGGTCTTCTGCATATGTTATGGTTGTTGGCTTGGTGTTTGGGGGGGGGTCTTCTTACACTGGGAGTGTGGGTATCTCTGACTCTTGCCTATTTTAGGACCCCTTTCCATCTGCTGGGTTGCCTTGTCCAGCCTTGATGTAAGGGATTGTGCCTGGTCTTATTGTAACTTGTTGTGTTCCCTTGATGTCCCTGGAAGGCCTGTTATGTTATGGATAGGTACAGCGGCAGGTTGATCTGGGGGAAAGGAGGCTTGGTGAAGGGGAGAGCTCGAAGGAGGGGAAACTGATGATGGAATGTATTATATGAGAGAATACATAAAAATTTTAAAAACAGAATTATGGGGAAGAAAGTATAGTATTTCTTTAAAGAGGAAAAGTATACTATAGTATCTCATTAAATTGGTCATTCCACCCATCTTTATAGCATGGCTTAGGAAAAATCTGCCTTCCTAGGGCTGGTTCATCAGCCAAAGTGACAAACCAAGATCTATTGGAATGTGGCCCCACCCAGGTCAGAGAATCTTTTCTCTTAACCAGAAAGAATTATTTTTATTCTAACAGGTCTATGCTAACAAAATCTTACATTCCATAGAGAAATAAACAATGTTATTAAATTACTCTATTATTTTATATAATAAGAAATACCAGTATATTTATAAATCAACTAGATCACTGAACATGTCATGTATTTTGTTTTGTTTTGTTTTTGAGTCAAGCACTTAAGAAGTGTGTGAATGTTAAGACACATTGTTTTGAATAATGAACATATCACCAAAAAATGCCTCAGAAATAAACTCAATTTTGACATATAGAATTTTATGATCAATTCTTTAAAATTAAATCTAGATTTTATTATAAAACAGATAGAGCTCCCCTTTTACTATTCATGAGGGACTTTTGTTTGCTTTAGACGTCTGTTCTTTAATATACACATATGTATGTGTGTCTATACACATGCAGTTTATCTCATGGAATGACATACTGAGACAAAATGGCTTAGAACTGACTTGTCTTTGCTGAAGAAAAATCTAGGAACATGTAATTTATTTTGGTTCCAATCTGGAATTTCTAGGTTGCTTTGGGATTCCCCTCTGTATGCTATGAATATCATTGGTTAATAAAGAAACTACCTTGGCCTGATGATAGGGCAGAGGTTAGGTAGGCAGGGAAAACTAAAGAGAATGCTGAAGGAAGGACGGCAGAGTCAGAGAACAGCCATATAACCACACCAGAGACAGACAAGTTGAAACTTTGCTTGTAGGCCACGACCTTGTGGTGATGCACAGATGAATGGAGATGAGTCGAATTAATATTAAGAGTCAGCCAATAAGAAGCTAAATCTAATGGGCCAAGCACTGATTTAAATAATATAGTTTCTGTGTGGTTATTTTGTGGCTGAGCTGCTGGGAACCAAGAAACGGCCTTCTCCTACAGTTCACTCTTGTGTTAAACAAACAAACAAGACCCGTTCAATGCTTGTCAAAGACTACTAAATATGACATCATTGTTGTCTAACTTTCTATTAACAAAACTGTACTATTTACATGTCCATGTATGTGAGTGACAATGAATTATTTTAATTAAATTTACTGTCATTGTGCTAAGCACATTAATCTTTCAGTCAAATAACCATTAGGTACTCTATGAGGTGGGAGCTATTTCTATTTCTAGAGAAAAGAATGTAGAATTGCCTCACAATGTGACTGTGTTACATAACCATTCTCATCAGATCTCTCTTCCTCTTGGGCTCATGACCTGAACCACTACAACTTACCCTTCGTCTTGGTAAATAGAAAATAGAGAATAAAAATGAAAATAAATTATATTTTGTTCAGAATTTTTGTATTTTATTTATTTATCTATTTATTTTACATCATAAACACAGTTTCTCCTCCCTCTTCTCCTCCCATCCCCTCCCTCCACCACCCCTCTGCTCCCCTCTCAATTAGCTTGTCCTCTGTTCCTGTCCAGAAAGGGGCAGGCCTCCCATGGGTATCAACAAAGCATGGCTTATCAAGTTACTATAAAACTAAGCACCTCCCCTTGTTTTAAGTCTGTGAAAGGCAATCTAGTATGAATAACAGGTTCCCAAGAGCCAGTCAAAGCATTAGGGATAGTCCCTGTTGCCATTGTTAGGAATCTCACAGGTAGACCAAGCTACATAGTTATCACATGTATGTAGAGGGCCTAGATCGATCTCATGCAGGCTTCAGGGTAGTTGGGTTTTGTGTGTGTGTGTGTGTGTGTGTGTGTGTGTG
>NC_022034.1:35438151-35452500 GCF_000317375.1 Microtus ochrogaster | reverse complement strand
TTATTCAGGATGATTTTTTTCTAGTTCCATCGATTTGTCTTCAAATTTTATGATGTCATTTGTTTTTACCAGATTAGTAATACTCCATTGTGTAAATATATCACATTTCTTTATCCATTCTTAGATTGAGGGGCATCTAGGGTGTTTCTAGATTCTGACTACTACAATTAAAGCTGCAAAGAACATAGTTGAGCAAGTGTCTTTTTGTTATGACTTAGCATCATTTGGGTATATGCCCAAGAGTGGTATTGCTGGGTTTTGAGATAGATTGATTCTCAATTTTCTAAGAATGTGTCATATTGATTTCTGAAGTAGCTGTACAAGTTTGGACTCCAACTAGCAATGTAGGAGTGTTTCCTTTATTCTACATCCCCTCCACCATGAGTTGTCACTTGTGTTTCTGGTTTAGCTATTCTGACAGGTGTAAGATGGAATTGCAGAGTCATTTTTGGGTTGCATTTCCTTGATGGCTAAGGATGTAGAACATTTCTTTAAGTGTTTGTTGGCCATTGAGATTATTCTGTTGAGATTTTTCTGTTTAGGTCTGTACCTGATTTTTAAATTGGATTATTTGTGGTTTTGATGCCTAGTTTCTTTCCCAGAACAGTAATATTTGATTTTCCCCTAAGTTCATGGTGGCATATCTAGTCTCAGGTTCTTGGGCCAGATCGGACATAGGTTTGCTCTCATAGAGTGGAGTTTAAAAATAATCAGACAGTGGTTAGTTACTCCCTCAACTTTTGTTCCTCTATTACACCAGCATATCTTGCAGTTAAGTCACTGCAGAGTTTGTATCTGGGTTGGTGTTTACCTTTCTCCTCTGGCAGTGTGCACAGCACCTTTCTGTACCATGAACACTAGGCACCAGCAGTGTAAATTAGATGCTGTTTGTATCAATAAGACCTTATCATCAGTTTGTGGAGATATTATTGGGAATATGTAACACGAGGGCCTGTTTTGTTGGGGTTTCTGTCCTGCCCAGTTTCCACAGGCATTTAGCCCCAAAGAAAATCACACAGAGAGTCTACAGTATTTATAAACTGGCCCATTAGCTCAGGCTTTGGATTAGCTCTTATAATTTATATTAACCCGTTATTCTTATCTATGTTAGCCACATGGCTCGGTACCTTTTTTGGTGGGGTAGGTCACATCTTCCTTCTTCAGCATCTGGGCAGGACTGGGGACGAATGGGCTTCCTTCCCAGAATACTCCTGTTCCCATTGCCCTGCCTCTACTTTCTGTCTGGTTGTCTCACCTATACTTCCTGCCTAGCTACTGGCCAATCAGCATTAATTTAAAACATAATTGACAGAATACAGAATTTACCACACCAGGAATAGACAGGGTTGTTTGGGGTTTAAATAGGGCTCCTCTGACCAACTACTTTATGATGTTATTTAGCATCAGTATATCTCTGTTTAGTTTTTGTCTGGATGACTTGTCTAGTGGTGAAAATGGAGTATTGAAATGAACTTCTCTCACTGTGTGAGCATCAGTATGTGATTTTAGCTGTAGCAGTGTGCCTTTTAGGGATTTGGATTCCTTCTGTTTGATGCATAAATGTTTAGAATTGCAAAATCCTCTTGGTGAATTTTTTCTTTGATGAGAATTCTAGTGTTCTTCCCTACCTCTTCTTATTAGTTTTGGTGTGAAGTCTCTAGTCAAATATTAAAATTGATTATACCGGCTTTCTTCTTTTGTTCATTTGCTTTGAATATTTTTTCTTTGACACCGGGGTGATACTTATCATTGATGTTGAGATGTGTTTCTTGGATGCAGCTGAAGAATAGATTCTGTCTTCCCACCCATTCTTTCAGTGTCTCTTTTTATTGAGGAATTGGGTCTTTGAGGTTGAGAGTTATCAGTGAGCAGTGTTTGTTGATTCCTGTGATTTTGCTGCTCTTGTTGTGGGAGTGGTGATGATGGTGGTGATGGTGGTGGTCATAGTGGTAGAGGTGGTGGAGGTGGTGGTAGAGGTTGAGGAGGTGGAGGTGGTAGAGATGGTAGAGGTGGTGGAGGTGTTGGTAGAAGCAGTGGTGGTGGTGGTGGTGGTGGAGGTATTAGAATGGTGAAGGTGGTAGTGGTGGAGGTGAAGGTGGTAGTGGTGGAGGTGGTGGGGGGGTGATGGTGATGGTGGTGGTGGCGTGTTTCCCACTCTTTTGATTTTCTGATCTGGGTTTATATATTACTTGTGTTTTCTTGGGTGTGGTCAATCTCTTCATGTTGAAGTTTTCCTTCTATCACATTCTGTATAAGTGAATTTGTAGACAGGTATGCTTAAACTTGGTTTTGTCATGGAATGTCTCTCTGTTTATTGTGATTGAAAGTTGTACTGGGTATAGTATTATGGGCTGACACCTGTGGTCTCAGATTTTATAGCCCTTCTGGCTTTTAGAGACTCCATTAAGAAGTCAGGTATTATTCTATTAGGTCTGACTTTATAAGTCACTTGGTCTTTTCCCTTTTCAACTTCTAACATTATTTCTTTGTTCTATACATTTAGTGTTTTGATTAGTATGTTTCTGGTACAATTTTATATGGTGCTCTGTATGCCTCTTATACCTTGATAGGCATCTCCTTTATTAGGTTAGAGGATTTTTCTTCAATTTTGTGGAAAGTATTTTGTGCTTTTAACCTTCGTTTCTTCTTATCTTACTATTATTTGTATATTTGGCCTTTTCAGGGTGTCTCATATTTCCTGATTACTTTGCCTGGATTTTTTAAGATTTAGTATTCTTTTTGAACAATGCATCATTTTTTCCTATTTTATCTTCAGTATCTGACCTTCTCTCTCCCATCTTTTATATTATGTTGAAGTTTACTTCTGAAGTTCTTATAGTTCCTAAAATTTTCATTTCCAGAGTTCCCTCAGTTTGGGTTTTCATTAGTGATTCTTTTTCTACTTTCAGATCTTTAACCATTTTCTTTCACTTTTTGTTGGTGTGTTAAGAATTTATTAATGGATTTGCTCATATCACCAACATCTTTGAACACATTTAAAATAACTATTTTGCAATCCTTGTCTTATACTTCAGGTATGTTGTGTTTCTCATGGCTACTATGGTAGGATTACTGAGTTCTGGGGAATATATATTTTCCTAGCTCTTCTGAATTGTGCTTTTGTGGTGGTTAGACATCTGAGTTTGGGATAATTGTAATTCCAGGGGTCAATATATGGTCTTGTCCTTTTTAGATTGGTGTTTCATTTCTTGGTTTCTCTTGTTCTCTCTAGATTTTAAGAGAATGTGGTGGGTGAAGGATCCCTGATAGGGAGAAATCCTGAGTCCCTGCCAGGAGTGGCCTCTGGGGGTAGAATGTATTTCTAGGCACTAGGGGCTATTTTGAATGAATAGGAATGGGCTGAGGGTGCTGCTGAGAATGTCCACAGGAAGGAGGAAAGGGAGTTTTGCCATGAAGATATGAGGATTCCCCTGGAAGTAGCGTAAGAGAGGGGAGGCAGGCTCCTGCATGTGATCTGTGGCCCCAGGGCTGGGAATAAACTTAAGGAATTTGGAATGTTGAAAAGGAAGGAGAGTGAAGATCATCATCTACTTGCTTGATTCCAGGCCAGTTTGGCCAGTGGAGTCTCAGGTAAAGTTCTCTGGGCTTTGAGAAGAGAAGGGATGAAGGAGTAAGGGTTGTTCCTGTTACTGCTGCAGAGTCCTCAGAGAACTGAAGAAGAAGATATCAGGCCCCTGAAGGTCTCAAGTAAGTATTCTGGTCATTTGTCAGAGTGCTTCTCAATTTTCTTAATGCTGGGACTCTTTAATTCCTCATGCTTTGGTGACCACAACCATAAAGTGTTGCCAGTTCATAATCTAATTTTGCTACTGTGATGAATTATAATGTAAATATGTGATATACAGGATGTCTCACATGTGATCCCTGTGAAATAGTTTGTTCTATCCCCAAAGAATCATGACCCACAGGGTGAGAACCACTGATTTATGAAATGCTCTTTGTTTTAAAAATATATAACTTTCTTGACCATTGAAGCATGAGATCTAGGTAAGTATATACACATAAATATGAATTTATAAATCTATAATTATGTACATGAGCTATGTATTGGTGATAAAAAAATAAATGGAGCCATGGTATAGATACTTATTTTTCTGAGCTTTACTTGGATCTAGGAAAGTGCATAAAAATTTATCATGATAATTAATGCTCAACTATTTTGTAATCAATTTTTACTTTAATCCAGATAGATTACTGAGGGTTGATTATAACATTTCTTTTGCAACCAGTATGAATTTCTTAGGTTCCACTTGCTCCCTGTGATAAATGAAAGCCAAAGGCGATGTTTTAAGGATAAACAAATGCTTAACAGTGCAAATTCCAAGAGGAAAGTCAGATCTTAGCTGAAAATCAATCTTTCAAATCTGTCTATAGCTATAAATATTTACAGTGCAAGATTAACTCCATCCCAGAGATTAGAGTAAGTAGGACTCTGAAAGTTTCCTTCACAGAAAATCTAGGCTGATGCAAAGAAAAAGGCAGTTTAACCAAAGAGTGAATCTAAGCAACAGAAAAATACAGATACTCTTCCTTCCTATTTTAGTTTTGCAAAATAAGATGGTTTGAGTCACTAAGTGTGGTGGTTTGAATAGGTAAGGCCCCAATAGATTCATATGGTTGAATGTTTGGCCCAGAGGGAGTGGTGTTATTAGGTGTGGCCTTGTAGGAAGAAGTGCACTGTGGGGGCCAGCTTGCAGGTCTCATATGCTCAAACTATGCCCAGGGTGCTGGACAGTTACCTGCAGTTTGATACGTAGATCTTTCAGTTACCTTTCTAGTACCTTATCTGCCTGCATGCTGCCATGATACTGAACTAAACCTTGGTCCTGTAAGCCAGCTGCAATGAAATGTTTCCTTTCTAAGAGGTGGTCATGGTGTCTCTTCAAAGCAATAGAAACCCTCATTTCTACACGAAGTCTGTTTTTCTTACAGCCCATCATCCACCTTTCACCATGTGCACCTAGAGAATTCTAGAAATTCCAGACTGACGATTTTGTCAGGATAAGTTTATCTGGAGCATTATAAAGAATACAATTTTTAGCAAAAGATGGTGACACACGCCTTTAATACCAGTGCTCATGGAGGCAGAGCCAGGCAAATCTATGTGAGCTCGAGGCCAGCCTCGTCTGCAGAGTGAGTTCCAGAACAACCAAAGATATACCGAGAAACTATGCTTCAAAAACAAAAACACCAAAAAACCAATTTTTCAAAATAGAATTAACTGTGGAAAACTGAATTTCGAAGTGGAAGTAGATGTGCACTTAATGAATGCTTGCCCTCTGTGGTCTTCAACTGCATGGAGAGCCTTGATTGTAGTCTCCACGGGGCCACAAGCTCAGGGAAGACTAAGAGCTGCATTACAACGTGAAACTCGTTTGCATGCTGCATGTAAATATACAAAGAAAGTTCTTCACATGCAAAGACAAATGGTTTCTAGAAGAATGCTAAGAAAAATCTAATAATCATTTCATCACATTCTTCATGGCCACGTGGGCTTGGAGTTGATTTTTTTTTTCAAGTTTTGTTGGCCTCTCCAATGCAACTGTGGCTTCTCAGATGGATAGAATTTTCAAACTCGCACCTTTCCTATGTTCCTAGGTTTCCATCTTACAGTTCCTTTTTCTATTACATTGAAAGAAAAGAACTTCTGCTTAGAGGTATGCCGTAGGAAATTCAGTGTTCATAATGTCAAAGCCTGAAACGAGCTTGTTTTCCAACTGATACTAGTAGACACAAAAAATTGAATCAAGAGCCGGGCGGTGGTGGCGCACGCCTTTAACCCCAGCACTCAGGAGGCAGAGGCAGGCGGATCTCTGTGAGTTCGAGACCAGCCTGGTCTACAGAGCTAGTTCCAGGACAGGCTCCAAAACCACAGAGAAACCCTGTCTCGAAAAACCAAAAAAACCCAAAAAAACAAAAACAAAAACAAAAACTGAATCAATGTGTCCCTCAGCAATTATTAATGAGGGAGAGAACCTCTCCCAGTTGAGTTCCCTGGGCAACCACTTTTAGAAATTCAGTTAGCTTTATTTCCTCCTGTTTTCTATATTTCTAGCTGCTTTATTTCCCTCTTTGCTTCCAATATTCATACATATTTAAATTTCTCTTTGCATGTTCTCTTAGCATTTAGTATTATTTTTTTGGTTGTTTATTTTTATTCTTTACTCTTTTGATGGGCCTGCCACTCAGCTCCAAATAAATCATACAGAGTCTCATTATAAATTACAAATGTCCAGCCTTAGTTTGTCTTGTTTCTAGACATCTTTTCTTAACTTGAATTATCTTGCCTACCTTTTGCATCTGGGCTTTTAGCTTTCTTTTACTTATGTATATCTTACTCACTTACTCCATGGCTGGCTGGGTGGTTGGGTGACTGGCCCCTAGGGTCTTCCTCTCCTTTTATTTCCTCCCCCTCCTCTCTTGCTTCCAAATCCTTCTTTTTCTTCTATTTATTTTTTCTGCCTGCCATTCCCTCCTAACCTTTCTCCTGCCTTACTATTGGCTGTCCAGCTCTTTATTAGACCAATCAGATGTTTTAGACAAAGTAATACAACTTCACAGAGTTAAACAAATACATCATAAAAGATTGTAACACATCTTTGCATCATTAAAACAAATGTGACTCATCTTAAAGTGATATTCTCCACATATTTCTTCTATTGCTTTTCTCTCTATCTTTTTCTCTGTCATTAATGATCCAATGATTTTCCCATTGGAAACAAGTACTTGCTTTTAAAGTTGGTTTGTCAACTCCCATCTGATTATAATAAATCACCTATGCCTATCTTGGGCTTCAAACTCATAGAAAACCCAAAATAGGTTCATTCCTGTTTATAATTAAACCCTTGATTCTCAAGTTTGCCAATGACCCACCTGTAACCTTAACTACAAATGGCTCTCCATTGTCATTTCAGGGAGCAGCAACTATGCCTTTGTTTCAGGAGATTATTAAAACCACCTCGTTTTGCTTACATTCCACTTCTATAGCCACGCTTATGTGCAAAATCCCCCACCTTATGGGTTTTGCCCTATAAAAAGGAGTTGAAAAATTTGTTCTCATGAATCCTGCCTTAGCGGAAGACACACATGGATTCAGCTCTGATGTTCACACAAATAAAGCTTATTTCGTTTGGTGGTTTTTCTTCTCCCAACTGTGGGGTTAACAGTTATTGCTTTGCTCCTTTCTAGACAATCAACAGAAGACCCTCCTTGAGCATTGAAATTCTACTCACTTATGCTACCAGAGCCTGGTTGGGTCCCAACTTATTAAAATGCAGAAGTGTTAGTGGTAGAACTAACAGTAGCTCAAAATCCAGTTTGTTCATCTACTTGCATCTCTGATGGCTGAGGAAATTTCTAATGCTATTTTTCAGACAATTATAAAATCAAACTGAGAAGGAAATTTTGATCTGGGGAGAGACTGCCTTTGTTAACAGCTCAGCAGCCATGGGGAGGAAGATGGATATGCAATAAGTACGTGCAGTGTCCTGGAAGAGATGCATTTGGAGATTGAGCAGAGATATCTGTGGGTTTGTATTTTGTTGTTTGGGCACGTTTACTATCACCTTCCAGATCTTCATTTTCTGGTGTGAATATCCCTTTTATAGTTAGTATCCTGCTAGTTAGCTTTGTCGACTTGACATAGCCTACAGTTATCTGACAGGAGAGCCTCAACTGAGAAATTTTATAAATCAGATTGGCCTATAGATATGCCTGTGGGTGGAATTGTCTTTTGATACTTGATTAAAGAGTAAACAGCCCACTGTGGGGTGCCCCATCCCTAGGTAAGTGATCATGAGCTATTAAGAAAGCTAGCACAGCTCGAGCCTGTGAATGAGTCTCGGAATAGAAGTAGATTTATTCTGCTTCCCTCAATGATGAACTGTGACCTAGAAGTTTAAGCCAATTCAATTGTTTCCTCGCCTAAATCACTTTTGGTAGGAGTATTGTCATATTAACAAGAAGGAAACTAGAACAGTTAGTGTTTACTAATTGTCAAATAAATTTTCATATGTTGACTAAGAGTAAGAAATTACTTTTGTTTACATTTGCTTACAAGGGAAAAACAAAACCAAACAGATGTCTCAGCCTGTACTTCCTGGGCCTTTGGAATTTTTTCTGAACCCCATTTCCAACTTTGAAGCCCGTTTTTCACCGCTTTTCTTTTGTGCACACCACAGTGTGAACCACAAGAGCCCCCTCTCTCCAGACAGGCCTGTGTGTTTCTACCTTTGCTAAGCGTCACTCCTGACCTATCTGCTGTTCTTGCTGAGTTTATGCTTTCTCTGTGATGCCACTTGGTTGTCTGATCTGGAAGTGCCCTCCACTTATCACGGTGTACTTTCTGTATGGAACCCATGTTGCCATTGCTGCCCATCATCTGCCTGAACCTAGACGAAAGAAACAGCAACAGCTCTGAAATAGTACCCAGAAAAGCAGCCACTGGTGTGGGCTCTCTTCACTCTTTGACCACGGTAGACAGGAGCTCTATGAGAACTCCAGAGACATCTAGAATAGCCATGGGATTGAGTGACGGGGGGCAGGAAGCTGTTTCCATAAGGAAGAAAGGTCTTAATAGTTCTATCCACTAAAATAGGATGGTTTATCACCAAGGCAACATAGTGCAATATTCTTGCAACCTGGGCAAGACAAACAGGCTGGAACTGGCTGTTTCCATACCTTGGAGAAACAGTGAGGAGTGAGGAGGGCTCAACAAAGACAAGTAGAATTAAACTGTCACATTGCATTGAAATACTTGCTGATAACAACACCTTCAGTTAATAGTTAATGCTGAGAAGCAAGACCACTCAGTTTGTGTGTGTGTGTTTGTGGAGATTGCATACAACAAGCCCCATCTGTCTCCTCTCAAACTAGAAAAACTGAAATAGGTAATTCAGGAAAAAATTAAATTATCAATGTTTGAAAGAGTACACTTACCACTATTGTCAATAACCTTTTATTCTTTCAAAATTATCTTCCAAAATAAAAAAAAAAACTCAAAGAATACAAAGCTAGGTTGTTTAATGATTTCCCAATCACTCCAGTCTATGCACAAGAATACCGAAACTCTAAGACTGTGTAATAGAATGTGTGCATAGAAGAAAACCACTCCATCTTCCTCTTTTGGATTTTGTCACTCTTGGTGACAGAACCACCCATCCTCTGTGCCCCATTTTCTGCTAGGAAGGAAGGTGACTGATCAGTTTGTCCCCGAATCTCTGTTCACCATGGAGATGGTCCCATCACCACCTCCTGTCCATCTCCTAAACTTCCACATTCTCAGGACACAGATGCTCTGGTCTGAGGAGTGAGACTGTTCACTTGTTAATTACCACTGGGAGACAAACACCTGAGCAGAGACCTGCAACCAGTATGTCTATGTTAGCTAACAGGGAACTCTGGGCAGGTGGCACCAAGACAAGCTGATGGCAAAAAGCAAGTAGACCTTTGTAACCTTGTGTAAAAGGAGTAAAAGCAGAATTGTCACAGGGTGTGACCCTCAGGACAGAGGAAGTGAAGCAAGCCACAGCTTGTTTGCCCTGCCTGTTTAGTGACAGTGTTTCTGTGAGTGCGTGAGTGTGCACGCCTGTGTGTATGTTTGTGTGTGTGTGTGTGTGCATGTGTGTGTGCGTGTGTGTGTGTAAATTCCAGCTTACAGAAACAAAGATTACATTAGTACCTTAGAAGAGGGACAGCACAGCTCATAGGAAGCTGGAGAGGGAGGCATCAATGGAAGAAATGTAAACCAAAGGAGGAGGGATGCAAGCTAATTTCTGCAACTACTCAATATCTTCCAAAGAACTTTGTTCTTTTAAAAATCATTGTCTTTAAACATGACCCCAACTTCAGTAATCACCTTGACCTTTTAACTCATTTGTGCCTCAGCTTCTCCTGGTGCAAAACAGGGACATTCGTAACACTGTACCATAGGATTCTTTCAAGAATTAAAAGGACCCATGTAGACGAAACTCTCAGAACAGGATTTTTCCACGGGAGAACTATTATGGAAGCATTTGTTACTATTTGGAGAGACGATAGAAGTTCACAGTTTGAATTCACACATTCTGAGGCCAGCCTGCCTTGCTTCAAACCTTGGCTTTGCCCCTTACTAGGGTCATCACATACATAGGGCTATTGTCAGAATTTAATTGCTGTGCACAAAACACTCATGATAATAGCTAAAGCTCAGTGTTAGATATTACTCTCCACCTCTTCCCATGCTGTGGACTTGCATGTGTCCTGTCCAGGGAAAGAACTCCAGGAGAACCAGCTGCCATGCGCGGGGCCTCTAAACCCCAACAGTTTCTTGCCAAAGCTTCTTGGCCAGAATCCCCTTTGTGCACTCAAGGTTCCCACACAGAACACACAGTGAGGAAAGTTATCTCCCTCACTTCCCCATCCTGGGAAGACGAGGCAGAACACTTCATTAACCCCCTGCCCTTTCTTTGGGAGACCCATCTTCTCAGTAGAGGGCTACATGGTGACAGAAGATATTCTGAACTAAGAACAAAGCAACCCTTCTTCATCAGTCATTCAATTGATCTCAAACTGCATTAGGAACTCCAAAGAAGTCTCAATTAGAAATAGTGCCTCTAACTTGAAAGGCATCAAAGGCCTATTTGAATGTTAAAGTGTTAGACAATTTAGAATTGTTTGTAATTTGGCTTTAATGAAAAAGGCATTTGTGCGGAACCATATTAAATTAATAAAAAAAAATCAGCTAACTTTGTTGTATATAAAAAGGAAACTGTTGCATAATAGAAAAAGCTGTAACCTTTATACATGCCTGAGTATATTTAAAAGATGCATTATAGCCCCCTCTTCTGGTTCTTAAAGGCATAGTGTTTCCTAAAATTAAAAAGTCATAGTAGCCAGGTTAGAGTATTTTATTATAGTTTCATAAATATATTTGGGAAAAATGTGTTTGAAACAATGCCATTGAGTGATTTCTTCCCAAGAGAATCCTAATCAGCACACAGAGCAGAATTAGTAAAAACTAGAAACGTATGGCAACCTGGGTTAAAAATTTGGCTTTGATGGGTAAACAGTGGAGTGAGATCGCCACCTCGTGGCAGTTTTAGGAACTCTCACAAGTGTTCAATTTTTGGGATCACACCATAAGCTATTTAAACTGATTTCTGCAGGTAGAAGGCAGTCCAAATACATATTTACTGAGTGCCATGCTCTGTCCATCTTAGCAGCCATAACTTTAGGGCATTGATTAAAAGGTGGGGGCAGGGAGAGTACATCCCTAACACTATTGCGAATCCAGTTCAGGTAATTTCTTTTTTAAAAAAATGAAACAGGAATATCTGAACATCTGTTTAATGCTATGCGAGTTCTCACAGAACTGCCGAAGTGAAGTCCATGGAAACTAAAGAGTAGCAAGTGCTTTGTTAATTTCTTACTTTCTGGAGAACGGCTCCTTAAGGCGTAACAGCTCACTGGTGCAAAGACGTGCACCTTCAAGGCACACTGTCCCAGGGCAGATGGCAATAGCACACGCACTCAAGATGCTCTACTTTTAAGACATCCATAGTCAGTGGTTGCCAGATTGCGACAGTTTGCAGCTCTAATGTCCCCTGAAGGGGTCACTCAATGTGTCCTTGGCACTACTCACAGAGGTAGGAGATGGAAGTTTAGACCTTAGAAGTAGGTTTGTGACCCTGGCCAAGAGATGAACTTGCCAGCTGACTCCATGCTCCCTCCAAGACCTTGCAGTTAAACCTCTGAAACTACAAGCCCAAACAAATCTTGTCACATTTTTGGTTATCCCTGGTGTTTTGACGTAGTGCTCCAAAGGTACCTAGCACACTTTCGGAAAGTTCTGTGCTATTCTGTGTTCTATTTACCATCGTGGGAGGCCCCCAGACACACAAAGAGGGCTGAACCTAGCTGTGGCATCCCTCTTCCTTCACAGATAGATGCTCTCACCTTCCCTTTTGCAAGTACTATCATCTGGACCCTAAGAATCATGGATTTTCCAGGGATTTTCCATTTTGTACACATCCTGAAAATTAATGATAAGTGGGATGATTATTATATTTGTCATCTGAAGTCTTCTCTGGAAGGAAAGGAAGAAAAAGAAAGGGAAGGGGAAAGGAAGGGAGGAAGAGAGGGAGGGAGAAAGGGAGGGAGGGAAGGAAGGAGGGAGGGAAGGAGCAAAAGAAAGGCAAACAAACAAGTCCTGTGTGATTTTCCTTCTATAAACTTTCCAGTTTTCCTAGGAGTCAGGCAAATTTAATAAGACTCTTGACTGAACCCATGTGGGCAAGTGACTTTTTGGTTTTAGGGAGGCAGCGCTCACCCAGGCTCTAAGAGTTCTGCCCTGGCTCACAGTTGCAGCCATGAGAGTTCTCAGGGACACCTTCCAAACTTATTATATTCACTTTAAGTGAGAATCAGGAGCTTGTACGATGATTTTCTTGAAACTTCAAAAGGCTCTAATATGTTCTTAGCAGTCCCCAGTTCCCCGGGAGCATGGCCATTCTAACTCTTCCTGCTGCTTGGTGCTCAATGAGAAGTTGGCTCCAGGATTCAATCAGGTGAGAAGAACTCCTGATTCAACTTCTCCTTTTTGTTTGAGTCAGTGTAGCAGGTGTTTGATGATCTGAGAACTGTCATCAATAACTGGGCAGAGAGAAGGAATTCACCAATGAAGCAAGCACAGCTGTAGATAAGAAAATGTCCTGCAAGAGGAAAAAAGACTAAGGAGAAAGAGGGAAATTTTAACAAATGACATGGAAGCAAATCGACAGACTAGGGTCCTCAAGCTGTGGCAAGCCTCTATGCTTTAGCAACTAGCTGTGATTTTTGCTGTGTGCCTGGCACTATATTCAGAATCTTGCCAATATTTGGTCCTTACACTTCTATAATAATTCAATGGTTTACACATTGAAGAAACGGAAGCAAACAGCATACAATAATTAATCAGAGTCATGAGAGCAAATAGCAGAGCTGTGCTTGGAAGATGCCAGGTGCACAGAGAGGAGATGGGCTCGTGAGTAGCAATACCCTTTTCCACCTCCTTACTCTTCATATCTGCTCTCTACCGCCCTCCACTCCCTCCTCTCTTCCTTCTTTCTCTCAGGCTCTTGTCTATTTTTCCTTTTTTCTTTCTCGTGTATTCTCTATTCTCTTCATCATTTCCCCTCCCTACCTGTCTCTTCTCCTTTTTCCTTCCCCTATCTCACTCTTTCCATCTCGACTTCTCTTCCCTCTTCTTCCCTTTCCTCCTTTCCCTCCTCCTCTCCCTTTTGATCCTCTATTTCCTCCTCTTTTTCCTCCCCATCATCCTCCCCTCTCACCCTTTCTTATTCTCTCCTTTCTTCTCCCCTCTCCCACCATCCACCCAGCATGCCCAGCCCACCATCCACCCAGCATGCCCAGCCCACCATCCACCCAGCATGCCCAGCCCACCATCCACCCAGCATGCCCAGCCCATCATCCACCCAGCATGCCCAGCCCACTTAAGAGAGCAAAGCTGAAGACTCTGCATAATTTCCTCTTTCAGTAGGATGCTCACCTGTAGTTACATTCTGAGAAGATGCAAAGATCACAGAAATCTCTCTGGGCACAGGACACAGGGTCGATCACGTTTGTTATCCTTTTTCTTCCTTTACAGAGAGTTAAGTTTCTAGACAGCAGCTTGATAGCTTTATTGTTCCGTTTTAGCCTGGTTATTTGACAGCGATAACCAAGGTTTTCTAATAAATGACTCAAGCAGACAGCATACACAACAACAATGTAAACATGGGCTAGAGACTTTAATACACTACAACTACATAGTCAAGTGATTCCTTTTGAAAATGTCTACTTCCTAAAAACATAACATTCTTGACATTTATTGAAAAAAACCTGGTGAGAAAATTCAATTTTGTCTTTAAACAACTTCTGACCTCGATTTTTCCTTTGTCTTGGTTCCTCAGCAAAAGAATAAACACATTCTCTTTCTCTTCCCTTTCTCTAAACATTCTTTGACAGCAAATGTGGCACCTTGTGTAAGACAAAATACGTGTGTGTGTGTGTGTGTGTGTGTGTGCGTGCAAGCTATGATAAATTGTGCTCTAGAAGATATACAATCCAGAATGTTTGTCACTACTAGAAATAATGAGGAAAGACAGTTTAGGTGTAAGTAAAAGAAAATTACCAAGAGTTATGTTACTTATTTTCCTTCTATATTTTTGTAGAAAAAAAATGACTTGGTTAAATACTGACTCACAATTATTTTGTTGGACAACTGTCATAAAACCCTAGTGATGAAGACTCATCTTCAAATAGTGATGTGTTGTAAGGAGGCCTCTAGTAAGTTCCCCAATGCTTAGTCCT
>NC_022034.1:35436228-35437581 GCF_000317375.1 Microtus ochrogaster | reverse complement strand
ACATGAAGGTATTTATAATAATGTGCTAATTATTTCTAACTGTTCATTTCCAGTATAATCAATTTTTTCAATACCATGAATTTGGGACATTTGTGAAATCAGAGTCAACTGACCAGTTTGGCTATCCATCTATCAAAAGAGTAAGACCAAAAGCAAAAGAGATGACAATGACTAATATTTATCAAAGCATTTCTCCCAGGCGTTACGCAAGTGCTTTACACATACCGGTGTCACCACTCCTTTCACCCACTGCCTTCGTTCATTCCTATCGCTGTGGTGAAAGCAATTTAGGAGAGAAAGGGTTTATTTTAGCTAACAATTCCAGGTGACAGATCATCGCTGAAAGGAAGGCACAGCATCACAGTCTCGAGATGGCCTGTCACATCACATCCGCAGTCCAGAGCAGAGAAGTAAAGAAGGCCCAACAGCCACTCGGCTCATTTTTTCCATTCACATACAGTCTAGGACCCCAAACCAGAGAAGAGTACCACTCACAGCAGGCTGGCCTTCCCATATCAATTAATGTAATCAAGACAATCCCCCAACGGCATCCCCATAGGCTAAACTAACCTAAGAATTTCTTCATAGAGACTCCTTTCCCTGGTGGTGGTCATGGGTGTGTTGAGCTGAGATTGAAACTCACCCTCATAACACTCACTCTATAAGATGTGGACTATTATTGATGTCATTCCATAGAGAATGTGGTGGAAACTTACAGACATGATCTTCATTGGTCGAGATCGTATAGCTAGTACGTAGAGTTGAAATTCAAACCCAGGGAGTTTGTTCTCCAGGCTCGCAACTTCAGTTAACACTGACAGCTAAGGCTGGGCAGCTCTGCTGTGGAGGACCTTATGGGGATGAAGAATGTTCAACTGCTGCTGGCAGCATCCCAGCTCCGCTCACTCCTTCCGGCAGCAGCAGTCTCTGGGCTCACCTCTTGTGTCCCCAGTCCTCCTGGAAGCTGAATTGTAACCTCAATTAATTTGGAATCAACTGCCAACCACTCAGTCTCACTTCATTGGACAACTTTGATAAATACGTAAATGGCTATTATATATTTTATTGGATATTAATGCACACCTATATACTAATTTTGATTATTTTGTTAAAAAAAATTTATTTGAGAGCTGGAAACAATGAAGCTCTTGGAAATCCCCCTTTGGTGTATATAATCCTAAAGTTAAGCTTGGTCAATAGAGTCCCAAGCAAGAGCTGATTTAAAGTACAAAGACTGACACTGTGATCCTTTCGGGAGCATCGTCCCTTTATGCCCAGAGTACTTCAGAAGATAAAACAAATGCAAATTGTATCAGTAAAGCATTTCTACTGTGAAATTTTATTTAGTTAGTG
>NC_022034.1:35430616-35436079 GCF_000317375.1 Microtus ochrogaster | reverse complement strand
CACCTTGGTTTTGTTTCAGTTCTTTTTTTAAAAAAATGTATGATTAAACATATATTAAAAGCATGTCTTTTGCAAATTTTATTTATAGTATATTATGCAAATATTTAAAGTGATTACTGCCATGTTGACTACTTAGGAAAAATATAAAAATTAAGGTCAACACACCTGATGAAATTACTTTAGCAACAATTTGCACACACACAGAAGTCCAGAGAAGAAAAGACAGTCTAGAGAAACTCGCACAATGTCTTGTACAATTTACATAAAATAAGACATACACATGAGCCAAGTTAAGGAATATAGTGAAATTTATTTATTACACATATTTTACGTAAGCAATTTGCCACAAATTTTACATTCTGTGCTTCCATATGAAAGATCACAGTATACACAGACTAAATGCAAAATACATTAGACAAAAGCATCCTACAGATGTTTATGTTGTCACAACTTTTACAATATTTGCAGATCTCTCTTAACTTTTTGGGGGAAATATGGTGTAGTTTTGATTAAAAATAAACACATTTTATACCTGTGATTTTTTTTACTACTAATACCATCTCACTAAAAATATAATTTCCTACAAATTCTGCAAAGTATTAAATTAATAGGTTTTGGTTTATGCATATCAGTAAGAACATAGTTAAACACACATCTGACTAAGTAAATCCCAAGACAGACAGTGGACTTCATTGGATGTATAAACAGTGTGTTCTTCCTTGGGTGCAATTTGAATGTAATACCTTTTAATAACCTATTTGGGTATCATGGTTGCGGTTTAAGGACAGAGCAGCACAACAAAATTACCTAAAACGCACACATTACCACAGTTACTACCAGATCAAACACTTCAGGAAGGCATAGCCACTGTGTCTGCCAATGTGCATAAAATCAACACCCTGGATAAATTGTAAGTCTTCATTTTTCGTCATTTAGGGACTTTTTCAGTTGGTCTTGTGCTTTCTCTTCACTCTTTTTTTTAACATCTGCAAAAAAAAAATAATTTCTCATTCTTACGCAAAATACACGGAAATATATTTTATATTTAGAATGAAAGGGTTGTTTTGTGCTTTGTACCCCTAAGTAGTTTTTCATCCTGACTAGGTCATATTTTGCTCTCAGCAGATGTGAATCTGCACAGAGAGGACATATTTGAGTAGTTTCTAGATCTTTCTCCTAGTCATTTTTTTTTCCTGGTTTATAGTTACTACAACCAAACACACTCTTAAGATATCATTATACTCTTTATCTACAGGACAGCAAACTACAGCCGAAGCAGGTGAAATGATTTGTGGGAAGTCACCGAGCAAGTGAAAGTCACAACTTGAATCTAGATCAAGTGGCTACGTAGGTCCTCAATCATTTCCCTATTCTGGGACACACTTTCTCTGTATTCTTTGCATTTTCTATTTCCTTTGCTTCTTAGAGACAACCTTCTGCCCTTCAGAAAAGATGAAATCAGTGCCACTGTGTGGGAGCTCCTTCACCTTCCTACTACTAAATGTTGAAAGTCTTCTGTAATCTGGAATCATTGTTCCTGCCCGCACTTCCAGAACAATGGGAGTGCGTATGTGCTTCTCAGGAATGATTTCATAATTAGCTATTACTCATTGAGAAATGACACAGTAGTGAGTATACTGATAAAACTATGAATAACATTGAGATCAGAAGAGAAGAGCATTCAGCAAGTACAACCCTTGGTGAGTGTAGGACCCTGCCCATTGTCCTGGGTAGACGCCTTTGTTGTTGTCCCTCGTGATGCTCTTGCTGCTAAAGTCTAATGCCCTTGTTTCCAACTCACCAAGAAACCTATTCCAGTGACGATTCCCTGCTCTTTAATCTACCAAACTTCCTCCCTTTCCTCCTTCTTCATTTCAAACCACTATCTTTAAATGCTCTTTCTCTCCCACCCCCTCTTGTCTTCCTCTCTGAAACAAGATCTCACTATGTCGATGAGGTTAACCTCAGAGTCACAGAGATTTATCTGACGTTGCCTCCCATGTGATGTGATTAAAGACATGCTACTCAGTTGCAATACTGTATTCTCCTTTTCCTTTCTTTCTTTAAAATGTTCTGCTTTTGTCAGTCTTCATTTAAATAAAATTATTTACATTTTAATATTTCCAACAAAAATTCTCCTAACAAAACCACTTATAAAATCTTTGAAGATATGTCTGGTAGAGTATATTTAGGACTTTTTATTTGTCAAATACCTGTTAAGCAACTTTGATTATATAATGAGTTTCAGACTAGCTTGGACTACAATATAAGGCCTCCATATTTTTTTTAAAAAAAGATATTTATCAAGCTAACATAGTTGAAGTACCTGAAGTAGTTCTCAAGTACCATCCAGTGAGTGGCACAAAATGGACAATAAACAAAATATATAAAGCATGTGGTATGTGGGAAGTGAAATATGTTCATGGGGTTAATTAAATCAGGAGTAGAAAACAGAAATTGTTAAGATGTCTCAGGCCTAAAGTTTACAAACCGATACAGAATTGACTGGAAACAAGCACCGGAAAAGGAGACATTTTCGCAAAGACCTACAAAAACGAGGTAGTGTGCTGTTCATATCCCATGCAGAAAGGGTTACAAAATGAGATAATAGTAAAATCAAAAGCAGCATCAGTAAAGAGACACAATGGGAAGAAAATTAAAGGCATAGGATGGAATCTAAGAAGCAACAAGACCATATGTAGCAGGTAGAAAAAACGGCAGATTTCTGGGCCAGTTTTGAAAGTGTAGCTGACAGTGTTCTCTAAAGTTAGAGATGAAGAATGATCAAACTAGAAGGGAAACAAGGATGAGGCTAAGATTTTTGGTTTCAGCAACTGAAGCTGTAAATCACGATTGGAAAGACACAGGAAGAGCAGGTTTCAGAAGGAACATCCAAAGTTTGCTCTTATGTTCATAAGTGTGATAGCCTAGCAATAATGTCAGGCATGTAGTTTCTTCAATGAGAGCAAACTTCAGGCATCTTCAGACTGAGATCCATAACAGCCAATCTTCATGTCAACTTGAGTGGATTTAGAATTACCTGGGAGACTCACCTCTGAACACAAGTCCAGAGAGGCTAGACTCGGTGAGTTAAGATCCTGATTGTGGGCAGTAACATTTCATAGGATCCCAGATGAAACAAAAAGGTCAACCAGAAAAACTAGCTGAGCATCAGCACTCATTTTCTTTTCTGATTCCTGACTGCAAAGACAACGTGAACAGCCTCCTCTCTCTCCTTCCTGTCTTCCTGCTACAATGAAGTGTATACCCTTTGAAACAGTGAGCCAACGTGAACCCTTCCTCCTTAATTCAGTTTTCCTCAGGTATTTTGCCATAGCAACAAGAAACGTCAGAATACTGGTACCAAGAACAGAACTGCAGCGCTAAGCCTGATTGTGTGATTTCATAGGCCTTTACCACAAGCTTTTTGGAGGAAGAGTTTTGAGTTCCAGATTAGAGAAAAACCCTAAGATGTTAAAAAAAAAAAGCAGCTTTTAATAGCATATTCTGATGGGAATGTGGAAGACCAGAATAGCACAACATGTAAACACTGGAGGACTGGCCTATGAGGTACCAGAGAGGAAACAGGGATTCTACAAAGAATTAGACTAGAAGTCATCATGCTATGTTCTAGCAAAGTCTTTGCCAATGTCCTGAGAACTTGAAACTGAATTCCAAAGGAACTGACTAATGTGTTTGGTAGAGGAAACGTCAAGGTAGCATACCATTGAGGCTATGTCATAACTACTGCCTTTTGTCCTCATGCATTCGTTCTTACAGTGAGAGCAAGCAGCCAGTGGAGCAGAAAGATGCAAAATGTTTACAGTTTGACAAAGAAGGGGAAATGCTGACAGCTGCAGATCAGCCATGTGTGGAGTAAGCAGCTGTAACTGTTAAAGAGATGAGGGAGATGAATGTGAAAACTTCATAATTTGCACTGGGTAAGAGGAAAGATGCCCAAGGGAGGGCAATGCCCTCGTCATTGAAGGCTCACGTTTGCAAAAGTGCAAATTCCTTTGAGGAGGGCGAGACCCATATGTGAAGCCTACGAAGAGGTCTCTGCTAAAAATATTCATTGAAGGAAGAGGTTCCTGGACTCAGCTACCTAGTTCCACAAAGACCTTATACAGCTGTTCTAGAGTAGTGGTCCTCAACCTTCCTAAGGTTACAACCCTTCCATATAATTTCTCATGTTGTGGTGATCCCCAACAATAAAATTATTTTCGTCACTTCATCATAACTGTAACTTTGCCACTCTTACTAATCGTAATATAAATATAAATATTTGTGTTTTTTTGGTGGTCTTAGGTGACCCCTGTAAAAGGCTCATTAGTGACTCACTGGTTGAGAACCACTGATCTATAGCCATGATAGAAGTAGGCAAGACTAGACCTAAGATTGACCAAAATGGAAGTTATGAGGACATGGAGGCACCTACCAAGGTTCTGGAAAACTACTGAGGCCGATCAGCGAGTGAATGAGTTTTTGTAAGTAGGCCATGTGATCAGTGAATGAACACATTTCTGAAAGTAGGCCATGCGATACCATGCAGAAAGCTATGAAAGTAAAGCCTAAATTGCAATGGTGATGTCTAGATGTGAGGAGCCTGGACTTAGGAAAGCTTGAGGAATGGAGCAGAGATGGCCAAAAAGAGGGGCTGCTGTGCTGCTGCTGGCAGTATTTGGTGAGTGAGATTGGCCATGGTACGTAATGCCATGAAAAGTGCCAGGTGGGGGATGTGGAGCTGCAGGATTTGGTGTTGTTCCTGATGAATCTGGTCTTCTTTAGCTTCTTTCTTTGCGATGTCCCTGTTCTTCCTCCCCCATAGAATGGGAATTCTGATTCTATGTCATTGTGTGCAAATTATTTTTGATTTCCTAAGGATTCACATTTGCCTCAAAGGAGAGGTTTTGGGTTCTAGATTTTCTAGTGATGTTGAAGCTGTTAAGACTACAGACTTTTGAAATTAGAATGAATTCATTTTGCATTACCTGATAACCACAGGGCTATAGTGTAAAGAGTTGATTGCTACAATTCAAAATTTTATATGCTTGGATGTCAAGTTGATAAAGGGTAGACTTGCAATGGTTAATATTATCAGCTTGGCTGGGTTTAGAATCACCCCAGAGGCATTTATTCCGGGTATACCTGTGAGGTCATTTTAAGGCAGTTTGAAGTGAGAAGGGAAGACGCAATCTGAATGTAGGTGGCACCATCTAGTCAGCTAGAGGCCTACTAAATGAAAAGGGGAAAAAGAAAGAAGCCTGGGAACTGGTATTTGGTTCTCTCTACTTCTTCATGATAGAAGCAGTTTGATCAGCTACCTCACATCCCATCATGACACATCCCCCTATGATGAGAACTACCATTCTAAACTGTGAGTAAAATTAAACCCTTCCGTGATAACAATTATCAAGAGTTAAAATAGAGCAGTCAGGGTCCCCTGCCCTGTGGAAAGTCCAA
>NC_022034.1:35387905-35429999 GCF_000317375.1 Microtus ochrogaster | reverse complement strand
AGGCTGGGAGGAGGCAGGAATTTCTTTTCTTTTTTTTTCTTTCAATAAAAAAACAGAGAGGCAGAGAAGTGAAAGGCAGAGTTAATAAAGAAAAAAATACTAAATGAAATGAAGTTCATAAAAAGCCTGGTTTGGGGGCTAGAGAGGTGGCTCAGCAGTTAGGAGCACTGGCTGCTCTTCCAGAGGACCAGGGTTCAATTGCCAGCACCCACGGGGTAGCTCATAACTATCTGTAACTCCAGTTCCAGAGCTTCTTGACACCCTCATACAGACATATATGTGGGAAAAACACTAATGAACATAAAATAAAAAATATATTTCTTAAAAAAAAGAATTAAAATAGAGCCATACTTATCACCTTGCACAAAACTCAATTCAAAATGGATCAAAATCCTCAACATAAAACCAGGTACACTGAATCTGATAGAAGAAAAAGTGGGAAATAGCTTTGAACTCATTGGTACAGGAAAAGGTTTTCTGAACAAGACACTATTAGCACAGACACTAAGATCATCTATATATAAATGGGACAACCTCATAAAACTGAGAAGATTCTGTACAGCAAAGGACACCATAATTTGAACAAAAAAGCAGCCTAAAGAATGGAAAAGGGTTTCACCAACTACACATTTGATAGAACATCAATATCCAAAATATATAAAGAACTCCAAAAGCAAGATATCAAGAAAACAAATGGCCTTGTTAAAAATAGAGCTCAGATCTAAACAGAGAATACTCAAAAGAGGAAACCCAAATAGGAGAGAAACACTTAAAATACATTCAGCATCCTTAATCACCAAAGAGGTGCAAGTCAAAACTATTTTGCAGTTTGATCTTAGACCTGTCAGAATGGCTAAGACCAGTAAAACAAATGACAGCTCATGTTCGTGAGGATTTGAAGTAAGGGGAACACTCTTCCATTGCTGCTGGTAGCACAAACTTGTACAGCCACTATGGAAATCAGTGTGATGGTTCTTCAGGAATATGGGAGTAGATAGACCTTAAGATCAAGCTATGCCACTCTTGGGCATAAACTCAAAGAACTTTTTATTCTACGACATAAACACTTGCTGCTCTATTCCTAATAGCCAGAAGTTAGAAACAACATAGATATCCCTCTATATATAAATGGATAAAGAAAATGCAATACATTTACACAGTAGAAATTATTACTCAGCGCTTTAAAAATGAAACCATAAATTTGCAGGCAAATGGGTGAAACAGAAAAAAATCATCCTGAGAGAGGTGACCCAGACCAAAAAAGGTGAATTTGGTATATTTTCACTAACATATGGATATTAACTGTTAAGTCAGTGATAAGCAAGTGGCAATCCTTATAACCACAGAGGTTAGACAGTGAGTAAGGGATGGCCGGGGAGAATTCTATCACCCTAGGAAGGAGAAATAGAGTAGATAGCTATGGAAGGATAGTTGATATTAGAACAGGAGAAACAAATAAAAGGGGAGAAAAGGGAGTGAGGGAGGAAATACATGTAAGGGCGGGTAAAACTAATCACCATTTGAGGGGTTACATGAAAACTTGATGGAGTAGAAATACTAAAATATATTCATATATGAAGGCAATCTATATTAAATAGTCAAATACTAGGGTAGAGCCAACTAGCCTGGCCAGAGAGATCCCACTGTAAACACCCAAACAACCTAGGCTGTTGCCAAGGCTATAGGTTGCTCTCCACTAACTGATGGCAAGTTCCCATTGCCTACGATAATGCCTACACAACTCATTGAACATGGATATACCAAACCAGTGCCTACATTGCAGCATCTTTGGTATAAGGAAGGTACTTTGCACACTATCAAAAAACAGAAACAAAAACAAAAAACTCACCAACCCAGCTACAAACTCTCTGATCTACAATGGTGTCTAGCCTGCAACATACACTGGTAGAAGGTGGCACAAGGTTTTTGGGAATAATCAACCAATATCTGATTTTACTGAAGGTTCCCTCCATACCCATACTCGACAATTCTTTGGTGACATAGAACTTGAGACTAGACAGTCCAGGGATCTAGGGTAACAGCAAATACCATTGTTCTAAAAGGGTGTAGCAATAAGATAGTTCCTAGTAAGATTCTGCTGTATTTGTAGATCAGAGCCTGGTTCAGCCATCATCAGAGAAGCTTCCTCCTGTAGCAGATGGGAACAAATACAGAGACCCACAGCCAGACGTGCAGAGATTAAGAGACTTTGGAACATTCCACCCTAAATGGGTGTCTCCATCAAATCCCTCCCCCCCCCCAGAGATCTCGGAATTGTGAAAATGAGACAGGAAGAGTGCATAAGAACCAAAGGGGATGTGGGACCCCAAATCCAAGGTCCACAAAATCAGCAGGACGGATACAGTACAAATGAACTCACAGAAATTGAGGCAACATGCACAGGGCCTACATAGATCTGCCCTAGGTGGGGTCTTAGAGCTGAAAGGTCAAGGGGACACTTGCCCTCATCCTTAAGGCAGAAGCAATTTCCAAATGATAACCACTTGAAAATGAAAATTTAGTTTTCTCCAAGAGAGTCTCGCTGGGGAAACAAACTACTCAATGGTAGGCAGCGTGCCCAGCAGCAGATGGCCAACAGAAAATAAATTCAAAGTTATCTTTGGAGGTTCCTTTTCCCATAATGTCAGGTCAGGGCTTTTTCTTTTATTTTTTTCTTTTTCATTTCCACAAGCATTTTTCCTCATCTCTTTTTACCATAGAGGTCTTTTGCATATATATCATGGCTTCCAGTTTAGCGCCTTTAAGAAACTCCTGAGTCTGAAGAAGTGGGTCTATGTTTCTCTATCTGTTTCTTGTGCCTTTTGTTGGACTCCTTTCCTTCTATTTGTCTGCGCTGCCCTATTACAACGTGTTAGTTTCTGTTTTATTATATTTTATTTTTATCCGTTATAAGCTTGTTTGTTTTCAAATGAAAGAAATGAGGTGGATCTGGATGGGAGGGGATGTGGGGAGGAGCAAGAAGTGGGAGTGGGAGAGAAAACTGTAATCAAGATATATTATTTGAGAAAAAAATCTATTTTTAATAAAAGAAAAAATCCTTCCTTAATATGGGTTTGTCAGTTAGTTGGTCATTCTAACAGGAAAAGGAACTGATATAAGATCCAAATCTATGTTTCAGAAGGATACAAACTATACAATGAGATCAGATAGCAAAGAAATAGGGACCAAGTTGTCAAAATACTGTACTTTATACTTTCTATTCCATCAAGTGATTATTGATATGAGCAAAGAGAAAACCAAAGTGAAAAAGTCAGTGAGGAAAAAGAAAACCATGAGACCAAAGTGTCCTGGAATCAAAGGACACTCTTTAAGGGAAGATGAACAATCATTATAACATTCTGGAAGGTCATGCTAGAAAAAGGCTGAGAATGGACCAACAACTATAGCAAAGACAATGGCATAGACAGGTGAGACAGAATGAAGTCTTACTAACGTTAGAGAAAAGAGGGGAGAAAAAGAAAATTAGTCAAAGAGCATCACATTATCATGATACAGAGAAGTAGGGAACAGCAGCAAGAAAACGAGGTCATGAAGACATCTGGGTCCTAGCAGTCATTGTCTTAAATCTCACAAGGTCTGGCCCTTGCTTATGTGCCCAAAGTTCTCTTCTTGTGGTACTTTCCCTATTACTTCACCCTCAACACACGGTGGCCAGTCTTTATTTCTATACATCAGTCTGCTTTACCCAAAGGATGTTTATTCTGCATTCTTAATTATGCATTCTCCTCCCCCCCATCTTCTAGCTGGATTATTCTTGTATGCAGAGAAGAGTTGCTGAGTTTTAGTGATTTTTAAGGATTGTAAAAAGAGAGGGTTTGAGAATTCCATGCATGAGCACTGCTTTCATATTCCTCATTTCACCAACTCCATCCTTCCCCATGCAAATTCACAACCTCTTTTATTTATTTTTGTAAGCATATGGATGTATATACACACTTGTATATATAACCTTATTGAGTCTCTTTAGCTTTTCTCATAGGTACACATGTTCAAGGCTGACCACTAGAGATTGAACAAACTATGTGGGAATTTGTCTCTGCAGGTAATTGATTCTTAGTAGGTACTGACCTCCAGAAGCTCTTCACTTAGTATAGGACCATCTGGCATTTCCCCTATCTGCATAGGTGTATCAATTGCTATTATGATGGTTTTGTTTGAGACAGAGTCTCACACTGTAGCCCAGGCTGTATTGGATCCTGCTGTGTATTCCAGGATAGCATCAATCTCACAGCAATCCTCTTGCCTCAGCCTCATGAGTTATTCTGATTTCAGTGATGAGCTTCTCTGATGTCTTTTCTAATGTTCAGGAACTCTCCACAAAGCACCCTATTTCCATTTTCTGATAAAGCATATCATTGTTAATCTATATATTTTTTCCCTTTAAGATCTAACACTCCTGTTGAACTATAAAATCTGGGACAGCAGGAGTTCATATCTGCCCTACACATGACTAGGGTCCCTAATATTTATCAGGCATAAAATTGAATGGTAGACAAAATAGCAATGATATAAGCAAGAAAAGATATTTTGTGACTGAAACATCTTCCATCACCTCTTGATGTGTGAGAAGGCTCATTGTCTTTTATATTAGGGTTCTCAAACTGTAAGTAGTAGGTTAAGACACATAATGAACTAGCCATGAGCCGCAATATTCAGCTCCAGTGCAATGGTTACTATTTATGATGACTTTTAATTAACTTTGTACTGGAGAGTGAACCTAAAATTCTAGCACATGACCATACACATCCTATAGACAGAACAACAGTTTCTATGTTCACCCTTAGGACATCAAAATGAAATTATCTAGTTTCAGAAGAACATAGAAATCTATTTTACCTTAAAACCTGAGAGAAGAAAAACTTTAAAAAAAAACTACTTTAAAGGCTGCTCCAAAGAGAAAGATTAAAAGGAGAGACATGCTGCGGGTTTTATTTCAGAGGATTAGTGTTACCTTCCTTCATGGACAATGCCTCCAGCTTCAGTGGAAGATCAGAGGATCCACCTGTAGCAGCCGAACTCTGGATGTCAGGTAAGGCATTGCGTCGGCCTGCCCTTGCTGAAGATGCAAAGCTGCTGATCACAGACTCCACATCAGTCATCTCCGATGAATCTGTCCTCATCACAGCTTCTATAGATAGAATGTGCGCATAAGAAAACTGAGCCTGTTCAGAGGGAAAGGGTCACCCCAGACACAGATGGCTAGATCAAAATTGCTATAGGCTTGAAGATCTGATCTCGGGTGGCACACTTAGAGCGTTTGCGCCTTGGCTCTGGGGTGCCCACGTGAACATTTGCTGAATAGGGCAGGAAGGGCTTCTGTGAGCCAGATCGCTATAAATAACCCCGGAGTCCAAAGCACCACTTGAACGCTTGAGGGTGTAGTAGACCTAGACTTTTGTTCTGCTTTTCTATGGATGAATCAGCCAAGCCAGTGCTTGGAAGCCAATGAAAACGGACAGGTATAGCCACTCCCAGAGTATTTGCTTGTGGTGTTTGTTTAGGCTGAAACCAAATCACTGTAATTGTGGGGAATAAACAAAGCACTTTCCCCTTATTCTTTAGAAATAAATTCCACTTTGTATTTAAGGCCTTTCCCTCCACAGTTGGAACTTTATTTGTTCTGACACAGGTAAAGTTTTCAGTAGACTCATGTTTATCCTGGGCACTGTTTCCCTGCCTTTGGGTGGGCACAGTCATTGCTAGCACCTTCCCCATCATCCTTTGGGTGGGCACAGTCATTGCTAACACCTTCCCCATCATCCTTTATCCTCACAGCAATGATCTTTCACAATTCCTAAGAAATCATTCAATGTACAGGAGGTCGAAATTGTTAAATATTATTAAAAATCTTAACTGACCCTGTTTCATATGATTTTCTTTTCTTATAAAGCTTCCCTAGGATTTGATACTGAACTGTAACTCGGAAGCTGTGTTGGTAGCAGAAAGCATTTGCTGAGTAGGCATTATGCATCGGGTTCCAGCAAGACCTTGAGAGAGAGAGAGAGAGAGAGAGAGAGAGAGAGAGAGAGAGAGAGAGAGTATGTGTGTGTCCATCTGCAGGGTGTTTGTACTCAGAGGGACAACAGAAGGTGTATGCTCTCTAGAAGATTACCTCAGAACTCAAAATATGCCCAGTGTCCTCCCAAAGGATGGAATTAATCCTTTCTGGTATTTATGACAGTAAACTCTGGTCTAGGAAAGCAAGCCAGCCTTCTCACAGTAACCGAAGGGTGGCTCTTCTTAGACAATCAACTTTCACTCAGAAAATGCTATTAAGCAAATGAACACATGCAGACACGCCTCATTTGGAATTAGGAGCACAGCTCTTGTTGTCTGTCACACATAAGAACTCATGTGGTGCCCCATGTGTTCCTCAGGAGTGTGGTGGCAGTCTAAGTGTCCCTACAAAAGGCCTTCTATTGCTGTGCTAGTCAATCTGCTTTCATAAGCATTGCATGAGGTTTGCAGACAAAATCTGGGAATTAGACTTTCAGTGTTTGATATTCGCCAAGTGTCGGGCATTGACAGCTCAGAGAAGTATAGAGAGCATTGAAATTTTAGTTCAAAAGAGTCCACTTGATTGTAGATTTGCAAGTGACAGTGGTCAATTCATTGAAATTTATGAGCCACAGTTTCCCTTCTACATATCAGGTACAACAACTAGCCTGTCTGATTCACAGGGCTTGCTTTGTGGAAAAGCAATGAGATAAAGGGTAAACATCTCTCTACCCTTGTAAGACCACTGATGAGCAACTGCTTGCATCATTGATCATCTCTCACTGCATCTCACTTCATCACCCTGCCGTGTACCCCCTTTAATCCTACCAAGAAGATCCTGCTACAGGATCCTCCAGACACCTGCTAGAGATATCTCTAATTTTCTATCAAAGAGACTAGCATTTCTCCAATAGTATTAATAATAGTTTGTGTCTATCACCTCACTTAATATCCTCATAATTTTATAAGGGTAATGGGGTATGGTCCACATTTATGGATGCAGCCACTGTGGTTGAGAGTTTCAATGACTGACTTAAAGTGCACAACCACTAATCTAATTTTGGAGAGAAGCTTAGCCCAGTTAACCCTGAAATCAAAATGACATGGATTGTTAAGAAAAATCATAAAGTCCTGGTTATATATGCAGCTAGCTGCACATAGGCCTCCTTAGATTCTGTTCTTTAATAACTCTGAACAGGGAACTGTGCATGTTCAAAATTTTCCCTCTGTGCTCCCCCCACCCCTGCACAGTGTGTGTGTGTGTGTGTGTGTGTGTGTGTGTGTGTGTAAGAGAGATAGTGTGACACATATACAGAAATTCTTTATCTTAAATATCTGTTAGTTTTAGAGAACCCCTACTCATGATAAAGTCATTTCACCTAAGGTGTCTTCCCTATAGCTTGTGAAGAACTGAGTGATGCCGTCTTGAATTGGTTCTTAAGCCCTGACTCTATCCCAAGTCAGTTATCATTGCCTCAGAAATGATGCCCATGATCAAATGCTTATCTACAAAAATCATCTTGCCCTGTAACTGCCAGTACACTATGATTGGCTTCATAGACCAGAACCCATGATTTCTTGCTTGATGGTCCATAGCCTTAAGGCTGAAGATAACAACAGAAATAAAAATAATAAGATATAATACTTCAAATATTTCAATGATACATGTGTAAAATGAAATGGTACATTTCATAACAAGTTAAGAAAAGTCAAAAGAGTTTTTAACTTCTACCAAAAGAGAACTTCTAATTCTGTCTACATTTGTACATTGTATATAAACCTCAACGTTACTATTAAAAGAGAGCTTCTAAAAAGTGATTACAGTGATGAGCATGGAAGGAGAATTCTGGACCCTGAGTTAACTGCTTTGCTATTTAGGAAGTTGTTCCTTTTGCCTAAATATTATACCACACAGAAACTTTCGAAATGAAAACATCATAAAACTCTCTGAAAGTGTGTCAGACACATTCAGTAATGAGATTCTTAAGGCCAGGTCAGAAGTGGAGAGCCAGGGAGAGCCAGAGCCAGTCTGCCTTTCTTTGGGACTCTGCTCTGTTGTTTCTCAGTTTATATTTGCATTGGGCTCCTCTCATAGCTTGGTGTTGAAGCTGACCAAGATATCCACCATTGACAGACTAGACAGCTCATCATCGCAGTCCACAGAGCTGTGAGGAGATGGGCATTCTATGGTGAAAAGCTCTCTATCTTCTGACCCAATGTGTTTGGTTTACAAAGTTTGCAGATTCTTAATTCTGGCTGTAGTATCCGGTTCTTTAAATTCTCTGGCAGTAGGGTGACCTGTAGCATTGGACAAAACTGGGAAGTCCATCAGGAAAATAACGAGAATATAGCACGTACATCGTGCTATGAATCTGATAATTCTAGGTCATGTAGAAAGTGTGAGATCTACCGACAGAAGTGTGTCCCCAGAACATTTTGCAATGTCATAGGAACAAAAAGAGGAAAACAGTTAATATAAAGTCATCTCGATTTTATACAAAGAAAATAGAAAGACTTACTTGGGAACTGCAGATAAAACAGACTATATTAACCAATTTTTAGTGCCCTAGACATATTTTAATGTACTGAACATCCATTACTTTTAGAGTGTAGAAAGACTGAAACAAGGCAAATTATGAGACATCAGACAATCCTAGCACAGAAAGGTTCTAGCAATAATATTTTGAGCATATAAATAAACAGCAAATCATGAAATGAATGTTCCCCCTTTCCTAAATAGTCATTTTACTTGTCTTTGTTTTATTGGACAACAGTGCTTTTAATATTTTATAAAGGATGGCATATGTAGAAACACGACACTGCTCTCTTATAATGCCGTGTGACATTTAAAAATCATAGTTCATGAAAAGATGAGGTAATCCAGTACCTAAGGGAAATAAAACTGAGATAAGCTAATATTCTTCAGTTCTCTATGTTGGCAGAGATCCTTAGTTTGTGATTTTCTGTCTTTTATACACAAACCTCCTCCAAACGTGGTGAAAGAAGCAGAATAGTTGCTTCTCTTGGAACCAACAAGCCAAGTATTTATCCTTCTGATCACATATGAGCCCTTGACCAGCCCACAAGCCACAAAGAGGAACCAGACAGTGCTGAAATGAGACACAGTCTGGTCCCTCTGGCTACTTAACCTCAAGTCCTAATCTTAGGAAATTAGGTAAAAGATGTGAGTCCTTTAACACATCTATTCAACCAAGTGGCAACATCTTAAGCTAAACAGAACTTAGAAGAAGCATTAGCATATGATGGAATTACTTTTTTACTTAGAGATATGTCTCTTTAAAATTCCTCCATTTGTGGCATTTCCATGTCTCTAGTAAAGACAAAAACAACTGAAAATTTATTTACATTTATAGACATACACTTTTTAATGCTTGGGTTCTTGCTTCCAATAGCACAAATTCTTATCATATAATCACATGCATATTCAAGTTGTGCTAGCACAGAAATTACTTAAACAGTTAAGTATGTAGTATTCAAAACCAAACCTAATTTTATTCTCCCATAATTTTCCCAATGAAGTGATACATAAATCTTAATACCTTTCCAGCACTATAATACTTATTGATTTAAAACAGGACTATGTATGATAATAATATGAGCTGAAATGGAGTATAATAAATACTACAGTCCATGGTACAGGATGCTTAGCTATGTGTATGGTGGTGTTGCCATAGGGGATCCTTTTTAATGGATGGTGCTGTTTTCTGCTTCCTGATAGAAAGACACTCTATAAATATAGACACTCTATAAATAGTCATAGCAGTCAATCTATTTTAAGGCCTTCTCAAATTCATTGCAACTTCCCAATGGAACAGTCTAATTCAAATTTAAGGCAACATAAGGCCTACTTGTCAAGTTCTTTCCCAAGTCCAGATAGCATTCCTTCTTTTATTCCCATTGTTCTTCCTTCTGTTCCTTTCTATAAGAGAAGAAAGCAGCTACCCAGGAGGATAAAATAAAATCTCTATGCACCAAAAACTTCTCCTGAAAAATAAGCATGCTTCCATTTGAATGTATGATCCTCCCCTACCCCAGTACTGGAAATATTGAAACTAAACCTATACAAAATATACCTGATTTGTTGTGTGTGTGGAGGGCTGTATGTATGCATGTGTGTGTTGTATTTATTTGTCCCTATGTGTGGGAGACATACAGAATACAGATTGACACTTTCACTTCTCCCTTGGATGAGAGACCTTCTTTGTAGCTATAAACCACAGCATAGCATCTTCATGTGTTCAAATTTCCATCATTTTGACAGTCTATATCTTATCTTCTAAGTGGCCCAAATTGAGAGGACTTAGCAAGTATTAGAAAGAAACATTCTCATGAAAGAAGAAAGTAAGACAGCAAGCAAGGAAGGAAAGAAGGAGAGAGGGAGGCAGGGAAGGATGAAAGGAAGGAAGGAATGAGGAAGGGAGGTAAGGACGGAGGGAATGGGGGAAGGAAGGAAGGAAGGAAGGAAGGAAGGAAGGAAGGAAGGAAGGAAGGAAGGAGAGGGAGGCAGGGAGGGATGAAAGGAAGGAAGAAGGAATGAGGAAGGGAGGGAAGGAGGGAGGGAATGGGGAAAGGAAGAAAGGAAAGAAGGAAGAAAGAAAGAAAAGAAGAAAGAAAGAAAGAAAGAAAGAAAGAAAGAAAGAAAGAAAGAAAGAAAGAAAGAAAATGAAGAAAGGAAGAAAAGAAGAAAGAAGAAAGAAAGAAAATTCAAAATATAAAGAACAGCACACCAATCACATTTAGGGACCCCAACTCAGGAATTCCCAACCATAGCTGGGATACATGAGACCCACATGGTGAGCATCTCCACTAGGTGAGCAGAGGAGGAACAGGTTCTTCTCAACATTGGAAGTGGGGTTGGCTCCCCAGGCATCAGAATATTCTAGTGGAAGCTCACTTCAGGAAGTTCCAGAGCAAGCTACTGGAGTGAGAGACTGCCCTGCTCATCTTCCCTAACTCATTCGTTTCCTTTTTCTGATTGCTTCCAGACACAACATATTCCCATTCTTCAAAATAGAGACATAGACTCACAAAAGTCTGAGAACTCAATTTACACTTGTGGGAAAAATAACATCATTTTCGAATCCTTATGACTTATATCCACCGTCTTCATATGGATCACTTTCTCTGCTAAGGAGATAGCTTTAAAGTGCCCAATGAGTGATGAGATAGTAGAAAGGAGAGAAGGAGAAGTTAAAATGCCATCATGGCCACACTAGAAATGTTTGTGCACGCCTCTCTTTTGTGTGAAAACTGGGAAATCATCGTTTAATAAAGTCACTAAGCAAATGTGAGTTAGAAGCCGAGACCTACACCCAGTGTGAGTGAGAAAGTGGTAAAGTTTGCTTCCAACATTCATAGTAAAGATTGGAAGCAGCTAAAGAATAAGATAAAAACATAAGATTGTAAATCCAGTTTTCACAGAGTCATAATTAATGCAAAACTCTTACAGCATCAACCTTTGTCCTCAGACAGGCATTCAATAGCTCCATGCTCTGAAACAAATTTTCCCTGAATGGGATTCATTAACGTTAAACTGGACAAACTTATTGACCTATAGTAAACATCATACAATTATCAGCTGTCTTCTGTACACTTGTAACCCCCAACACTTAAGATCAGTTCCAGAGTTTTCAAAGGTCCCCTTTATTATAATTTTTTTTCTCAATGGGGAGGAGATTCAGCCTTTTTCCTCTGGGTTTCTTTCCTAAACACAGGATTACTCTGAGGGACACATCATCAACAAAAGCTATAGAGCAACTGCTCTACTGCCACAAAGACAACTTAGGGCAGCAATTTAAGTGTGAGCACTTTAAATTACACACTCTCATTTCAGAACTCTTTTATAATATATATATACACATATGCATTCATCTTTGAAATAAAAAATTGCAGTCTGACACAAATCAAATAATGTATATGTACCATATACATCAAAACAATAAATATAAGAATCTACATATTTTTTAACTTCTTGAGTTATTTTTTAAAATTCATCAACGCAACCCATTTTATACCATATATCATGTGATAGCATGTTGTATTTATAATATATATTCGTTGTTTATGATAAACTTTTTGATTTAAAAATTATATCTCTTATTGATCACTATCTCTTTTTGCTAAAAGTGTCTTCCGATTCTATTCTCCATCTCCTTAAGTAACTCAGATTTGTGCCTATTTGACAGAAAACCACTTCAAATAAAGACTTCAACACACACTTTTGAGCAGTGGTGTGTATACTTAACTACTCCATTCCACAAAATAAACAGCATTAAGTAGTACCTGCCTCCAATAGGGTCCTTTCATTTGGTTAGGAGCCCATCTAGAGAAATCGCGCGTCTGATTATCTAAAAGGGAACATTCCTCAAGCTGAATCCTGCATTGCTTCCTTACAGTCTTTTGACTTAGCAAAATTTTTAAGTTCTTTGAAAACTTCCTACTATTGACATCAAAGTAGGATGAATATAATCTATTTTACTGTATTGGACCCAAGCAAATAATGTCTCTAAATGTTGCTCATTAGTAATTTCTTAAATGAAAAGTATGTAGCTACCGATTACATTAATTTATCAATGCTATAATAGAATATTGTTATGGACACCAATGGCCTTTATAAGCCGCTCTGTGGATAAAGTTTTAGAGACAGCCTATGGTATGGGTTATAATGAAAAAAGATTAAATTGGAGACATTCCTCCTGAGTTGGTGTTTAATAAAAAACAAGTGTATAATCTGTCAGTATGAACATACACACCACTTTCACTGTTGCTAATATATTCCTCAGCATCTGGACCAGAAAAGCCTTTTGTAACAGAAAACCGCACTTCCTTAATCCCACCCTTGAGAGTCTCTCCCTAAAGGAGAGATTTCTACATTCTTTCTGCAATAAACACTTTCAGTGTTGTCTTCAGGACTTAAACTGGGTCCAGATCCTCAATTGTTTCATGATGCTTGGAAGATAATCTTTAGTCTGAGTACTGTTGTAATTACAACAGAGAAGGTCACGGGCAGAATTCCTCATCACCTCACTTCGCTTGGCACTTGTTAACTTCTACTATATATTCTACTTAAGTAAATATAACCCCAAACAAAGCGTAATGGTAAAAATAAGAGACTTGGTTAAAGAGTGAAATTGTTCATAAAAGTGGCATGGATAAATAAGCTGACATATAGGTATGATATTTCAATATATCTATTATATGTATACCTATATCTATATTTATAGATACATAGATATGTATGTATTTGTATATATATTTTACATTTTCCTAATAGCATATTTATCCATTTAATTAAAAATTCTTTGGAATGTCTTTTAATCTATCTTTGAATAAATATAATTTTTAATCTTTTTTCCTTTGCTGTAGAGAAAAGCCAAAAAATATTAAATAAAATGAGTATGAGTGTACCCGCTCAAGCTCCACTTTGTTCTTTTCCCCACGACTTTATTTTTCATTATAGGAGAAGAAACCAGTTTAGTGTTTCATCAAGCAAAAATTGAATCAAAATCACAGTAAGAAAATTTTAAGCATTTAGAGGACTTTGTACATCATAAATAAAAAAGGAACTGAATAGCAAATAACATGAAAAATCATCTCTTCAAAATGCTTTTTGTTCCTCAAATCATAATGCTTATATTATCCTATAATCAAGTTAAACAGATGAAAATATATTTAAATGGATTCCCTTAACCTGCACAAAATCTTTTGTAAAATAAAATTTTCACTCTAGTTTTGTTACATAAGTACAATGAGTTCAAGAAAATAGTATTCAAAATGTGTTTAAAAAAACAAGTGAAAAAAATAATTTTGTAACCTATATGTATCTATCACATTTTTCAAAATGCCTGAGGAAACAACACTTTAAGAGAAATGCATTAAAACAGGAGTCCTTTATGGGTAGAGTGACCAGCAGTGATTTCTGTTTTTCCTTCCAAACTTTCTGTAGTGACAGTTTTTAAAAGTACTTGTTTTTGCTTTCAAAGTCATAGTTACATAACTACCCTCCTTCCCTCTCCTTCCTCCAACCACTCACATCATCCTCTGCCCTGATCTCTCTCAAATTCATGGTTTCTTTTTAGTGGTTATTACATATATACATAGAGGATGTTTATAGTAGGAAAACAGACAAAATCATTTTGAACATGCCCTGCTTTTAAGCCCTCTGATGAAAATTCCCTTGTGCGATCTTGTGTTGTAGGGTGGTCATTAGTCTATTTTAAAGAAACAGAAGGTGAGAATTAGCCTAGCTAAGAGGGAAAGACTGGAGTCCATCCATCCTCACTAATGCTTCCATCTGTGTCTTCTGGGACAGTTGCTCAGCACAGCTCAGCTGCTTTCAGCCATGTCTTACTGAGTATCTGCAGAGTGTTTCGCTCAGTGCCAGATTCTGGGGAATCAGCCACAAAGAGACTAAGAACACAACAGTGACACTCGTGTAAAAGTTGAGTTCCCCCGCTTAAAGAAGGGAATGCCTAGCTGACATAGATTGTTGTTGAGTTGCGGCATAATTGGAATCGTATCACAGACTGAAATGTATGAGTGCATCTTTTTCTCTGAGCACTGGAAAGCCAAAAAAAGAAAAAATCTCCATGTTACATAGGAAAAATAAGTATGAGAAGCATTACTTAGAAATAGAGAGCAATGTCAAGGAAAACTATTAGAAGGCTAATAGGAAGAAAGGTTTGATGAGCAAATCTATAGAAAAGCCTATTGTTTCCAAATGCAGATGACCATGAATGGCTTTATATCCAAATGGGAGCAAAAAACAAGACCTCAAGGTATCCCATCTAATGACTTATTAAAAATAGTTTGTTAATAGTAAATACAGCCTATAATAGTTTATCTAAAATTCAATGAGTATGTTTTGGATAGCATCAAATATAGTATTTATTTAGTGGATTTCACATTATAAATATTTTCATTAAGACAAGTTGGATTATTCAACAGTTCATAGCAGTATTTAATATTTCTAATTACACACACAGTTTTTGTTCAACTACATAAAATTAGGTCACTTATAACTTGACATATCTAATGTATAACATGTGTATCTATTTGGTAATTGATCACATATATATCCAAAAAATTGGTATTTTTCACAAAATTCTTTACTATATTGTAACCCCTGAAATAGCTCACCTTGTTTCCCTTACAGCACAAACTTTGAAAATTCATGGAGCCTTCTGCTCTCTGTATATATAAAATAATCTATTCCTACCCTCATTCTGACAGGAACAACTCTTCCAAGTTGAACCTGACCAAGCACACCTCAGTATCATTTCACTTCATTCCACACTGACAGTTATGACGTTTGACAAAGGCAATGATTACTTTTACAAGTCAACTTAAATGGGCCATGGGATGCTCTGGTTGTGATTAAGCTTTAGCTGGATATGGCTAGGAGAGTGGTTTTGGATGGGATTTAAATCTAACATCATGGGCATATGCAAAACACATCGTCCTTCCCAGGGTGGGCAGGCTTCGTCACACCTCCTAAAGATTGGGTAAGGAAGAACTTGATCCCTCTGCCTGTCTTTGACTTACAGCATCAGATTTCCTCTACCATTGAACTGGGACTTGGACTGGAGCAACAGTCGTTCATCCTGGTCCTTAGACTTGAAATGAGACTAGAATAAACAGAAGTTTATTCAAGAGTTTGGGGGAGAGAGAGAGACCGAGAAGCAAAGAGGCATCATTTAGCACTCACCTTGATCTTTGTAAACTTTTATTCTTCTGAGCTCATGAAAAATTATCTTTCTTATTTGCCAACATAGTTATCAATTAAAAAAGAGTTTTAAAAATATTTGATCCTGATGTTAAACATATCATGTATTTGGTTTTCATGGTTGTCATAGTTTTGGGGTTTGTTTATCTGGTCACTAAGTTGTCCATAATTCTAGAAAAGTTAGCTCTGGTTTTAAATTTCAATTTTTCTACATCCAAGTACTAACAAAGTTTCCCTTTCATTTGGCCATACATTTGCACATTTATAGATATTCAAATATATAAATGTAATATTGTTTTATAGTTTTTATTTTAAATCATAGGTTCTCATTTTTCCTTCTTAGTCTTGACAGTCATTTAGCTCAAAATAATAATACCATTTACTTTCACATCAGCCCACAAATTACAATTCCAGCAAACTTAGACAACAATGAGGACCCTACGAGAGACATACATAGATCTAATCTACATGGAAAGTAGAAAAAGACAAGATCTCCTGAGTAAATTGGGAGCATGGGGACCTTGGGAGAGGGTTGAAGGGGAGTGGAGAGGCAGGGAGGTAAGCAGAGAAAAATGTAGAGATCAATAGAAATCAATAAAAAAAAAGTAAAATTTATTCTCACCATGCATTTCCCAATAATTCATGACCAGCTACAGGATTCCTTCCTTCCTGTGGCCTATGGCATTAAAATTAAGGTGCGATTTTCTGTGCTGTTTCAAACTCCGGTAAAATGGTGAGAGCCTTGTTTTACTTAATGGCCTGTTTCTCTCTTCACTCTGCTGCCATGGTGGAACCCTAGTTAAAACATCCTTATTGTGGGGAGCAGGCACAATTCCTGCTTATCCCTAATAGTAGACTTTAGCTCTGAGTAGGTGCACGGCAAATCCTAACCTCTTTGGGAAATCATGGACAGGATTCTCTCTTTACTGTTCACAGCGCCTGGTTATTCACTCTGACCTCTTCAAGTCTTTGTTCAGCCTCCAGTGTTCTTGGCCTTGTCCTATGAGCATTTGTGATCCCAAACTTTTGTGGATATTGTCTGTTCAATGATACATGTGTTCAACCACTGCCAGGTTCTCAGAGAGGACATCTCTGCCTCACCAATGAGGTGAACAGGAATAAATGCAAATTACTGGTGTTAGGAATTACATAGCCTTCAAAGCATTGATATCTAAAGAATATCTAGTTATGATAAAGTAACTGCAGTTGGGTAGCTGGTTCTGAAATAAGGCAAGAGCTGAAACAGGACCTCTAACTGCAGGAGACTCTGAGCTGTGGGCTATGTGGTAGCATGTTGTTTCTATCAACCATTATTGTCTCTTTCAATACAACAATTCTCTTGTGTTCAAGGTGATGTCAGATGGTATCAGGTTAAACACTTCTTTTACTGAGGCTTCTGCTCAGTGATGTGGGACTCTATATGCTTTGAATACCATAGGTGAATAAAGAAATTGCCTTGGCCTGTTGATAGGGCAGAACTTAGGCAGTATGGGAAAAACTAAACTGAATGCTGGAAGAAAGGAGGCAGAATCATAGAGAAGCCATGGAGCCCTGCCAGAGACAGATGCCATAACTTTAGCCAGTAAGCCACAGTCATGTGGCAATACACAGATTAATGGAGATGGGTTAAATTAATATGTAATAATTAGCCAATAAGAAGCTAGAGCTAATGGGCCAGGCAGTGTTTTAAATAATGTAGTTTCTGTGTGACTATTTCGGGGCTGAGCAGCTGGGAACCAACAAGCAGCTTCTTTTCAACAAAGGGGCAGCACCCTGACCAAGTAGAAGTTCAGCCTTACTTTCTATGATTCACTCTAGAGTTCTCTGGTCACTGTGTCTATCCCGGTGACTGCCGTGGGTTACTTGAGGTTACAATACAGATGTTTGTAATTGTGAGTACAAGGGACAAGCCAAAGGACAACCCTTTGTAAGATCGTGGAAAGGAAGAAGACCACCATCCTGCAGAGAATCAAGCATGGCATTCCAGTTGTTGTTCATGCAGGGGTAGTGACCTTGCTGGACTCCTGGGCTGTCGCTTCCCTTGCTGCTGTCACTTGTTTCCTTTTGACCCCCAAGGGCATCAAGGTTCACATCCATGGTGGCCCGTGGCCTGTGGCCCAGGTGCTGATGAAAACAAAAAGGGGATAGGGAGAGGAAGGCGCATTTGGCACTCAACCAATCTTGGGATGCAAAACCCATTGCCAATATTCCCTGGACTCCACACTGTTGCCTAAAAGCACACCAAAAAGCTAAGTCACAATTACAAGCCCAAGACCCCATGCAAGCCATAGACTTAGGACTTTTCTGGATGTGGACCTCTACCCAGGAAGACAAGCTAGGAATTTTCTGAGGAAAAAACAGCCACTTTTAATACAGGCCAATAAGGTCCTGAATATTTCCCCATAACCACCAAAAGTCTGTGCAACAGATGGTTAGGTAGAGACAAAAGTATAAAATGCTGCCTGATTAGAAAGAAAAAATTATTGCAGATTTTTTTTAATTTAAAAATGGTGATGAAAAAGAGAAAAGGGAAGGGTTTGCCCATGTAATAGGAATTGTGGGGCTATTGTGGAAGGTGGTTTTAGTCAAGTTTGAGTCATGATCTAGCATTTGTTCCCAGCACCATATCAGTGACAGTGTTTCTCTAGCAACAAAGATCCTAATCCTTAGAGTTAAAGGAAACATCCATGGCATGCAGCAGGACAAATGCTTGGCATCCTTGTGAGACCTTGTGCAGGGTTTGAATCCAAACTTTAAACATACAAATTAACAATAACCATGAGGCAGACCTGTGAACATGAAGATACTGATTTCAGGAAGAACTTATAAATATGACAGAGGTGAAGAGGACACTCCCCAACCACCTTTATCAAATATATTCAGTGCATGACCACCACAAAAAAAAATGATTAAAAGATAAAAGTTAAAAACCTAAATACAGAAAAAGGAAAACGGGGGTGTTGGGGGGTGGGGGTGGACTCTGATCAAAGCTACACAAGCTAACCTGACTGGAATTTTAAAACTTACCTGAAAATGTTTGTAGATCAAAAGGAAAAGAGCTCTGATCTTTTTTTGTGTCTTCAGAATATAGGTTCACAATTTACAATGATATCTCCTGAAATGTACCAATTGGTAACTTACCATGACTTTAAATAAGTCTAAGGAGGAATGCAAAGATAATTCAGTGGTTAAGAGCACTGACGGCTCTTCTAGAGGACACGAGTTCAATTCCCAGCACCTGCAAGGCAGTTTACAATTGTCTCTAACTCCAGTTCCCGGAGTTCCAATACCCTCAGACAGACATATATGTGGGTAAACAAAAATCATTTTGTGCATATGGTGGCGGTGCCCTCGTTTAATCTCAGTACTTGGGAGGCAGAGGTAGGTGTATTTCTGAGTATGAGGCAGCCTGATCTACAAAGTGAGTTTTAGGACAGCCAGAGCTACACAGAGAAACTCTGTCTAGGAAAACAAAACAAAACAAAACAAAACAAAACAAAACAAAACAAAACAAAAAAACAAAAATAAAGGCCCACTAGCTGTGGAATCAGAAGTACTTACTAAATTTGAACATATCGTTGCCTATAGTGTTGGAGGAGTATGTTAAGCATAAAAACAGAACAATTTATCATTGACTTAGTCATCAGAACACACTGCCTTGAAGTATCACATAGTCTGCATAGACATTCTTTCATAATGAAAATTAAATTTGACATAAATTTATTTGACAAAATGAGAAATCCTGATTCTACCACCCCTATTCCATGTTAACATAATTAACATGCCTCATTTAATTTAAAAAAGTGTTTTCAGGGATTAAAACTTATTATACAAGAGCTGGTGAGCGAAAGATTGATTCTTCACTGATTTTCCATTTTTTGTTCAATTGGTCTTAATTTCTCCCATTCTTGCATTGTGGGGAGGGGGACAAAGGATGATGTTCTGCAGTGGCTTCTAAAATCTTAATTTATAGCCACATTCCATAAAGGCCCATGTATCTAACAACCTCCTGATTGAAAGTAATGACTTCACCAATCAATAACTTGCAAATACTTTACTACTATTAATCTGACTAATATGACAAGTTTGCCCCACATTTCAACAGCCCCTTGATCACAGTTGCTTTTGTATACAAGGAGACATGATGAACCTTAGCTGAGCTACTTATGGTGTCCATGAGCAGCAGTGCTAGTGCACACAATCTTTGCAAAAGAAAAAAATTACATATTATGATTTTTTTAAAGGAGTGAGAAAGGAGCTTACAAAAGCAAATGGGTCACTACCTCAGACATAGTAGAAGGCCCTTCCACCTCTACTAAATACTTTGAAGTCACTGGTTAACCAATGTGCCCTTCCATTCCTGACACTGTCAAGAATAGACATTGACATTCTCTTCATCCACAAAGTGAACACAAGTTCAACATCTGTGATAGTTTGGCTGATAATGGCTCCCATAGGTTCCTATGTTTGGATACCTGGTCCCCAGCTGGTAGAAGGGGTTGGGAAGGATTAAGAGGAATGGCCTTGTTGGAGGAGGTTTTTCACTGGAGTCTCAAAACACTTGCAGCACTCTCGGGGTACCTCTATCCTCTGGGTTGCTAGGATAACTACACATGGCCCTTCGGAATCTAATTTTAAAAATGCCTCTTTTTGGCCTTATACTATATTCCAGTAGAGTGGCCAACTATGAAATTATATTAGAGTCTTGGAATAGAACCTCATAGAACTTGAACCTGTTCTCAGAAGTACCCAGTCACCTGTTTACCTTGGATTCTTGAAGTAGTACCCTATTAGGTTGGCATGTCTACTAGGAACTCGAATACAGAATGAAGTCACATCTGGGCATTTTTACAAATTCTTCCCCAGGAGGGGTGATCTCTTCTCTGCTTTCTTATTTGACAGACATCATGACATTCATGAATTCCTCCATTTCTCAATGTTCTTAGCAATATGACAAATTTCTTGTGGTAAACTGAATAAATACAGTAGTAATATTTCTATTATATACAATGAATCTTTATGGAGAGTTTTTTATTTTTGTCTTCTAGTCAAAACATTTCTAATAAAGAAAAAAGCCAAAGGGTGGTTCATTGGGCACATTGTAGGCATTCATATAAGCACTGGATGCCCTGGCCAATGGCCCCACTTGAACGTTTTTGCCAACTTGTAGACCATTACCAAGAGTTTCTCCCTTAGGTAATAAACATTGGGAATTTCTTGTTTTGTGGATACTCAAAAGGATGAACTGGGTCAGCACAATTCTCCTAATAGGTTCACACTACAACTTAACCACAACAGGATACTCTGATGTAGGATTCTTTCTGTATACTGTGAATGTGTTTTATTACCATTGGTTAATAAATAAACTGCTTTGACCTATGGCAGGGCAGAATATAGCAAGATGGGAAATCCAAGCACAGATAGAAGAGAAAAAACTTAAAGTAAGGAAGACATCAGCCTTCACCAAGGGAACAAGACATGTAGAAAATGAGGTAATGCTATGGCCATGTGGCAATAAAGAGATTAATAGAACTGGGTTTATTTAAGATATAAGAGCTAGATAGAAATATGTCTGAGCTATTGGACAAACAGGGTTCTAATTAATAGAGTTTCTGTATGATTATTCAGGTCTGGGCAGCCAGGAAATGAAAGTGCAGTCTCTGTTTATGGTACTTGTTATCTGACTAGGAGTCCTAGACAACAATAACAACCTGGGAAATCATGTGATTTAGAATACTCGGGCTGAGAGCCTGAGGAAGACATGTAGTAGGAATTCAATCTCCCATAAAGACGTAGTGATGCTTAGGCTTGGGAGACAGCCAGGGTAAGAAGTCTAATGATCTTTCCAAACAATTTTTATTTAAAACACAACTTGGAAAACGATACACCTGACCCTAAGTGTCACTCTCACCAAAGGCATTGATTGGTGTCTGGAGATAGTGAGTTCTATGTCAGTGTCACACAGGTCCCTAAGTTGCCATTATTGGCTGGACAAGAGGCTGTGTAGTAAAGTTCACATTTTTTATTGCCATCTCAAAATACGTTATCCTTTTTTGTTAGGTGGGTGATTTGTATACAAGTAGAGATGTTTTTGCCAATTCATAAGAGTCTCTGTTATCATCTGGTAATAAACTATTGTTCACTAGGTTTAATAGCACATGTCTATAATCCCACAACTCAGGAGGCAGGTTCAGGAGGATTGCCATAAATTTGAAGCCTGCCAGGTTTGCATAGTATGTTTCAGGCCATCCGGGGTAACATGGTGAGACCTCCATCTCAATACAAATGAAACAAAACCAAACTAACCAATCAAGCAACCATCAAAAGCAAAACAAACCACCTTAAATTGATGTCAGGCATGAATTATGGCTTAAAGCCAAAATTTAAGGCTGAGCATCTGATGCAATACTCTGCAGTTGGTCCAGCCGTACATCCCCTTACCACTCTTCCTATAGATAAGGTTTCTGAGCCAGACACACGTTCTTATCAAAGGCACCAAGCACCGCTTCTAAAAACCCTGCATTAGCAGGATTCTACTCTCTGCCTGCCTGTATAATTGCTCGAGAAAACTAATTACATCTTTTCCTCAGCAGCCAGTAGCATCTGCACATCATTATACATAAAAACCGGCCTGTCTGTGGCCCTGCAGATATACAGCGTTCTCCCCATGCCCATTCCCATTCCCATGCTGTCCCTATTATGTTGCTGATCAACTGCCCTCAGCTTTATGACTTCAGCGTCAAGTTGCATTTGGCATTTCCTTTCAATAGGGGTGAATAGATGAAAACATCACATAGTACCCATACCACTTTTCCTTCTCCCTTGAAAAAGAGCCTGCAGGATAGAAAGGGGAAAGGTGTTGGTTTTACATACATCATGTGTCCACACCAACCCTCAGTGGGGTGCAATTTACCCTATTCTGTACACTGTGATCTACAGTTGTTTCAAATGTAACCCCAACATTGAGATGAAGTATACAAAGCTGCATGTGGCCCAGTCTAGGATATATGAAGTTTAATGTTTGTTTAAACCACTTATATTAGTGTTTGAAACCTATTGAATCATTTTGTTGTTTCTACCACACTCCTCTAAGAGCCTGGAAACTCTGAGGTGGTCTTTAAGCTCATCAACCTAGGAGTCTCTGTTTCTTATGACTTCTCTACCTTTCTAAGGCCCTAGTACTTATGGAACTTCTCTACCTTACTAGAATTTTCCCTGGAAATTAGGATGTTATTCTCTCTCTTGGATTTATTAACCCACTAAAACGTCTATTGATATGTTTTTTCTGCTCAATTAAGAGGGCTGGAGACCTGGGGACCTCAGCAAATACTCCATAGCCAAGTTCTCCTCAGAATATGAATTCTCCCACTGGCTAGTAAATGATTCATTTCCCTTCCCAGAAACATAAAACCTTACTCTTATGTCATTGTTTGCTTTTTCCTCCTCTAAGGTTTGTTCTCAGTTCTCCAGTCTCATCTCAGAAGGCTGAAGTCAGGTTATTGTCAGAAGCCATTCTGGTGCTCATGACTATGGCTCTTTGTTTTCACTTAACAAACGTCAATTACTTGGGTGATCTTTTGTGCTAGATTGTGTGTATTATTTCCAGCTAACAGTATTCACGCAAGACACTAAAGGAGGTTTAACCAGTAAAGAAATCTCAGTTAATAATTAAATTGTTATCAGTCATACAAATTTAGCAGCTTTTCTTCACTGGGATTTAGTTAGGCAGTTGCTTTCTATTTGTCTATAGGCTGTATATTGCTTTATTGCATTATTTCATTTAATTATTGTTGCAAATATGAGTGAGTGTGTGTGTGTGTGTGTGTGCGCGCACACACACACACATGGGAGAAAGAGAAAGCTTATAAATGTGAGATGAGTAAAACTGAATTTTCTAGACGTTAAGAATCTTGCCCTGGGCCGGGCGGTGGTGGCACACGCCTTTAATCCTAGCACTTGGGAGGCAGAGGCAGGAGGATCTCTGTGAGTTCAAGACCAGGCTCTACAAGAGCTAGTTCCAGGACAAGCTCCAAAAACCACATAGAAACCCTGCCTCCAAAACACCGCCCCCCCCAAAAAGAATCTTGCCCTGTGTTAGGATTTAAATTTCTTATATGTAATTCCAGAACATGGGTTTTTAGTGATTTCATCATGTTCTATCCAGTTTCCATTGACCTTTATAAAATTGGATGATATTAATATGAAATAGAAATAGCTTAATTTAGAAATAAGCCTCCTAAAACCTACTTAGTACATCCATTTGTCACACGCATGAATCTCCTCAAACAAAGTATTGTCCTTCTGTGATCCCAATACTCTCTACAGTATTTCTACTTTATTATATTATATTGTATTAGTGTGTGTGTGTGTGTGTGTGTTTGTTTGCATGCCAGAGGTCATGGAAGCCAAAAGAGTATTATAACCCTGGAGCTAGACTTATAGGTAGTTGCAAATTGCCAAACTAAATTCAGGCCCATTGCAAGAACCACTGAGGCATCTCTGCTGCCCCATTGCCATAGTGCTTTATACTCAAAATACTCTTTAAGCAACTCGTCTGATTCAAAAACTTTGATTTGAATTTACTCTTAATTTTTTTTACTCTTAAAAATATAGGTCATAGAACTGAAAAATATAATTTTGAAAATAATATGTGTTCTTTATGCTCCTCATTAACTATTATATAGTTTATATATGGGAATAACATACTTCCATATTCATTAAAATTCTTTCATAGAATAAATAGAAAACTCTTGTAATTTATGGTATAAACTTCTATATAATTTAATGACTATGCTATGACTGGGTGAGTTAATATTACCTTCAACCTTATTTTCTTTTCAAAATAGGTAACAGAAATTACTCATTAAAAAAGTATGAGGCCAATGTGAACTTTTATTTTTAATGAACTTAAGAGTTTTTCAAATGTTATTTTAGAGTTTTCTTGGTGTACTTTATCCTTATGGCTTTTTATTAGAATATTAAAATGATTTACGTCTTATAAAAGATATTTTCTCTTGAAAAGGAGAAAAGACACAAATAATACAATAAAGGAAACCACTGTTTGATGCACTCACAATAGCAGACAGTTGGGGGCCGCATGCTACTACCCTGTCCTTTGAGTCATTTCTATATAGTAAGGCAAATCCACCTGAAATGCTCTGCAAAGTCCTGCAATTTCCCTGTGAAACATATAACGAAGAATTTGTGGCCTTCTCCCAGCTACATATGCCTCAGCCTAAATATCCTTTAACCTTAGCTGTTGAATGACCAGCCACTCTTCTCCATCCATCTGCCCTAACATTGACCTCGTCAAATTTCGCAGCCTTTAGATAGTATTTTTTATAGCTTTGCTAACAGAATCATTTCCCTCCTGATGCCAGGCAGTGTAAATCAATGCCTCTTCTTTCTTCTGTGTTGTTCTGCCAGGAGCTGGATTCTCACCTTTGCACTTGATTAAATTGTAGAAAGGAGAAGACAAATAAAATGAGGTCTCTGAAAATTACATCCCACCTCTGCTTGCCTGGAGCCTGGCAAACAGATTTTACAGCAAATTAGCTCTTCCTGAGATCTTTTTTAAAATCTTAATGTGAGCGTGAGAGCCAGGGGACACACAGGAGGAGGGAAAGAAAAAAAAAAAAACTCCACAAAACCAAAACCAAAGAAACCCTATTTGCTGAGGATTAATCTTATGCCAGAAGAATGAAGGATGTGTTTGTCTAATTTGTTTGTGTATGACCGTCAATGACGACAGTTCTTATCAACGCAGAGTTCCCTGTATTCCACGGAGCTCTGGATTTAGACAGTCTAGTATCATCTGTATTCTTAACTCTGTAGGTAATTGAGGCTAACAGGTTTGAGAACTGCATTAGAATACAGCTCAAGTCATTACATCTTTCTCACTGCATCTTGTAATCTCTTCTACACCTTTTCCAGTCTGCATTGATTAATTGGTTTTCACATCTAAGAGGATATGTCACTCACTTAGCAGGTTGTAATTGGTGGTATTCGCAATGACAAGCTATGCGCATACTCAGCCCTGGAGACCGACGAGCTCAGTTTCAGACCTAAGTAAAATTTTCCTTTTAGTAAATTAAAAATTGAACTAAATTATAAAATAAAATTTTGTTACTCTGGTTACATACATCAGGATATATGTTGGTGTCTTCCTCTGGTTTCTGCTACCTTTCATTCTCATGAGCAAGTATGAGGCTCACTGATAAAACAGCTTAATATCGTTGTCACTAAGTATTATGTAGGATACTTTTTCCTTCTGGAGAGACATAGTTTCCTGGGAGGCAAGAGCAAATATTTTCTAAGCATTGGCCATGGACATCAAGGATTGAGGGGCACACTCCAACTGAACTTCATATCCACTGATCTTCTGCTGCTCTCATTTGAAAAGCCTGACTTTACAGACAGGAAGTTTTTAGTGAATCTGACACAAGAATACAACATCTGTTGCTATTTTAAGCATTCTACATTTGTTTTCTAGGTCACTTGCATGAACGAAGAAAGACACTCTGAGTTGTCCTACCACTCTGTTTACACTCAAATTCTTCACTGACATCCTATGACATTTGTTTAAGGATAACGAAGAACTTTGGAATAGAAAAATTCTCCCAAATCTATTTGAATTATAATAAGTGAAGAAAATACCATCAACAACAACGACGACAACGAAACCAAGCAAACAAACTAGAAAATAATCACCTGGCCCTACAAGGGTCTTCAGTAAGAGACCAGAAAGAGTTGCTCACAGAAAACGTTGCTCAGAGACGCTCATTTGGCTGGAAGGGAGCCTTGCCATCTTGAATCTATTGACTGAGATCTCTTTGGCTCTCTCAGAGATATAAAAGAAGGAGAAAGCAAAAGGCAATACGGAAAAGATCTCATGCATTTAACTAGAGTTTCACAAGTATTACTCTACACGTTTGCTTACCCGAATCAAACAAATCAGAAGAAACATTTGGAAATGAGGTCGATATTTGCCAGCTTCATAAGAGAGAGAGTCTGAGGACGAATGTGTGAAAGAAGTGAAGAAGACACTCCGTGAACACTTTATACTGCCTCAGGCATGCTTTAATTAAAAGATGAAGCTCAATATCTGATCAATGTGATCGTTGTCCTTTCTTTCCTCAACATAATATTTTTATTGATTATTTTGGAATTTCACATAATGTACCCCAGCCACATTCATTCCCCAGTCCTCTCAGGTCTGCCCCCTTAACCCTATGACCCTCATCAACCAAAAACAAGTCCAATTTGTGTTGCACATGTGGTCATTGGAGCATGGTCAAATTCCCCATAGCTATCCCCTTAAAGATAACTGAGTCCTTTCCCACCCTTATCACAATTTTTAAGAGTTTTTCTTGGTCAGATTTTCCCAGATCAACTGTATACCCTACCCTCTTTCTTAACTTTGTTCATTGATATGCATCTTTCTGCTCTAGCAGTTTAGAGATCCCCCAAAACCCTTTTAATTCATCCTATTCAAACCAACTCTTGGGAAACCATTCATTCACTCATTCATTCATGTACAGGTTTAGGCTCTAAACTAAATGACCCAACTCATTAATGGTAGCATTTCCACCAATTAACTAATGGAAAAGAAGTATCTTTTTTTAAAAGGTGGGATACATGTTCCATGAATCAACAAAATTTTGTCTTCTACCTATTTTCAAGTCCGGAAAGGATATTAGGCTTGTGTTTCTAGTACAACCAGATCCACAACATGAGGGAATTTAAGCGCTTTAAGCATCAGTTTCCTTGGTCCTTTTTGTGTAATGCCCCCTCGATGTTTGCATTGTAGGCAGGAATACCTATGTGTCTTTAGTTTTCTTTCTAGTAAATAAGTAGCTACTACCTGTGATCTCATTGATTCATTGTACTGGCTGGTTTTATGTCAATTTAACACAAAAATTAGAGCTATCTGATTGAAGGGAACCTTGAGAAAATACTTCCATAAAATACAACCTTAATTTTCTGAATTAGTTCTTGTGGGTGATGCAATCCTTGAGTTGGTGATCCTGAGTTCTATAAGAAAACGGGCTGAGCAAGTCATGGGGTGTAGTATGGAGCAGCAGGCTGTGTTCCTGTATTCTTTTAAACACTGCTTGGCCCATTAGTTTCAGCCTCTTACTGGTTAACTCTCACATCTTGCTTTAACCCATTTCTAATAATGTGCATGGCACCACGAGATGGCTTACCAGGGAGGATCTTAACCTGCGTCCATCTTGGAGAGGAGAGCTATGGCGACTGCTTCACTCAGCTTTTATTCTCCCAGAATTCTGTTCTGTCTACTCTGCCTAATTTTCTGTCCTATCAAAGGCCAAGGCAGTTTCTTTATTAACCAATGAAAATAACAAATAGACAGTTGACTTTCGTCCATCAATGGGGAGCAAGGCAGTAACAACACTCCTCCATGACTTTTGCATCAGCTCCTGCCACCTGGTTCCTTCCCTCCTTGAGTTCCTGTCCCGACTTCCTTCCATAACTAACAGCAATGCTGAAGTGTAAGCCAAAGAAAGCCTTTCCTCCCCAGCTTGCTTTTTGGTCATGGTGTCTCATTTTAGCAATAGAAATCCTAAGACACTTGTGTTACACACACCTACTTGAATCAAACCTAGACTTTCTAGCCACTCATCGGAAATAGCAGATTGCTAAGAAAGAACAAAATGGCTAAACCACAGTCTAATTAAGTTCCAAGCATTTGAAAATCAATTTGCTTTCACTTTAAGACCTATGGACTATATATACTAACTGTAATAACCTCAACAGTTTAGAATTTGGAAGTCTTTTTACTAAAATTTACTAAAATTATATCTTATTTGCATCAAAAGCATAAGCTTAATATAATTATCATGTGCATGATGGCTCTTATTTGGGTTGAATAAAAATGTTCTGGTACAAATTCCCTTGTCATCAGTCCATTGTCCCTGAGGTTTTAGTCCAAGAGCAGTTCAGTTTTAAATTCCCAGATACACACTGTGCCCTAGAAAACAGGGATTTCAGAAAGCCTGGAATCCTCAAATGCTGGGGTCTGAGAGACTCTGACTATATGCAAATATGCAAAGAGGAACATTTCCGGCATTTTCAGTAGCCCCTAGTCCAGCATATGGAAGAATGAAAAACAGCATAAGAGCTCGAATTTTTCTTTTTTAAATGCAATCATGCATAGCATTCTTCAGCAAATGTTTATGGGTCACAGAGAGAAAGCTGATGTTCCTTCCATCTCCTCACAAAGCCTCTAAACTCTAAAGTACTGTTGATTGCCATGACTAAAATTCTAAGCCAGTTCCACAGTATATTCTAGAAAGCTTTATATAACTTGAAACATGTTTCGGAGGTGTCTTTCAATATTAAAGTAAACTAGTTATAGCAGGAAATAAGTATTTCTTTGTATTCACAGTATTTTTCAGCTGAGGCCAAATAAGATGGACATTTTGCTTTAGAATCTAAAATTCTTCTCTTTCATTTAATCATTTTTAAACTTACCTTCAGATTTATTTGCAAAACATAGGTTATTCATCTCTCTATTTTAATATACACATAATAATTAGCACTATACATGAAATTTGTAGTCTTTTCAAAACTATAACTCCTTTTTATTGCCCACATTTTTGCATAATCTCCTCCTTAATACCCTGGATTGTACTGACTACAATGATCCTGTGACGGAGAAAAAACAACAACTTTTTCATAATACATATTAGTGATGACCTGTTGATATTAAAATTAACAAGTGTGTTACAGAATTTTGAAATGTTTAGGAATATTTTAGTAGATTTGTTTTAAGATGGTGATCTATATTTTACATAAGAAATTTGCATGTCCCTCTGCTCTAGATGATCACATACATAGTCCACTTTCTTTTCTACGATTTACTGGAATTGACATGAACTAATGGATGTGGTTAAAGGCAGCCAATCAGAACAAAATGAGATAATCCATGAGTAATTTGTCACATAAACACACTCACATGAACACACATATATGGCACACACACACATATACACACATGCAAATAAAGAAATGAGTTTACAGGATCTGAAGAGATAACTCAGCCCTCTCTCTCAGCACCAGAATCTGAGCTGAATATCTAAAACCCATGTTTAAATAAATGCCAGGCATGGTGGTATTCACTTGTAATTCCAGAGTTAGTGAATTAGAGACAGATGATCCCTAAGGCTTGCTGGTGTGTTCTTAAAATTTAAGAGTTTAGAGAACATTGCAGTAGTCTAAAGGAGAGGTGAGAATAATTAACAATGTAGCTCATGTCTCCTACTTAACAATCCATAAAATCTCAAGTGATTTGCATTTAAAATTGACCTGTTTTCACAGAATTATATGTGGCAGAGCTAAAAGCAATCAGTGACAAAACATGAGATCCACAGGCTTTGCCATGGTTTGTCACCTGATCTTGCTGCTTCTGTTCCTTAAATAAGACCTTAGGTGAGCACATAAGCTGTCTAAACCTCTGCTTAGACACAAAACAAAACCTCCCAAAGTTGAGATTACGAGTGACAGTGGAGTCAGTGTGGACGACCCATTAATGTTGAGACAACCCAGGACAGGGTAGCTGGTCACTTCTGCTCATCTTGAGAGGTGTTCATCTCTCTTTAGAAACATGGTCTTCCTCCTGGATTTTTTTTTCTTAGAAAAAAGCACAGCCAGGGACCTTGAGAAAAGGCACAGCATAAGAGGCAGGACAGCAACAGTAGAGGTGGACATGAGAAACACAGCCTGCCCCTCTTGGGTCTCAGAGGCGTCCCTGCTAAGTGATGATTCTATGGAAGACACTCTTGCAGGTGGATACTCGAACAGAAAAGTTGTCTCAAAGAGCACTTTCTACTTTTTCACTGTAAGACTGATCAGAAGTCCAGTTCAGCAATAGAGAAACTGGTTTCACCTGTGTTCGCTGCTCCTGAAATGGTAGAGGCAGAGCCAGCCTAGTAGTAATAGTACAACAGGAATAGAGTGGAGTTGGGGGCAGAATTTCTAATCCTTCTCTTCTGCTTTGACCTTTGGCAAAAGGTTAAGGTACTTCCCTCCTCCATGAGTAAGAGACTTAAACTAGACAGTATCCACAGTCCTTTTTAGCTGAGAAACTCTGCCATCTAGTGTGTTTCACTCCTGGCTTTTATTAGACATCCGCAACACAAGTCTTTCACTCCTTCCACATAATCTGGACCTGGCAAACATAAATATACCCCCTTACTCACACAGGCCAGACATGTGCATAGCTTTCTGTCCCAAGACCTAGGGACAAACTGAGGATGTGATTCAAAATATAGAAATCAGACAGTTTTTTTTTTTTTTTAATTTAAACTGCTACTCAATCTGCTAAATCAGGACATTTCAGGAGGACAATATCTGGGGACACTGATTCCTTAAAACCCAAACAAAAACATTTTCTTTAATACTAATGACCAAGTAGTTTGAGAATCACCATGAAAGGAAAAGGCATCTTTCTCAAAGTCTGGCACACAGATCACTTTGCATTTCCAGTGTCTTAGATGTTTGCTGAAAGCACTGGGAAGTGTGGCCAAGCATCTGTCCTGAAACAGTTTTCTCGAAGACTCCACAGAGACCAACTTAACACATAAAACAGTTCGTAGATGTTTACTAAGGAACATCATCATCGGATAAAAGCTCAAAATTTATGAAAATGACATAGCAAAGATGGGGAAATATGATAGTAATGTCGACATATTTCATTTCTATGTAGCACTGCTTCGTTATTTCACTTGGTTCCTATCACAACCTATCGAATCAATTCCATAGCGTGCCTTGTACTGTTAAAATGAACCATCATCAGAAAGTTTAGGTAATTTCCAGAAGATTAGAAAATTAATAAATAGATGGATTAGAACCCCAAAATCATCTCACATAACTAGGAAACAGATCACACCAGTACAGAATGTTTAAGAGCTGAACACGCCCTTTAAAATAAATGATTTGCTAAAACTTATCTGATGAGGAAGCTAACTTATCTGATGAGGAAGCTAGAAATATGTCAAGTACCTATTGACTGGTTGTATTGGCTACCCTGCAAATGGTCAGGTTATAATAGCAACTATAGATTAGCCAAGATAAAATCAATATTAACTAGTAAGTAACAGTGATTCGAGGATTTCGCTGGATCATAGAAAGATCTTAAGCAGTGATCATTTCAGCTAACAACCCTCACATACAGATATTTACCGCTCTGAAACCCAGGCATATGCTGTCTAGGTTTCCCAGCTAGTAAGGATGCTGGTGAGTGGCCTTGCTCTCTTGATGTCTGTTTACACTATGGTCCCTGGAACTGCACTCTCTCTAACTTAATGTATATCCACTCATCTTTGGCTTTAGTGATAAATAAAAATAGCCTTATTAAACCCATAGTTTTCTTTTAAAAAATAGAGTGAAAATACTATCATTGCAGATAACATTTGGAGGAAAGATTTCTCTTTGTTTTTCTCTTATTGGTTCCTCTAAATTTACCTAAAAACATATCTGTAAATATGTTTGCTTATCTTCAACTCTTCTCTAAGTAGAACAGGATGGGTCTGTCAGATTGCCAGATCCAGAACTGACCCATCAAACACAATTGTTATGACAGAGTAGTAGGCTTTTAAAAATGTGTTGAAACTGAACAAACCTTAGTATGTGAGATGCATCATGAGCTTTTAAAAAACCTACTAAAACTGTTAAGCATGGACAATACGAGTCATGTGACTTTTAAATGAATAAACATTCTTCGCTTTCCTGTATTCATGCCCTTTCTTTGTTTCTCTTCCTTCTTACCTGTGATATAAACTTTCTAAAATATGTTTACATAAGGTACCTCATTAGATCAATATGTAACATGCCAGCCTCATCCATATGTGGAAACATATACACATAAGAGAAAAACACAATGAAAATGTCATCAAAAAGGAAGAATTGGCCAAAGAATAAATGTTATACTCACTAGCTGTACATACATGTGGTAAATGATTTCTGATTGTGTTTGGTTTCATTTGTAATATTTTGTTGCTGTCTTTGAAGAGAGGTCGATTTTTCAAATTTTCATGCCCATTCATATTGTGTGGTTATATTTGGTCAAACAAAGGAGCTATTTCTTTCCCCGAGTCAATATCTAATATTTTTAGTAGAGAAACATGAAAGGATACTTACAAATCTCTGATTAAAATGTGCTGTTATTTCTAAGAGAGGTGAAGGGTGATGCCAAAATTCTTTCTTTCCTGAAAACAAAAAGGGAGAGAAGAAATACTCATTGGAGAACGAAAAGGAGAATAATTAAGTTAATAATGAAATTTGAATATTTTGACTGTGTTTTTGAAACAGGTTTAAACTAATAAACACTATGATTTTCCTGCTTCCTTAGGAAAAGTAGAACCTCTGAGTCAATGAAACTGTGTGCAGAAAATTCAAAGGGCTTTCACTCCCAACACCAGATGTACCTAAGATTATTAGTTATAACATCTATGGAGTAATTAGTGCATCAGCACTGATTAAAGGCAAGTTGAGAAAAAAAATCATCTCACAGACACAACACACGACAGTAAACAGTTTTGCACTCACCCACAGAAAGATCATGTAAGAAAACACGTGACATTGCTATATTTTTGAGAAGTTGTGGATATCCATCACACATTTAGAACATGCCCTAGTGTAGCGCATTTCGAGCGGATGTGAAATGTCTCCCACAAGCTCGCACCTCTGAACTTTGGTCCCTGGATGGTGGTGGTGCTCGCTATTGAAACTGTAGGAAGTGAGACCCAGCTGGAGAGAGGAGGTTACTGGGAGTGGACTTTAGGGTTATAGTCTGATCTGGGTCCACCTAGTCAACTCTTCTTTTTCAACAATGTGTTAACTATCTGTGCCTTCAGCTCTCACTTCCTATGATGACTCCAACTACCCCTGTGTTTCTTGCCCTAATAAACTGTATCCCTCCAGCTGGTGCCCCAAAGAAATCTTGCTTCTCTCAGATTGTTGTTTCTCTCAGGTATTCTTCCACAGGAGCCAGAAATGTAAGAGAGACTGACACATTGTATCCAACTGCCCAGCACAGATACGAGTACCACAGAGAAGGAGCCATCTCCATTCCAGCTATAAAAACAGATTGCATACACTCAGTTCCACTTCACAGAATGGCCCCTGGCTCTTGGCTTAAGCATACTATACCAATAGGATGAAAAGTTGTAGGGATATAACTTTCCAGTACCGGTTCACGTTAGCCACTCATAGAAATTGGGTGTTTTGCATGTTTTTTTTGTCACAGGGCAGTGTGAAATTCACCCTTTCTATACTGTTTCAGCGATCTGCATGCTTGCTTCCTCGAGGTTCAATTTTTACCTACATTTTGGGTGAAGTCATTTCACAGTAAGTCTGTTCATTCCTTTCCAGGCTTACTATCACTATGTAATCAAGCTCAAGAGTCTTCACTTGGTATAAGCCATCCTGCAGGACTTACCTTCACTCTACTTTTTTTCCGTGGTTTTTACTCCAGTGAAATATACCCCAATACTAAAACTCTAATGTTATTCCAAGGCGGCAGTGGGTGTATATTTGCCTTTGTGGCTGAGGCTCTTTACCTTCAATTTTCTCTCACCCCTTGTTAGCAGTTATTCATCTGTTCTAGGTCAACTTGGGCAGCCCTTCCCAGAATCCTTTCACATCTCTTTCAGACTAGGTAGAACACTAATTATCCCATGCATTATAAATTATAAATTGTTCTCAGTGACCGCCTTTATTCTCATGCTAGCTTTCGTTTTGTTTTTTGTTTTTTTCTTTTTAAAAACCTTTCGAGGGCATGAACAGTGACTCATTTGTCTTATCTCTAGCACAATATTTCGCAGATTGTGGACGGAATGCAATAAAAAATTTGTTGAACGCCAAGGTGTGTGAGGTTCTTTTGAGACTTACAGCTGCCTGACTGCGTATTTTATTACCTTGTGAGAATTTTAAAAGTAGAAAGAGGACATTCTTAGTTTTGTTCTTCTACCCCACTTCTCAAATGGTTTCTTACTGTTTCACTCACTTAGGGATGGCTTCCCTTTACTAGTTTCACATTTGTAGGCCAAATAAGAGGAAGTGAGAAGAGGAAGAGAAAAATAAATGACGAAACAGTCATATGGGAAGTAACAAGAAGACAACAATTTGCAAACTTAAATATTTATAGACTATAATTCCTATATACATCACTAAAAATCCAAAATAAAAAATTTCATAACCCCACTATCCTTTTCTAACCATTTGCATACGCTCCGTGACAAAGATCTAGCAGAAGAGGCAAATGGGAATTCGTTATGAAGTCACATGATAAAACCATGCATTGCTGCTTGCAGTTGAAACAGACAGAGTTTCTCTGTGTAGCTTTGGAGACTGTCCTGAAACTCTCTCTGTAAACCAGCCTGGCCTTGAACTCAGAGATCTGCCCGCCTTTGACTCTGAGTGCTGGGATTAAAGGTGTGCACCACCACCACTTGGCCCACTGTTTGCATTTTTTAAATCCTGCTTAAAATCTCTATAATTTTATGTCCTTTCTAGAATTAAATTTAGGGTTGCTTTTTTGCTTGTTTGTTTCATTTATTTTGTTTTTTTTTTTTTCTCTGTGTAGCCCTGGCTGTCCTGAAACTTACTCTACAGATCAAGGTGGCTTACAACTCAGAAATCCATTTGCCTTTGACTCCCAGATACTGGGATTAAAGGTGTGACCAACCATTACTTGGCTAAAATTAAATTTAGTTTTAATGTTGTATTTCTTTGCCTACTCTGTCCACAAGACAAACACATGAAATAAGAATAGAATAATCATTTCCCCCCTAACTTCTTTTTTTTAAAGATTTATTTATTTATTATGTATACAACATTCTGCCTCGATGTATGCCTGCATGCCAGAGGAGGGCGCCAGATCTCATTACAGATGGTTGTGAGCCACCATGTGGTTGCTGAGAATTGAACTCAGGACCTCTGGAAGAGCAGCCAGTGCTCTTAACCTCTGAGCCATCTCTTCAGCCCTCCCCCAACTTCTTTTTGACTAATGTCACATACAAAATATTTCTCCAATGGACTTTGAAAATGGTTTTAAGCTCATTATTTTGACCATTTTTATATTAAAATTCAGATTTACAGATGGTATGATAAACATAAATACAGTGAAAGTTGAAACTGAATGAATCTCTGATGTGGCATTCCCCTCTGTATGCTGTGAATATGTTTTATTGCCATTGGTGATAAAAGAAGCTGCTTGGGCCTATGTTAGGGCTGAATATAGTCAGGCTTGAAGAGATATAGCGAGAAAGTAGGCAGAGTCAGGGAGAAGCCATGTATCTGCTACAGGAGATAGACGCCGGACACTGGACAGAACCTTACTGGTAGGCCACAACCAAGTGGTGACACACAGATTAATAGAAATGGGTTAATTTATGCTATAAGAGCTAGCTAGAAATATACTAATAGGCCAAGCAGTGTTTTAATTAATACAGTTTCCGGTGCTTATTTTGGGTCTGGGCAGCCAAGACAAACAAGCAGCCTCTGCCAACAAATCTCTAGTCATCCTTTTCAATTAAACATTTTATACAAAAACTATAAAAATTCCTGAAAAAGTTTCAAGAAAAGTGAGATATACCTACTGTGTCTGTAGTATTGACATACTACAAAATATGTATTGACAGGACCCAGAGTAGTCTAAGAGGAGACTCTCAATTGAGGGATTGTTTAGGTCCAACTGGCCTGTATTTGTTTATGAGGAATTGCTATGATTGCTAATTAATGTGGAAGGACCCATCTCACTGTGGGCAGCACTATCTTTAGGGCAGATGGTCATAGACTATATAAGAAAGCTATCTAAACAAACTTGAAAAAATAGCCAACAAACAGTGTTCATCTGTGATTTCTTCTTCAAATTCCTATTAGAATTCCTGTGCCATCTTCCTTCATAATGAAGTGTAACATATAAGCTAAATAAACCATTTTTCCCCATAAGTTGACACAGGTCATGGCATTTGTAATAGCCACAGTGAGAAAACTAGAACAATATCTTACATAATTTTATTTTTAAGTTGTAAAAATTATTATACTAATAAGTGCTAAATTATAGCTGCATATATGTTAAACATTTAAAGATAAATGTAAAATGAAATGAGAATGTGTTTGTGGTGTTTGAACAAGAATGATCCCATAGGTTCATATATCTAAATGATTCGTACCTCGTTGGCAAAAGTGGTTTTTTGAAGGATTAGCAGGTATGGCATTGTTGGAAGACGTATGTCACTGTGGGTTGGCTTTGAAGTCTCAAAAACCCATGTCACGCCAATTCACTCTCTCTCTGTCTCTATGTTGTGGATTAGGATGTGAACTTTTGGCTACTGCTCCAGCACCATGCCTGCTTGTCTGCTATCATACTCCCTACCGTGATTGTCATGTACTTACCTGTAAGAGGCGCAAGGTCCATGTGCTCACAGATAAACACTAGGGAAACCAGGAATGCTAAACATGCAGAGTTGTCTATTCAAAGGGAGAGATATAAGACCTATTTTCTGCCCAGGGGGCTGGGTGCAGCCTGGTGACCTTTGCTCTATCTGTATGATCAAGACCACAGCAAATCCTCTCCCTGACTTTTAAGAGGCATCATCAGTTCATCTACAGAACTTACGTTTATGGAAGAGGTCACATGTCCTTTCAATGTAATCGTGTCTTAAGCTTTATTGTATCTATAGGATTTAGTTAATTATCACCAGGAAACTTTTTTTTTCCAAATTGTATTGTTATTAAATATGCTTGAAAAAAAAAAAAAAACACTGGTGCCAGACTCCCGAAGTTTGAACCAATGCCAGCTACTGAGTCATGCTGAACTGGACTTCCTTCTTGCCTGTCATGGATCGATACTCTGCTAGCCACGGAGTTTGCAGAGACTCCTACCTGCACTCACCCTCTGAAACTGCAATTCAATTCAATGCTTTCTTTCATAAATTGCCTTGGTGATGGTGTCTCTTCAAAGCAACATTGACTAAGGCAGTGTTCTAATACAATTTCTTAAACTTTGGTATGTAATGAATGATTTTCATGATGTGGGTACCACACAAGGTCTGATCCCTTCCGTATTTTCTCAGCTGGAATTATATTTTCTTTCAAACTCAATAATATTTTGATAGCTAAGCGATACAAAAGGCAAAAAGAGCAAGTGTCCTCACTAAGATGGATTTCATTTCTTTCAGGGAAGGGGATCAAAATGTGTGTCAACAGAAATATATCATGTTAAAAACAAACTCCTTCAGAATTGTGAGCTGTCAGAGATCTTGATTATCATCTAGTCTAGTGATTTCTCAACTATTTTATTACAAATGAACTCATAATACGAGGCCAATATAAAGATAGACACATGAAGAACATGTGCACATACCAAAGGCTTCCAAGCCTGAGCCTCTTACTTTTCTTTCCTCCATTGTTGTTGTTCTTTCTAATCAAGGTTATAGTTAGAAAACTACACGGCCATTTGCTGTTATGGAGGTCTAACCCACGAGGCTAGAAATGAAATAAGAGCAACCATTTCACATCTGACTGCAATAAAATTGCTAAAAGTACCTGTCCTAAGTGTTATGTGCTGACCTTTCCCTCGGATGCTCTTCTTTCACAGAACTGGCTTCCTCCATAATGTTTTTTTTCCAGTAAATCTGAATCTCATTTATTAAAAATGTAAATCATGAGTAGATAAGGTTTAGCGTAATTTTTGCCTCTAGGGTTAGCAAAATAATAAATATATTTTTCTCTTACTACTAAAATTATGTAAGGTCAGTTATGTAAGTTTTCATCTCACAACACCTAGAATTATAGACAGAGATTATCTCAGTCAAAAGTGTGTGTCCTGTTACAAAGATACTAGCGCATCAAGTTGTAGGATTGGGATTGAAATAAATTGTTTTGGAACAAAGAATCGGCTAAATACAAGGTAAGATTTTTATCTAAGCTTGCATTCACTATTTTTCAATTTCTAGGAGGTGCTAAATCTGCTCTTCATTAAGTATTTTTTTCCATTTTGCTTTTCTATAGCAAATAATAATTTTGTAAGTAATAGTGTAATACATAAAAATATGAAAGTTGAATTGTGTCCGATAAGTACCATTGCGTTCTGTAAGGCATATTAACAACTATTGTATTGCGTAGCTTTAAAGGGTTGTTCTTAAGATGCATCTAATTTCTCAAGCATGACAACGGTGGAAACAACATCAGAAGGGAGTTATGATAATTATGATGATAACTAGGAATGTTATTACTATACCTTCCACCTACAACCCAAAGAATTAGCTTAGGGAAAAAGTGACACTGTCTGTATATGATACACGGGAAGCACGCAACACATGTTTGGTAACCAACAATGCATTGATGAAAGAGGGGCCGAGAATATAGAGGCTAAGATAGAACTTAAAGAATCTTTTTAATTTTTTTTTTAAAATCTGTCTTCTCTTATTTTACATACCAATCCCAGTTCTCACTCCCTCCTCTCCTCCTGTTGCCTCCATCTTCCTTCCCCATCCCACCCCCCCCCATCCATTTCTCAGAGAGGGTAAGACTTCCCATGGGGAGTCGACAAAGTCTGACCCATTGATTTGAGGAAGGACCAAGGCCATTCCTACTGTATCTAGGCTGAGCAAGGTATCTCTCCAAAGAGAATAGGTTCCAAAAATCCAGTACAAGCAGTCGGGATAAATCCTGGTCACTGTCAGTGGCTCCGAAATCTGCTCCAGCCATACAACTGTCACCCACATTCATAGCGTCTAGTTAGACCCTATGCTGGTACTTAAGAAATATTAAAAGAGATTTTATGCGTTAGGCTACTGGAAAAGCTTAACAAATTTTCATGTTAAATAAGTATTACCCTAAAAGAATTAGTAGATTCACAGTGAGCAAACAGATCAGTGAAAGTCTCTAAATGTAATCTCAGTTAATGGACAATAAAATACCACCAAAAGGTGAAAATAAAAAACTAGAATACTGAGATGACACACGACTTTCCTGTGAAGTGATCCCCCATTCTTCTAGAGAACTAGAACACTGAACACAGACAAAGATTTTTACTCTGCCTCCTGTGTTTTTAGGTGCAGACATCCCAAGCAACTGTTCCATTAAACGTGATTTCTAAGTTACTTCTAGACTGCACTCTGAAAGAAAGGAAGGTGTTCTTTTCCTCTTTGCACACCAAACTAAATCTGTTGGAGGGAGTCACTAATTACAAAATGGACAAAGATTCTATACTACAGATGATGCAACAAGAAGGGAGTGGCCTCATCGGTGACACAGTCAGGTCATTGTATGTTCCCGACCCGTTAGTAGAACTGTCAAAAAGAAAAGCTAAGTTAACATTACATTTAAGCCACTGCTACTTTTAGGCTTTATTAGAAGCACCAAATCCATTAATACATATGGCGAATTTTTTTTTTAATGAGAAAATTCATGGGAAGCAAACCTAGGAGACACTGGACGAGGGTCATGGAAACATGTCTTAGCTTCACTGTCTGGGAAACTAAAGCAATAGTAGAATCAACAAAGTGATGACTAGAGAGAGAGAAGGAAATCAGTGGAAGAGACAAGGGAAGATGCTCAGTAAGTCACTGGAACCAGGAGTCTGCAGCACAGACAGTGGAGGAAATTGAAAAAAAAAAAAGATCAGCATTTTTTATAGTATATATAACTTACAAATGAGAATAGAACATCAAATAAGATATCATGTAGTGTCCAAAACTGAATAAAAGATTGTTTGCACACAAATCAGAAAGAGGTGGCAAAAATCGGCACAGCAAAAAAAGAGCATTTCTTACATAGCAGTGGAAAATGATTAAAAGCAACAGAATTAAAAGCTGGCTAAGGCATATAAGGGAATGTCATGTAGTCTATAGCTGTTTAAAATTCATATAAATATCTGGTGAAAAATTAAAACAATCATTTCTTGAAATAGAAAGCATTCATCAAGGTTCCAAAGAAGGTGAGCTCAGGACCAGGAACTGGAAGAGAGACAGAAGTACCTAAGCATCTTCCCCTTTGAAAGAAAGTTTCCTAGCAAAAGAAAGAGGAGATTCAGTAAGAGAAAGCAAAGGAAGCAAAGGAAGCATAGATGTCTTGGTTTTGATAATGCTATACCTAAGAGGCTGCTTACCCCAGAAATGGCAAACTGAAGCCAGAATCGCCTCCTCGATTTTTGTTTCTACATTTTACAATTAAGCCTCAAAGTTAATAAAAATAATACAAAGTTTGCAACAAGGAAGAACAAGGCAACAGTTTAAAAACTTATGTAATTCATGAGATGTATTCCAATTGCTGGACAGTCATCAACATTCGAGAATTTTCAGGGGATATTACACCATGTACCATGACCCCCAAGTATCTTCTTTCTCTACCTGGACCAGGCCATCCAATGGAAAGAACATATTTCAGGAAGAAATCAGATCAAAGGTTTCTGTTTCACTTTGTAGCATGAACTTCAGATTGATCATTGATCAATGTTCCCATGGAACATTCAGGAAGATTCTAGGACTTTCTTTTAGAAAAGAAGAAAGATAGAAGTAATAATTGACTACATCAACTCAGAAGCAACTGGACACAAATATGAAGAAGAGGAAGACTGATAAATTCTACCTCAGTGGAGAATTTGGGTTCTATTTAATGTTATATTAACATTATTATATTTAAGACCAGATGCTCCATATCTATCATGGTAACATTAGTAATCAGCTCAAATGAAGCTCATTTGTTTGGGAAAAGCATATCTGTGTGCTCCAGGGTGGTTCGAGACAACCAAGCACTGTATGATCATGAAGCTCAAGCCTCACCCTGGGCTACAGGAGACTATTTTTTTTTTTTTGCGCATGTAACTTAAGAACAAAGTCTATCTTCTCTAATTTCTGATCTTTCTAGAACCAGAGAGAAGGTGCCACTGAAGAGGGCTGCACAGACTGGGCCATCATAGCTGTCACTCACTGTCCAAGGAGTATTCTTAGCTAAATTTAAAAACTATTGAAGTCATTCAAGTCCAATTTAGAACATAATGTTTTAATATACTTTTAACAAATATATATTCTTCTTAGAACAATGATTACTAGACAAGCTAAATTCTAGGCATTACACTGAATATATTAACTTATATAGCTATAGTTCAAACTAAGATATTAAATTTAATTTAAAGGCAGACAAAGGTTTCAGATACGATTTTTTATGGAAAAAAATCAACACAAAAATACTTAATGTAAAGGCTATCATTGGTGTCTTTTATTTTAGCCATTCTGACAGGTGTAAGATGGTATCTTAAAGTTGTCTTGATTTGCATTTCCCTGATCGCTAAGGAAGTTGAGC
>NC_022034.1:35368432-35387400 GCF_000317375.1 Microtus ochrogaster | reverse complement strand
GGGAAATGGGAGGCGGTGGCGGGGAAGAGACAGAAATCTTTAATAAATAAATAAATTAAAATAATACTTAATGTAAAAAGTCTTTTTTCCTCCCCAACTGATCATGACTACGTGGCCAATACGTCCTATCTGAATGCACGCTTCCTCTAATAGCACCTTTTCCATGTCGGGGCTTATCTAGCTCTGGGAAAAAGAGCAGCTGCCGTGGTGATTCACTAAAGCCTGTTCACAAAGCTGCTGCTGCTACTGAAAGCTGTGCTTCTGATGTCAGTCATTGTCTTCCTGTCGTAGGACCTGTCACAGAGTCATCAGCCTAATGTACTGACTGTGTCAATTGATATTCTCCTTGCATTGCAACACATCACACAGAGCTTGTTGAAAGCACCATCTCACAGACCTTTAAACACCAGAATAACCACACAATCATGAAAATGCAATTGTGAAAGAAGTGATTAAAAAAAAAACCCACTATTACGATGCTGAAGGACTACGTGATATTCAGTTGAATGATCTCAGCCACTCTCGATGTTGCCTTAAGGGGTCGTTCGCAGCCAATCATATTCCAGTTGTAACAGAAATGTCAAATTTAGGGTCATGAGTGGAGTATATATCTCAAAATGATATGTCAAAATCACAGCCCCTAGTACCTGTGAATATAACTGGACTTGGGAGTAATTGTTGGAAGGTGACCAAATTAAGTCCCTGTAGAATCACATGAGTCATGAACCAAATATGACCGCTGTTCCTGTAACAATAGAGGAGCCAGTGCTTCATCTCAATACCTGCAGATATTGATTTCCTCTCATCACCATGGTGACTGACACCCAGGAGAACAAAGGGTATGTTAACAACATTAGAATATTATTTTCATGAAAATTTCCCAAGCAAATCGAAATGCCAAGAAAATGATACCAAAGGGGCCAGAGAATGACAGGAGCAGAGAAGTGAGACACTGAACTCCTGCTCTGGCATCTCCCTTGAGGGCAGAGACACAGGTGCTAGAGTCAAGACATCTTTGGATAGCGTTAGCTCTGTCACTGAAAAACCTAAAACACTCTTTGTAACCTTTAGCCTGCTCATGAGCAGCACAAGACGAAAACTTTCACCAAATTCACACAGAAAGTCTCGGTAATGACTAGCAGCAACTCCTACTTATCTCAGCGCTGGTCCATGGCACTTTACACGTGGCAGAAATAACTACCCTCCCAAGGATCCTGCTTTTTTTCTTTTGATCAGAAAGAAATGAGGCCAAAGAAAGATGAGTCAACTCTAATATACCCATGTGTCATAAAAATTACTTCTACATACAGACTATATCAAACCAGATATTTTCACTCTTGAAAACATCTCAAATTTTGTTGTTAGGAACACTTCTAAAATATATCAATTCCTCTTTCTTGTTTGTTTAGATACTGATATCTACTGTCAGTATATATTTAGAAAATATTAGATAGAATAATATATTTTATATATTTAAATATTTATAAATATTTTATATGTTATCATTGGACTACCTGTAACTTTTATAAATATTAACCATCATTAGATGATGTATTATATTATTTTTTTCATATACCAGAACAATAATTTCTTTTGGTAGAAGCATGCTTATCTATAAAACGTATCTTTTCAAACTTTGCTTGATCTTTCACGTAAAAAGCTTCATATATCCAAAGAATCTAGTTATCCTATCCTAAATAATTTTTCTAGTTGAAACAATATAAGTTGTACATAAGTTATTTCTCAACTTTTCCAAATTGTTTCTTAAACAATCAACTGTTTAAATTAAATAAAACTGTTTACTTTTAAGAAAGACTTCTGAAGATTTTAAGATGCAGAAGTGGATGACTCCAGAGAAACATTTCCTGACACATCAGGGTGAATGCTCAGATGAAGTGATAGAGACTGCAGCAGCATGGACAAGACCCCCACCCCCACCCCCCAAAAAAAAGCTCAAGCCAGACAGAATCCCAGAACAGATGAGGGAAGGTAAGCAGAAAATCCCAACTCTAGCCAAGATGCTTTTTTAAATTGATCCCCTAGAAGAAAGAAGGTAAGTTTTCTTCAATGAAGTGTCACTGGTTATATCAGCCCTGCCTCAGGACAGGTTTATGACTTACAAATACTTGACTAATTGATCTCTGCAATTTCTGTGGTTGGTTTGGTTTGATTGTTGAATATTTGCACAGAGGACTTTTACTCTACTGTTAAGAAAAATGAAAGCATAAAATTCACAGGTAAATAGATGGTACTAGGAAAAAAAAACATCCTGAGATAGCCCAGACCTCAAAAAATATGTTATGTTTTCTCTTAAATGCAGATGTTAGCTTTTAAGCCTTCAATAAGCATGTTACAATCTTTTCCATTTAAAATCAGCTCCCAATATATTTTTCTGAATAAACTACTCATTTCCAGATGAGAACACATTCTGCTTAACTGCTTAGTAATAGACACAATGAGCCTTTATTCTGTTGGAAGCCACGGGACTGTTTCTTCCTAACTAACTCTGGTATCTTCTCTGTGGTTTGTACTCAGCAGTCCTTATTCTTACAGTGGCATTGCAAAAGGACACCTTATGTGGTATGACGCAACGTGGGTTCTAGGTCCTTGGAGACAGACCCTTGAAGGGACAGTGGGACTCTACTCTTCATTGTTTTTTTCCTGTCCCAGAGACAAAGCAATGAATTTCTTTGTGGTCCCTGTTGTGAAAGGGTTGTTTTATGGGCCTAAAAGCAATGGTGTGAGCCAAATGTAGATTCGAATCTACAAAGCTGTAGCTTTCCCCTTCACTAACTGATTATCTCAGGCATGTGCCCCAGTAATAGATGTCTACCTGATACATTACTTATGCACCATATGCCCTGACAGCTCTCAGCCATGAGACCTAGGAAAGGAGAATGTAACTATGGCTTTGGCTTATTAAGGAGCAGGGGTCCAGGACTATGGAAGGTTGGAATTGCAACAGTCTTCGGAAAAGAAAACATTTAACTTATTTTATCTTGCTTGTGAAGTTCTGCACCTGGACTCCAGTAGGCCTGGCTGACTTGCTGGAGTCACAACAGCAGAATTAGGTCTTCTGAGATCTGGGCCACTGTTCTTTTCACGACATCACTTTGTCTTGCAAGGCAGAGCAGAATCCCAATTTATTTGCTCGTGCCCACAGGAATGAAGCTGTGTAATAAACCCACCAAGTTTTTATTTCATTAACTTTTATTGATTCTCTGTGATTTTTACATCATGCCACCCTGATACCACCCTTCTCTCCATTCCCTTCTTCTCACCATAGTTCCTAACCCACATCTGCCCTCTGCCCTTGCAACCGCCACCCACAGAAGCAAAACAAAGTTTAAAAGGAAAACCAAGTAGAACAATAAAGAAGAAAGAAAATGAAAACGGGAGGGAGAGAGGGGGAAAAGGAGGGAAGAAGGTAAGGAGGGAGGGAGGGAGGGAGGGAGGGAGGGAAGGAAGAAGGAAGGAAGGAAGGAAGGAAGGAAGGAAGGAAGGAAGGAAGGAAGGAAGGGAAGGAAGATAGGTCGGTCTCCCTGTGGAAGCTGTGGAGTGGCCCGGTGAGTCACACACACATTTCACCCTCTAGTCCTTTCTTCTTCATTTGCAAGTGTTCATTGCCATGAGTCATCAGTCTGGCTGGAGGCCTCTGTCATCTGTCACAACCACCATCCACATTGGGCTCTCACCAGGGATCCCCCTCGCCCACAACCGCCAGCTCCCTCTCCAGGACTTCCTGTGTTGTTCTGCTCATGGAGAGCCTGCAGCTTTAGATCTATAGGTTTCTCCCCTTCTCATGCTCAAACAGTTTATAGTTGAGGTAGATGTCTCAGCCCAAGATCCCCCTCCTCCCCTGGCAACCCAGGCCATGGATATCAGCACAAACCCCAGCTGCAGCAGGACCACAGCAACAGCTCGGGCCCAGACCACACAGACAGTGTTTTAAGGAGACTTTCCTTCTATGCAATAAAGTTTACCAGGCCCTGCTACTGTTCAGAAATAACAGCAAATGATTATATTTAGCCTTTTTATACATTTAAAAATTTGTTTGCTATCTTCTAATTAATTTGTACAGAAAAATGAACATGGCTGGTAATTTCTGTGTTCTTGCAAAACATAATAATATGCCATACAGGATAAATGTTTCCATTTTTCTTTTTCTTTGTTGGTTATCTGTCTTATGTTATTTCAAGGAGGACTTTTATTTTACTTGTCTTTTCTTTCTTATTCATTTATTTACTTGTTATTATTTATTTATTAGGGGTTTGTTATTTGTTTTATTTTTGTTTTTTGAAACTGGATCTCTCTACTAGTTCTGGCTTTCCTGGAACTCATTATATAGATGAGAATGGCCTTGAACTCACAGAGATCCACCTGCCCCTGCCTCCTGAGAGCTGGGATTAAAGGCGTGCACCATCATGCCTAGCTATGTTTTATGTTTATGTCCTCTAAAAACAGCTTTCATGGAAATCTCTCAGCTGTCAGATTTTGGTTTTTTGGTTTTTTGGTTTGTTTTTCCAGACAGAATTTTTTTTTTTTTGAAATAACTAGCTGTCCTAGAACTCACTCTGTAAACCAGGCCTCTAATTCACAATAATCCGCCTGTCTCTGCCTCCAAAGTTCTGGTATAAAAGACTTGCATTGTGTAACTTTTTTTTTAATCTCCTTTGAAAGAAGCATGATAAGGACTGAACATTCCCAGTGCCAGTTACTCTGAAAACACCCTTCCAAAAGAATACTAACATTTACGCTAACGCTTTGTGACAGGTTATTTTGTTCGTCAGCTTGACTGGACTGAGAAACATTTTATCCATTAATGGGACACATCTTTGGGAGCATCTGTGAGGCCATTTCCCCAGGTTTAACAGAGAAGGAACGATCCATCCTGAATGTCAGCTGTGTCATCTCACGAGATGGGGTCTGGGACCGAATGAAAGTGATGAAGGAGAAAAGGAGAAAGCCAGCTGACGCCAGCATTTTCAGCCTTTAGCTTCTTTCCTTCTTTTCCTCCTTCTTCTCCTCCTTCATCATTTTTTTCCTTGATTACTTGGGGATTTCACAGAATGCCCCCCATCACCTTTACTTCCCACTCTTCCCATGTCCACCGATCCCTATGGTCTCCCCTCCAAAAAATTGCTGAAGAGAAAAAAAAGTCCAATTTGTGTTATCATACAGTTACTAGAGCATGATCAAATTCCCAGGGGCCAGTCCCTTAAAGAAAACGGATCCTTCCTAACACCCGCCGCCCAAGTAGTCATCTGTTGTGGAGAGCTACACTTCAGTATCGTTCACCACAATTTTTAAGAGTTCTCTTCAATAGCTTCTAATTTAAGTTGTTACTTTTTTCCGGGGGTGGGGTGAGGGTAGAAGCTGTCACAGAAGCCTTCCCTGTCTCTCTTTCTCAACTGTGAGTCTGCAGTCACTGATGCTACTGCTAAAGATCCTTCCTTGTCCTTTTCAGTCAGCAGAAGCACGGTCCATGGACTTCCACCTGGTATCTGGCAATAGCACAGACCACAGATATCCACCTAGACTCTGGGGACAGTATGTGTCACAGGCTTCAGCATGGTCTCAGGTGACAGTCCACTGGAGGCAGCCCAGCCCATAACAACATGGCTTTAGGCAGCAGCACAAACAGGCATCCATACGGTTTTCAGTAGTAACATAGGCCACGGACATCAACTCGACCTCCTGCTGCAGCAGGACCATAGACCCAGACATGGCCCGGGCAGCAGCACAGGCCAAGGACCTCAACGTTGGCCTCAGCAAGGCCTTCATTCCACTTCTTGACCCGTGGAGATTCAGAGAGTTCTACTAACACGCTCCTCTTTCTATCAAACCCCTTTCTACTGTCCCTACTAGATTCTTTTAAGTCATCACCAAAATAAGCCTTGCCTTCCTTCTGTCATCTTTTCTAGGTGTTCGGTATAGGTGACAAGAAAAGTAACAACACACATAATTTTCTTGGCTTTTAAAAAGCGCACGCCTTTAATCCCCGCACTTGGGAGGCAGAGGCAGGCGGATCTCTGTGAGTTCGAGACCAGCCTGGTCTACAGAGCTAGTTCCAGGACAGGCTCGAAAGCCACAGAGAAACCCTGTCTCGAAAAACCAAAAAAAAAAAGTATAAGTGAGCCAGGTGGTGGTGGCGCATGCCTTTAATCCCAGCACTCGGGAGGCAGAGGCAGGCGGATCTCTGTGAGTTCGAGACCAGCCTGGTCTACAAGAGCTAGTTCCAGGACAGGCTCGAAAGCCACAGAGAAACCCTGTCTCGAAAAACCAAAAAAAAAAAGTATAAGTGTACTATATAATTTATAAATTTTATGATCTTTGCCAAATCAGTTGATGAATACTAATTGTCAAGAGAAATATAGATCTCCATCAGAGGTAATTTTTCAGTGTCGCTAACCATCCATTTCTTGTAACTAACATGAGACTAAAGCGTGGTTCATTCAAAACGTCCTCGTGACTATGTGATAAAGTCTACTTTTCACTTCTCATGAAAAATATCTCAATTAAAAATTTAAATAACCCTATCCTGCTCTTTAACACTCATATAAAACATTAGCTCCATTAACATTGACATTAAATTAAATTAACATTATGAGGTGGTCTGCAGTGCCCAACCCATTTGTTAAAGCAAGTAAATGGCATTGCTCCCCGTAATATCACCAGGCGCTTTGCGTGGACAGGAACTGTAAGAAAATCTTTATGAATTTTGTTGTTTTTCAACACTAAATAGTATTAATGGACAGCGAACACTGATTTTTCTATTTTATACACAAGCACCAAGCTCTAATACGTTAAGTAAAATATCCGAACTTTGTCATTTAGAAAGTTTATGCGCTACAAACAAATCCCCCGCATTAAGGTAGCAGTAATAGCACTAAAGTTAGTGTCAGTGATAATAACATCAGGGAGCAATTGCTATGTGTAACACACAAAGTTTTAAGCAAGCATACAAATGCTAGCTTGGCTAATCTTCCTAACAATTTTATAAATCACACAGCATTATCCCTAATTTACATGAGCACTGATAGTTCTTTTGCATAAGTCATGAAATGCCTGGCTGAATCAACTTAAGGAAAAGTGTTTTTGTTTACCATTTGCAGAGTCTTTCCTCAGCTCATGCTTTCTTGACTCCATCGCATAGCAGGCCATCACAGGAGCAGGAGTGGCCGAGGGGTGAAGGGCGGAGGCAGAAGTGAGCTATTTACTTGATTATGGTCAGAAAAAGAGCAAGAAGACACCCCCAAATCCTTGTCCTACTGACATTCTTTTCCAGTTGGGCCACACCTTCTAAAGTTTCCAAAATGCTGCTACCAAGGGACCAAACATTCAGAATTTGAGACTGTGGGGAACATTTTTCGTAGTCAAACTGTAACAAAAACACAAGGTGTATTTCTCTGCCTTACCCCCACTATTCTCAGTTTTTAGGAACTTTTCCTTATTGCTCCTCTAAGTGAGAAGACAAAAAAGAAAAGCAAACTTAGAACCTTCAAAAACAACAGCAAAAATACTAAAGTTCTAATTTGGGTGGAAGCCTGACTAAAGCATAGAACAGAATAGAATTAATTTTTATGTTGTTGTTTTAAGCAATCAAAAGATGCTATCAAATTGGCATTATGATAACTCTATCAAGATACCTATAATCAACCCCATTTCATGAGAAGCTGTGGAATATTCCTTTACAATGTGTGACTATATGTCACTGTGATTGGTTTTAAAGAAGCTGACTAGCCAATAGTTGAACAGGATAAAGTTAGGTGGGAGAGCCAAACTGAGAATGATGGGAAGAGAAGGGCAGAGTCAGAGGAGTGGCCAGGAGGTTCAGGGGAGCAAGACATGCTGGAGGACAGAAAGGTAAAGTCACACACCACATGGCAATCATAGGTTAATAGAAATGGGTTAATTTAAGTTGTAAGAGCTAGTAGAGCTAGTTAGTAATAAGGTCAAGGTATTGGCTGAGCATTTATAATTAATATTGAGTCTGTGTGTCAGTTATTGGGGAACTGGCAGACAGGAAAGAAAAGTCGGCCTACAAGAAGCAATCTGGGGGGAAAAAGGCTTCAAAATGCACAGGTTCAGAATTGACAGTGTCAAGATATGAACTCAGATCATGAATCCAATACAAATACATAAACTACTGGTGCTTGCACTGTCTAGGATAAACAACGACCAAAACCCTATATTACATACAGGATTTGATAATCTCTATGACTTCAGGCATCAACCAAGGTTAAAACATATTCGCCATACGGGAAAGATACCACTGCTGTTTTTGGCATGATGGACAGAGTCCAAGAGTACAACTAGAGTTTCTGAATGCTGTCACATGCAACACAACATGTCTGACGTTAGTCAAAGCCCATATCTTTAGTGATATCCTTCAGTGACTCCAGCATGAATCACACAGCTGCAAACTGATTTGAGAGAAATGAATTAGCTTAATGAGTACATTGAGGTGTGGCTGAGAGTCAGTGTTTAAGTTAGTCTACTCCCTAAGCTTTTAAAAATTAGAAATACACAACTGAAAAAAAATAGCTCAATAAATACAAATATAATTGGAGGGGGAGAAAAAAATTACTGGAAAGTAATAATTCTTACTATGGTGAGATTAGAAGCAGCATTGCAGACGACCTCAAAATGAGAGACTCCAAACACATTTGTTTATTTACTCATTATTAGTGATTAGACTCCCTACAAAATGCTATAGATTGCACTAACACTAAAGCCACACCAGTTCTAAGAGATTAATCTATTGTTAGTCCTTTGCAATTTAAGACACTACAACAAATTACAATTCTAGTACTCAATGAGTAGCTGCAGTTTGGAGGTAAACCATCCCCCCATGTATAATGAAGCTGAAAGAAATAATAATGCATTTATCAGCACTTTGGTGACACTTATGAGTGCTCCCAATGAATATATAGCTGAGAGCAACAATTTCAGATACAAGTTTTCTTGGGTAAAGACAAAGAACCAAGGCTAACTGTTGTGGTTTACATCTGAGATGTCAGCCACAGACAGGCTCATGAGCTTTCAATGCTTGGTTCTACAATAAAGTAACTAGCTGAAAGCTTGGATAATTGTTTCCTTCACTTAACTAGAAGTTAGCTGGGATACCCACCAGAGTAAAAGAGAACACAGACCATAGTATATGTGTTTTACTAAGAAATATGAATACCTGAGGTATGTATATACAAGTAAATGATGTTCTCCTCAGGACCAACCCTGCTATAGCTTTGTTTCTTGATTGATGACTCTACCTCCTAGACTCCAGAAGGTAAAACACAATATATGCTCCATATCAAAGGAACAAAAAAATTCCCCAATTTATATAGATATAAATTTGGGGAATGGTGTAGGACTAGATAGTTAACAAGTTGTATGATAGTGGAAGGAACTTATTGGTCTGAGATCTCTAAGCAGAGAATGTAGATTCAATGTTTTAGCTAAATGGGTTGGAAAAGGTTAGAACATTTTGCAGTTGACCAAAGTATGAACCAAAAGGTGGTATTCATTAAGATACCATAATTGACTATTTTAATAAACGAACAAGGAAGGTATCTAAAGGCTTGTGGAGATGGAAAAGATAGAGTGGATTAATCATGTAAGATCTGATGACCTCTCCCAGGAAGTTCATTACAATGCACCTTTCAGCATAACTATGAGAAACAAATTTGCAAGGGGGCTCAGGCACCCATGAAGAGTTCTTCGTTCATTACAGTGGGGATTTTAGAAATGGACTCTCATCTCTAAATTCCCTAAATTCAATAGTGATAACAGGTTCCCACAGCAGCAGGGACCATTGGGGAGTACTTCATTATAAATAAGGTAGATGTTATAAAGGACAGAAACGTCACCCAGCCATCAAAACCATCTGACTGCAGTATGTACAGTGCTCACTAGACAAGAAACAAAACCTGAACAATCTGGCTTGTGGAGACTGTACTCTTCTTCATTGCTTTTTGTGCTCCTGGGAAGGAAAGGGCCAACCTGCTAAAGTCTTCCTTCATCTTCCTAAACAAAGGAGCTCCGGTAGTGGTGGGCACTACTCAAATCATCTCAGGCTTCCATCCAGTCCCAGAGAAACCACTCCACAGAGCAAACTCCCCTGCATGAAGGCAGGAGAAAGGGCTCTATACTAACAAAAATGTAATGTTTACCTGTCTCCTCCTCTCCTTCCCCAAAGAGACCTCTAGTTATTTATTATAGTGACCACATCAAGGAAAGGATTTTTATTCATTCTGTTCACAAAGTACTGGACAGTAGCTTCAAAATGAAACTATGACCAAGAATCATAAACATCACTTAGTCTACAGTCTGTAGGAGCTCAGAGAGATTAGGAGGGTTGATGGAGGAGGGTCATTTGTCTATGTGTTACTTTCATTGGTTAATAAAGAAACTTCCTTGGCCTTTGATAGGACAGCAGCTTAGATAGGCAGATTAGACAGAACAGAATGCTGGGAAGAAGGGAAGTGAGGCAGATGCTATAGCTCTCCTCTCCAAGATGGAGACAGGTTAAGATCCTTCCTGGTAAGCCACCACCTCGTGGTGCTACACACATTAATAGAAATGGGTTAATCAAGATGTAAGAGCTAGCCAATAAGAGACTAGAACTAATGGGCCAGGCAGTGTTTAAAAGAATACAGTTCCCATGTAATTATTTTGGGTAAAGCTAGCTGGTGGCCGGGAGCTGGGAGGTGGGAAGTGGCCCTGCTCCTTCTACAGAGGATGGTTGAGTTTAGCTTATGTGAACAGGATAGTGTGTTCATGGCTATTTCCTCATTCCATAATGTATTACTGAATTGTTCACATTTAAAGCAACTGGTATGATGTCTGCATTGGTTCTCTGAGTGTATTATCATGGTAGGGACTATGTGAGTGAAAGCCTCCACCACAGTTTGTGCATGGTAAGACAAAACAAAACCAGATTTCTTGACTCTACAGAGATTCATGACACCATCAAGGAATTGATGGGTATAGACGTAAAACCCCACCACCCTTCAAATTAGCTAACCTCTTTGGCCTATATTGACTTTTCCATACATGCTGAATTTCTAGAGGTGAAGCATTTGAGTAAATTTCCTCAAAGGTAAAATGAAAGTCACATTGCCCCGATGACCACCCCAATAAAGCAGTGTCTAATAGGCCCCTAGATTTTTGGAAAGCAACACATTTTTATCTTGTATAAGCTGCTGTGGCCCATTTCCTTAGTGATCACAAAAGCCACAAGTTAGAAGTGAGTAAGAGAAGGCTCTGCAAAAAAGGTCAGGCTTCCGTGTTCTGCAGTTTGGGGCTATGACTCATCAGATGATGATGCTTTACGTACCAGTAGCTGACAGGGATGCAGTGTGCAGCTCACAGCAGACCCTACAGGTGAATCACAGTAAAGCCCGCGGACTCTCCTGCAGATAGCTACCCTCTTTGTGAGAAATAGCATCTGTTTAACTTTTTTCTAAGTCTTCCTAGTAATGTCTACAATGAACCACCAACTTACCATATGCATCATGAACTAGTTGCTGCACTGACTAGTACAAAAGAAGCTCAACAGTAAATGGAAACATAAGACAGAACTGAAGCAAATCCTAATTTAATCAGGAGCTAGCCCAAACGTCCATATCCTAACATATTCTCTTATCACCTTTTTTCCTATCATCTCCCACATATGACTTCATCAAGACTTCATTATAACTCACTGGCAGGAAGAGAAACTAGAATCTGGCTCATAGATGTTTGTGTATAATATATGCATAGTATATGCAGATGGACAACTATTGCAATATAGCTTCTTTCAAATGTATCCCTGAAGGATAGTGTGGGTCTCTACCAGGCAAAGAACTCTAATGTATCAAGGTGCTTGCTTGAAAGCAAAAGGAATAATGAATGGTTTTCAGAAGAGTGTGCAGTAAAGCCTACCAGCTCTGGCTATAAGCCATAATTATGACTGTTTATTTTACTTTACGTGTACAGTTTTGCTTTCATCTTCCCTTTAAGCACTTATCTAAACTTTATTACACATAGCAATTATAGCTGTACCATGGTGTTTAAGTAACATGATGTAAAGAATAGAGACTATCACCTAGTAGTATATTTTCTTCCCAGAAATGGTTAGTATGGTTTTGGTTACAAAACATGCTTCTAAAGAGTTGTGTCATATTACAGAAGAATGACTTTTTCATTGCTCCTGAGATTAAGGGTACTTTAAGAAAAGATACAAGGATTCGAAGATGACGAAGTTTGGACCTCGATGACAATTCTGTGAGTCAGATTGTTGAGGCCATTGTCCTCAATATCTATCACATACTGACGTAGGTGTTGCTGTGAGGAGTTTTGCAGACATCATAGCCTCTGTAATTAACTGACTCTAAGAAGTTTATATTCAACAATCAGGGTGGACCAGATCCAATCACTCGAAAGACCAGAGAGAAGAAAGAGGGTTTGGAAAGATGAAATTCTATCTGTGGAGAGACATTTCAGCTATGGCTCCAGAGTTTCTGGCCAGCCCTTCTGCCGGCTCCCAAAGACATTTAAACCAATCCTTGTAATTTTTCCCCTATTAGATCTGTTTCTCTAGTAGCACTGGACAGATACAATTATGTTCATATTGTGAGTAAAGTAAGAACAGAGAATATTTGAATGACTTTAAATATGAGCTTTCCAACAACAAGGGAAAGATGTCTATCATTGTGATTCCATGAGGCGTACCAAAATTACAGTATTGTATGTAGAACAGAAAAATTGAGAAAGTAAAGCCCTATAAGGTGAATAACCTGCCATAAAGCTGTACAGTAGTACAGAATTCAAACCATTACACTCCACAAGAATGAAGTAATTAAATATTCACTTAGGTTAATTGCCATTGGCTAAGTAAATGCCATCACTAGACCACATTCACCTGATAAAGAATGCCTATTTTAAAAATAAAACACATTTTCCTCTCATTAAAAAGTCATTGAAAAACTGATATAAGTTTCAAAACTTCATAGCAACCTACAAAAATAAAATTTTCTTTACTATAGATACAGTGTGGGGGTAATGTTTGAGTAGTTAAATACACTTGCTGCATTTGTAAAGGTCCTGGTTCTGGGGTCAATTTCTAGCACCCATGTCAAGAAGCTCATGACCATTTATAATTCCAGATGTAGCAGATTTGTTTCCCATTTCTGGCCTCCACAGGCACTAGGCATGCACATGGTAGGTATGAAGGTACTCGATATCCATACAAAAGACAATAAATGAATAAATAAATAAATAAATAAATAAATAAATCTTCAAAATGTAAAGCATGAGAATGCTTGAATTTTGTTTTGAGGATTTTTCCATTGATTGTAGATATATCAGTATTTGTAAAGTCTGAGCCCAACAAGAGAAGGCTGTTTAAATCTGAACTGAGGAGAATCAATGTCCAATGTCCTCCTACAACTTGGTTTGATATAGAATATCCCCAAGTAAGAGACTATGACCCTGACAGGAGAAAGGCCAGAACACGAGCATGTCACTATAAAGAAATTAGCTCAGCAATTTCCTCTGTTTCTCTTCCTCTGTAGGTAGGCTTCAGCAGTAAGTAACCACCTGCCTCCACTCTTTTCTCCTATGTCTTCTTTCCATGGGAAAAAAATCCAAAAAGCATAACATGCCCATGTTTCACGGGTCACTTAAACTTGGCTGCATGCGATCAGTTCCAACTGTCAGATATTCCGGCTCTTCTGCAAGCTACTGAAACTTTCTAAGGTAAAACTGGCTAAGCCAGTTCTAAGTTGCCTTCTAATTATCCTCATTAGTAATAAAGCGACACTTATTGATCAACTCACTTGAATTTTACGATTCATGGAAAAAAGTCACATGACCCTTGACTGAAGAATTTCAAAGTCAGGGTATCTACGAAGACATGCCTGGCTCACTCAATCACTCCCACACCAGAAATATCACCACTTTCATTTTACAGTGACCACACAGAATTTAGCCTCTGCCTCAGCAACCTGGATGGCTTACTATTCCTTTCACCCAATCTCAACCCTGGGGTCTCAGCATCTCTGACCAGCCCTCTCTCTGGTTATCTGCCCAGATATCAGCTGCCTCCAGACTGTGTCACCATGGCTGACCCACATGCTGGGATACCATCTGCTGTGCTTTGCTGGCCCTCATGGACTCTGACCTCTTAGCTGTCAGATTCACGTCTGTTGCCATCATCTTCTTCCCTGATAAGGAGCCGGCTGACTTACTGGGACAATCTCCCAACAGTTAAAGTAAATTCCAATTCCAGCAGCTTCTTGCACTCTGATGAGCCTGTACTGTGACAATGATGACTCTTCAAACAAAATAAACTGAGACTTCCCTCTACCAAGCTCTTATAATTAATTCCACCATTCTCTGCCCTGTGTCTAAATCATAAATTAGTCCAATTGAACAGGTTTCAAGCATAATTGAGATAGATGGTTTGTTTACTAGTTACTGGTAAGTGATAAGTCATGTACTAACCTGAGCTTTAAAAACTCTGATAAACAGCCGGGCGGTGGTGGCGCACGCCTTTAATCCCAGCACTCGGGAGGCAGAGGCAGGCGGATCTCTGTGAGTTCGAGACCCAGCCTGGTCTACAAGAGCTAGTTCCAGGATAGGCTCCAAAGCCACAGAGAAACCCTGTCTGGAAAAACCAAAAAAAAAAAAATCTGATAAACAGTGGAAAGTTCTTGCAGAAAAATAGAGGTGAAAATCAATCATAAAGTGAATGTTCCAAACAGCCTGCTCAAAAGCACATATATAAAGACACGACATTATCCCCTTAGAATGGAGACAGAATGTCTGCACAATGAAGAAACTATTTTCAAAGAAATTATAGACTTGTCATTATATGGAACTATGAAATGGGTAAGTATTTTCTCATGCTTTTAAAACAGTTCTTTAGTTTTACAAATAGTTTTTGGTTTAAAAAAGACAAAGAAGTACAATCATCAGGGTTAAACTCTATTGCTGTTAAAATTCTCCATACAATGTACTCATCAACAAGAAGTTAAAGAGGCACTGAAAAAACAAACTTAAAGTGATATGACCCCTTAAATGGAAAACTTCATAAATATCACAGCAAGTAATATTAAATAATACTTTATTAAATAGCCATAAAATGAAATGTTTTATATACTATACAAATAATGGATTTAATTTTAATAGCCTTAAGAAAGAAGTACTAATATCAGTTCTATTTTATAGACATCAGCACTGAGGCATAAAGGTTAAATAATATGCCTGCATCTATGTAGCTCAAAAAATCAACAAGGAGAACTCAATATTGGCAACCCATGACTTAGCTTACTGCACTGTGCTTTCCCTCTCAATGATTTTGAAAACTGCTGCAACCAGATAGTGCCAAAGCATAGTAGGAAAGAGATTTACTTTCCAATTTTCAGGCTCCATCAAAAAAAAAAATCTTCATGGAGTTTCAATGTCTGCCTTGTGTTAAAAAGATTATTAAATCTCATAAAGTGGGACTACTAATCAATACAAGCAAAAACAAACAAGAAAGATGGCATAACTTGCTGTGCAATCACAATTGCATGTAATACACATTAAACTGTGCATATGTATTTCAATTATAACACATACTCCACAGATTTCTTGAGAAGTTCATGTTGGAGAGCGCTTTGGAATCAGCTCACACAGAGTTAAGCCATGTTTTCCATTACATACCAACAAGAATGTAACCACATACCAAATTCAGTAAGGGAAAGCCTTTAAGACACACGTAACGTGAACGCAACCTTGAAAGGACTGCCTTTTGAGCCACACTTCAGCAATCATAGCCATACATGGGATTGTTATAAACTGAAATGTTTGATTAGCAGCTAATGTAGCCACAATACCTTCAAATGGTCAAGAAATAATATCATCTCATACAAATAATAACAGCTTGCTCATGGGCAGCTCCGGGACAATGATGCCACTCTGGGACAATGACGTCATCTTTTTAGTTACTGCCTTGACTTTCTACAATTGTATATTCACATGTACAGTTTCCTACGAGTGGAGTTTATTAATGACTGCCATACAACATGTATGATGTTTTCAAGGTAGGATAGCAGTCTGACAATTTATCAAGATATTTTGTGTTCTTGAACATCCATAAGTTAGAATTTTAATAAATTTTGAAGAGAATATAAATTAAATGAAAAATAAAATGAAGACTTATTTGTCATAGCGCCATGCGCTGTGAACGATACATCTCAATGGTTACTTACTATCCAGAATGACCCAGGCTGCCTTGAGCTATATAGGATTCTGCAGGCCTGGGTTGGAGGTACAAATTCCTGTTTTTCAAGTAGATATAGTTGATTCTGTCTCCAGAATAATGTTGACATATCCAAACCTTTCTAGAAGGGGCATGACATGTCTGTTAACTATCCAGAAATCAACATAACCATGGGGTAGAACTTTGCTGAAAAGTCCTCAGGAAGCTGATGGGCTTTCACAACCAGTGTATTCCAATTTGCTAAAGCACATTCTCCTCCACCTTAGAATAACTGGGACAGTATGCCTCACCCAGAGAGAAGGGGTAGCTAGGTTAGGTTCAAATACATAGGCGGCTATCGAATGGGAAAATGGAATGAGTTGAAGCTGGGTTGTTAACAGTCATTCTCAAATCAGAATAGCAGACACTTTTGTTATTTTGATGAGGAATCTCTAAGAATTCATTATATCCTTTCTGTTACACATTAGCAACACAACCAGTAAAGAGACAGACAAAAAGCTTTCTGCATTTTATCCCATGCAGTTATTTGACTATGGGTTTTGGGCTTTGAGTAAGGAGATCAACATTAACCCAGCTACATAACCTAAAGGAAGGCTCTACATTGGTCGTTCTCAACCTGTGGGTCATGACAATTTTGGGGATAAATGATCCTTTCACAGGGGTCATCTAAGACCTTTGAAGAACACAGATATTTACAATCCAATTCATTACAGCTATGAAGTAGCAACAAAGTTCTATTATCGTTGGGGGTCGCCACAGTGTGAGGAGCTGTATTAAAGGGTCGCAGCACCAGGAAGCTTGAGAACCACTGCTCTGGATAAAATGTTAAAAAGCAATGCGTCCCATTAAAATCAAACATCGCTCCAGATATAGTTGGTTGGATAAATACCAGAGCCAGTTTGTTGGGGATCATCTTCGACTTGAAAATGTTTTTCAGTAACTAGCTTTTCTGTAACAGAAATTGTCTGTAGGCCCACAAGTGAGACTTCGTGTTGTCTTGGATGATCCAAGAATCAGGTAGCACCTGAAACCAGGAGAGAAGCAGAGAGCTACAGCCTGGATATGAAAGCAGAGACATGAGCTGGCTGGCAACAGAAAGTTCTACTTGCTGAAGCACGGTTCAGTGTCCCTGCTTACCTAACACACCAATCGACTAGGTGGAGGCCTGCAGTTGACATTTGACTCAAAAGTAATCAGTCCCACGGCAGGCTTGTTGGTTTCGTTGTGCTTGTGTAAAGGTACAATAAAGCCCAGTAACAAGAACTCTATTTACTTTGATAAAGTCAATTCACCCAGCAGTCTGATCCTCAATATGACTAGTCTGGAGTAGTCTTAATTTATTCACATTTTTCCAACTTCCCATCCACTTTCACGTTTATCATTTTTAAGCAGCTTCAACTATTCACACTATAGAGACCCATACATTTAGGATGCTGTGGAGGTTAATCATCACTGCCAAGTTAACTAGTTTTAAAATCACTATGAAACACATCTTTCAGTTTCTGGGAAGTAGTTTCCCAGAATATTTAACAGAGGTGGGAAGAGCTACCCTGAAAGAGTGGGAAGAGCTGCCCAGACCTATTATTTGAGCCGGAGTTCCAGACTGACTAAAAAAGCAAAAGTGGGGTGAGCAGTAGCCTTCCTCACTCTCTGCTTCTGGCCTCTGACGAGACATCATGCTCCCACTCCTAGCTTTATATCCCCAAACCATGAGCCCAAACTAGACTTTTTCCCTTCTTTATTTCTCGCGAGGTATTTGTTCACAACAACGAGGAAACTAATAAGGATGCTTTCTTCTAACTCTTTCAGCAATAACACCCTGTCAGTGTGAACCCTCTGAAGAAGTAAGCAGGCAAGGGCACATAAACAGCAAACAAAAGCTTTCTTTGCCATGTGACACAAAAATCCCCAAGAAAGGACACAGAGTAAGGAAGACAGAACAGATGATTCCAGAAATGTATGTAAGAAAACATAAAAAGTATCAGAACAATGTGTACTTCTTGTGACGTTTCTGAGAGATGACTAACTACAGCACTCTTTAAAAAGGAGGAGCTCCAGGAAATATCACAACAAAACATGTGACTGCTCAGAAGTAGGAGTTGATTTTATTCTTTACTCTCTACTGCTTAAATGTCTCAAGATACAATTCACAAAAATTCCTTGACTGGCAATGGGGTAATGTTACAATAAAATTAAGTTGAAAATATGATAGGTCAAAACATGTGCCGCACCTTTAACCTGTGAAACACTAAGGCTCAGAAATGTCACTGTAGACTCTTCATTGTTCCTTTCATGGTTGCACGGCTGACTGGAAATTGCAGCTTATTGCTGTAATACACGTAGCCTTTCCAGAAAGAACTAACATTCAAAATTCACACGCAAGTTGCTAATGAATGCGTATTGCTTTCACATCACAAAATGGAAAAATTGTAAATCAAACCATCTGAAGTTAAACACTTCCTACATTAAAACAACATAGATTGTTAAAAACCAAAGCAAAGTGAGCTCATTGAAGGCAAACTGGGGAGGGGAGAACTGAGTGTTGAATGGCTCGTTTACTGTAACTGGTAAGCACGCCTAACACCAAGGCATGCTGAGTTAATATGTTAACAGACGATCTCTAACTGCTTTATTTCTTCTGTTAGAATGATCAGGGAGGAGTTCAGTCACCGGAGTCCTTTTGTTTTTTTTTTTCTTTTTTTTTTTAATTTATTTATTT
>NC_022034.1:35319362-35367381 GCF_000317375.1 Microtus ochrogaster | reverse complement strand
GTTTTTCATTTTAGCCATTCTGACAGGTGTGAGATGGTATCTTAAAGTTGTCAATGACTAATGTAAATTGTGCAATGCTTGATAACACAGCATGACTGATAAACAGGAATTGATTTGCAGTACAGCATCATAACCCTACCAAATTCAAACTCACTCAACACGCACAAGCATGCTGCCTTTGAACAGGTTGTAACACATTTATTGTCAAATGCAAGATCTCTTTTGATGTAACAGACTAGAGTTGACAATCTAGACACCTTGGCATAAGCCAAAAACTAAAGGTTGAACTAAAACCAAAAAATAAAATCGTTCACAAACTAAGCACATACAAGAGAGTGCTAACAAAATAGAACAGCTTCTAATGATGTATAGCTACAATATTTTTGCAGCACAATTTATAAAGATTTTGTTTTCATGAATCCCAGATGGAGAGGACTTCTAACATCAGTGTCATCTTCACTTCCTAGGTTGCTACAGGCACTCTAAAAGTGCTTTCCAAAATAAGATCTTATTTCTTATACTAATGTACCATTTATCAAGTGCCCACCATATCCATACATTTTTAATTGCTTCATTAACACTCATTTTATTCAATTCTCACCACCCATCTTGAGACATACCATTTTACTCTCAAAGTCTCAGGGATGTATAATTTATCTAAAGGCTACGAGGTAGGGGACAAGAACAGTAGGTTTTAACTCAAACTTAGCCTGGTGGTCAGTTCTTCATGGGAACCCTTCTCATTCCCATGATCAAAATAATACTTGAACTAGTTTCTGTGACATTTGTTAATCTTCATGTTCCCCTTTACTTCTCCAGTCTCACATTTAAACTCCCTGTGCTCCATCCTTTCTTAGTGTTCCAAGCTTCTAGAACTTTCTCTAGTACCAGAAGTTGTTCCCCAAATGAAAACAAAAATATTTTTCTCTAGTTACATCCATTCAGACCAGCTATGTTTTCTTCTTATATGTCAAACTGATTTCTGTTTCCACATCATATTCTTGAGCCTACTGAAGTCAGCATGGGTCCCTTAAGACCTCATCAAAGGAAACTGTGGGGAACCCCTGATCTGAAGATGCCTGAGGGCTCTTTAAAATCCTCAATCAATTTTACTTAGGTCCAGCATTTCTACCCAAGCATGTCAGAGAAAACACCAAGCCCAAGACAAATAGGACAGTCTCAGAAACCATTTGCTAGATGAAGAAATGAGAGAAAAAAAATAAAACCTTTGACATACTGTAGATAGTATTGACAGTTATTCTATGCTTAAGAGTCTCCGATAAACTTGACCCATTCTACTTTATCCTGTTACAGTGGTGGCTGTCATCCCCCTTTGTTTGCTATACATTTTGTTTTGGTCTCCATTTTTCCCTTCTACAAATTGCTACTGACAGTTTTTGTTGTTGGTGGTTGTGGTAGTGACTATGGATTGTTTTGTTTTTTTTAAAGTCTTCAAAATGTGATAGTCTAGCAAGCATGAAGATTAACAACAGTTTGTTATCTTTAGACTTGTGTGTATTTGGTTTTGTTAGTCACTTAACAAAAAATAGTAGTCTTTCTCTCTCTCCTCTCTTTTCTTTTATTTACCCATTAAAGAGGAAGGTTTCGACAGTTATTTTCTTTTCTTTGAGGCTGTTTTCTTCTTTAATAAAAATATTAGGAGAAAGAGAGAAGGAGAAAAAGAAAGAGAGAGAGCAAGGAAGGAAGGAAGGAAGGAAGGAAGAAAGGAAGGGATTTTAAAACTTCTCTGTCAGAGGCTAGAGAGATAGATCAGAGCTGCTTTTCCAGAGGACCCAAATTTGGGTCCCAGCACCCATTTCAGGTGGCTTATATCCATCATTAACTCTATCCTCAACAGTGATGTCTTCTGGCGTCCATGGGCACATTCGTTCACTTGACATACATTACCCTACACCACACACCACACACACACACACACACACACACACACACACACACACACACACACACACACACGCATGCACACTAAATCTTTAAATAAACAAAAGTAACTGTGTGTTCAAAAAGAGTCTTGCAGAGCCAGTCATAATGTATTCCTTTCATGTGGATTCAGACATTTCCAAGCATGTTTTCTGAGCCAGTAGGGACATATTTTCCTAGGATGTGATTTTTCAGAGTATCTAAAAGTCCTTGTAAGAAGAATACATAAGAAGGTTGTTGGCCAAACCCTAAAAGCAAAACTTTCTTGATAACAAGCATGTCAGACCAAAAAGTTACACTCTAGTGTTGCTAGATAAGAATAACTTAAGTATCAAATTCAAGTGAGGTACAATAACCACTGGAGAAAGATGACGGGAGATGGCTGAATATACAATATGGCATAATTTAAATCTACAAACAAAAGAGCAGTACAGATGAGTGAAATGAGCAGTCCATTCAGCTGAGAGAGCACTGGCAGGACATGGATCAGCATGCATGTCTTCAGGGAGAACAACAGTAGCCAAGAACAATTGCCTTGCTCAGAGACGTGGATCCAACCAGAAAGATGTAAAAGATCACAGCAAATCTGGTACTCTTTCCAGAACTCAGTAATTATGCCAACAGAACCTCAGGCAAAAATGTGTTCCTTTTTAAAATCTTTGTGCCCACTGGTTGTAACACTACAGGCTGACATTACTTGTTATATTTCACAAAAATTAAAGGTTTTATTAATTTGTCTTTTTACTTTTAATTTAATTATTGTTTGTGAGGATACACACGTGTACACATATGCCATGGCATGTGGACGGAGGCCAGAAGACTACTTCCATGAGCCATTTCCCTCTTCTCACTGTGGCTACTAGAGAATGAACTCAAATTTTCCGGCTTGTGTGGCAAGTGTTTTTCCCCTCTAAGCCCTAAGGTGCTAAAAAGATCTTTAGTGCGTGTTGATGATGATGAATTTCCCTTTCACATTTGCTTTGTGTCCCCAGTATTTGAAAAAAAAAAGAGATACTCCAGATAGAGGGGAAATAGTCAACTTTGTTGCACTGTATTTCACAATAACCAAACTGGGAACATTTTTCTTCAAATATTATCATCTTGTCGCTCCACTACTATTATCTACTGCATTTGACTAACTGGGGGATTTCATTTTTACTACTGATGATACATTTTCACATGAACAAAACTTGAATTATTCAAAGATGTTGCAAATGATTTCTGAAATATGCACTGACGTGCAAGCATTATAAAAATGTCTACTTAAAATCCTCCACTTTTGTGGCTACAGTATCTCAAATTTAGTTGGTCTTTTGATGGAAAGTTGCTGCTCTTCCAAGTTGTTGCTTGAACTTTTCTATAATGCTGTCAATACTTTTCACTAATATATGTGTGTGTGTATGTGTGTGTGTGTGAGAAAATATATTACATAAATATGATAGTAAATCATGTCATATTATGGCATAACATGCATCCTTTGACAGTGTCCATGACTATCTATGCTGCAGAGGTTAGGAAACCAACTCACCCATAATGTCTCAGCTTTATTGAATCTTTAAACAATCATATTTTTGGAATGTTAGTCAGAATTTAACTGATTCATTAATTCTACTCTCAAAAAATAAAACAAATTCATTGTTAGGGTCAATGCTGTTTGTGTCTCTTGTTCATTAACCTATAAGGAAGTTTTAATACAATTAAGCCTATCACTCTTCAGATCTTGATTCCTCGGATTTACAGTTCCGGAAGGATAGAGCCCACAGTGATAGGAAAAACATGACATCAAACAAGTATGGCAAGCAGGAGCAACCGGAAGCTAACTGGTCATGTCACAGCTGCACACAGGAAGTAAAGAGCAAACTGGAAGCGAGGTATGGCTATAAATCTTCAAAGTCCACTCCTTAGTGATGCACTCCCTGCAACAAGGGTGCCTCTCCTAAAGATTCCATAGCCTCTCCAAAGAGTGCTACCATCTGGAGAGCAAGCATTCCAATACAGGAGCCTATGGGGGACATTTCTCATTCAAACAACCACTGGACCTTTAAATTTCTACATTAGTGGAAAAAAAGTAGCACACTGTTTTAAGTATAACCTTTTAACATGTTTTAGTATTCAGAAATGACAAGTTCTTAAATTATTCTTTCTTTTTCCAAAATTTTACTTTTCTCAGATCAATCTTTCTTCAATTTTAATGGCAAGTTTTCCTCCAATTTTTGAGGTTGCAAATTAAGTTATAATAAGTTCATAAGTTAATATGGAGATGACACTTATACATTTATTATTCTTTCCTGGATTTCAATGTAAACATTGTTCACCACTCCCTTCTTTTGTTTCTTATTCTATCGTTATTGTCTTCATTTAATGCTTATGTTGTACCTACACAGCTATCTGTAGGTATTCCTGACTGTATAAATGCAATTATTTTACCATACTGAATATTTATTGTGGAAAAACAAACTGATGTATACCATTAGCTTTTTTTTTTGTTTGTTTGTTTGTTTGTTTGTTTTTCGAGACAGGGTTTCTCTGTAGCTTTGGTGCCCATGCCGGAACTAGCTCTTGTAGACCAGGCTGGCCTCGAACTCCCAGAGATCCGCCTGCCTCTGCCTCCCGAGTGCTTGGATTAAAGGTGCAAGCCACCACCACCCGGCTTACCATTAGCTTTTTTTATTTAAGTAATTGTACTCTTTTATTCCGATACTCTTTATTATGTCTTTATTATGTCATCTTTTCTATAATAATTGCAACTTTTCAAAATTAAAACTATTAAGAGACAACAATCTACAGTATTTAAGACCAAAGACTCATTCATATGTTAATCCACTTGAGTACTAATTCAGTTTTTGTACTTATTGTCTGTGTGAACTTGGCCAACTTATTCAACTTCTCTGGTTCTCAGTTTCCTAGTTTGTAAAATAAAAACAATAGTTACTAGTACCTCCTGGAAATTAAACATTTTTTAAAATTATTGTAAGGAACTTAAAATTATTCCTAACACAGACAATAGGTATTTCTCTTTCTATTTTATCCATTAGAATTTCTAAAATGAAATAAAGTTCAGGTGATCAAACATGCCATACAATTAACCCATAGAGTTTTTCTGATTTCTTGAGATTTTCTTATACTTTAACTTTTGCTATCCTAACTTACTAAGTGGTATACATATGTGTGTTTTTTAAATAAACATTTGGAATCTGTTAGAAAATCAAGAGTGTAGGTATTATTCTTTGGTCTATTTGGTATAAAATTATTTAAATAAAATTTCCAACTTTGACCACCATCCCATTCCAGCTACACATACACTCACTGTATTGCTTTGTTCCTGATTTCTAATTTCTTTAGCTAATATTTTAAAATTCTCTTGTTATGCTATGCTTTTTATTACTTTTTGAGAGGGTTATGAAGTTTAGTGTTTTGTTATAAAAATGAATCTGTAAAATGTGCTATTTCCACCACAGACATCACTGAGTCAAGAGATATGTGCTCCTTAGGAGTGTGTTTCAATGCGGAGGCTAAACGTCTGATGCACGTGAGATGCTGCCTTCCTCTAAAGACAGTACCTCAGCTTCTGCTCTCCACGCTGGTCAAGGACATGGGTTTAACAGCAGACGGAATTAGACTCCTATCCAGCTTCACCACCCACTGGCTAAATCTGTGCAGTTGGCCAGTCAGCCAGCTTTCATCACAGACGGGAACAACCTCCTTCACCTCCTCCCAGAGCTGTCGTGAGAATTATGTGGATTCTGTTTATAAGTCCTGAGCATTCAGCCCACCACACTGACCCAGTAATTATCTTATATATCAATTTTAGTTGTTCTCAAAGGCAAAGCAAGCATTTGTAACTTTGTTCATGATTTTCCCCCAGTATAAAGAATAGAATGACTTCTGTAGAAATCTGTTTTCCCTAAAATTATTTTACTGAAATCATTCCCTTCTAAAAGGTAAATTTCAGTGAAGCTGTTATTCTTCATTGACAAGTTTAAAAGTTGGCATTAAAGTAAAAATGTTCCAATAAGATATAGAACCCATTGCCACTGTCTAAATCTCAGTGGGTGAAAAGGAAGTGCACACTTGTCTCTGGAAGCCCAGGCAAAGAGCCCAAGCCCCATGCAGGATCATCTGCTTGTTCATGCTCCCTTACTGTTATGTTCTCCTGGAGATCTGAGAGGGGCAGAATACTGGAGCCCTTGCCCGGCTGAAACTTATGCTGTGTTCTCCTCATCCCTTATCTCACCTGTGATGGAGGAGCAAATTTCTCACTCCAGAGGGTGGGACACAGAAGTGAGGGAGAAAGAGGCCTTCAGGCTAATTCCCCCACTGTAAAATACCATTAAGATTGCAACTTGAAGGTGGCCTCAATTTTCAACACGTATGTCAAGTACACATCTTACTTGTGTGTATTATATAGAGAGATACATATACATAATTAGTTTAAAAATATTGCTTTCCTATCATTAAAAATGCATTAATCTGAGTTGTATGTCCACCAGTCCTCACCATCAAAAGTATTTCCTTGAAAACACTTATGTAATCCTAACATTTGCAAGGCTGAGGCCTGAGCTAAATGTTCAAGACAATCCAGGTTACATAGCAACACCCTGTCTCAACAAAACAAAACTTTCGCATGCATTGTTTACTATGCTATCTTAGATAAATATTTCCGAAAAGAGTAATAATTAATATAATGGATTTCTCTCCAAAGTCAAAGACTGGAATTTTAAAAGATTTTAATGGGCCACTGGCCTTCACTGAGAGCAATTAAAAGAGGCCCGGCTAAAAAGAACAGAAATACCAAAACATATCCTTTCTCTATTTCCTTTCTCAGGCCCCCAGAAGACAGCAGAAGGAAATATACTGTATCCAGTGTGTATTCAGTGTGTAGTGTTTGCTACAATGTCACTAGAAAACTGACTGGACAATACTGAGTAACTTTCTGAACTGGAGCCATCTCACCTGCCCCTTTCTTCACTGAAGTCCGATTTTAGAAGAATAAAGAATGTTCTGTGACACCTCAACACAAGGATCAACAGGACAGTTTACCTACCTTTATCCTTACGGTCTGAACGTGGTCTTTATGGTTTCCTGCCTCCCCAGATTTATCTTGTGTGGTTTTCAGTATATCATGACCCCTGAAGTGAGAACCAAAAAAGGAGGGAAAGATATGAAGATTTATATCTCCACTTTCTTGTTCATTATAGAAATGAGCAAGTGGTTTCTTGAGCAAAAACATATTTAAAATGACCAAATATCTCATAATTTTTCTGTTTCTCTGAGACTAGGAGCACAAATTTGTGCAAGCAGCTGCCGCCCTTCATGTGTGTGTGTAAATAATAAGCAATATGAATATATTATATATACCAACTACCTAATAAGCTATATGAATATATTATATATACCAACTATCCAATAAGTGATATGAATATATCATATATACCAACTATCTTTTTGTATATATACTACCTTTCTTGTGTTTTGCTCTCAAATTGTGTAGGAAGAGTTTACTAAATAGTTAAAATGAAAGCACACGTTTTTCTTCACATTTTCAAATTTTCATTCCAAATCGATTCTCTAGGTGTGTGGCAGCCCTTCTCAACTGTGTGGCTCAAAAGGCGATATATTCCCTGCAGCATTTGTCTTTGGATCGCAGTGGCAAGAAGCAAGACCATTGTTTTCCTCAGTCACATCGCACAATATTGGAAGTCTTGGAGAGAAAAAAATCCACTAAAATCCAGCGTACACATAAAGCCCCAGTGTGGATAGTTAACCTGAAGATTTTCTGTGTACTTGCACAATTTTACTCATATTCTTTTAGGTTTTGTACATACAATGCCCCAATTTTAAAGTTAACAATACACAAAACAACCCAGTTATTTTCATTTCAATACGTATTTGATAGACGTAGCTGTGACAGATCTCTGAGTAAATCAGGCTCCCTTCATTTGCACAGACTACACTTGTGAACAGACACAGGATAAACATTTCGCCCCACTGTTTGAAATGAAAAAGCAATGCTTTGTTTTGTTGACATTTTATAGAGATCCTCTGATTATTGTTATCCTAAACATGGGGCTGACCAATGCTCTTCTACTTGTCTGTGTTAATAACAAAATTATCAAAGCAGGGGAGAGTCCAGGTCTGCGCTATGGTTTAGAGAGAAATGCTGTCTACTCCCTTCTCAAATCCAGTTGTTCCTGTCTCATGATCTGCAGGTTGCACCTCCAATTCCATTCATTTTCTATTCATCAAACAGTCTGGTCTCTTCCACAACACACACACACACACACACACACATGACCACCTTTCCACCTCATCATTCCCTGCAGAGGTTATGACAGCCCTCACCAATCTCTCTGCTCAAAGATATTCCTCTCCTCATCCATCCTCCACAGACCCTTCACATTAATAAAGCAATTAGACTTTTCATCTGTTACGTGGGAATTACATGTGGTCATATTTTACTATGATTCTCAGACAAGGTGTCTTCTCACAATGGAAACAGTGTATTGGTCACTCTTTTATATTTGTTTTAAGCAATGTAATGATTCTTTCTCCATTGATTCCCCATTTTCTAGAGCTTACAACTGGGCATTGAAGAGCACCACAAGCGCATTGACATGCAGAGGCAGGACTGGGCTACGTTCTCTCTCTGAATCATCCATTTATTAGGTATTGACTTGAGGCCCCATCTCCTTTGCTTCAGGTAAATGACAGAACCTTGACAAAATCCCACTTGTCTCTCTAGATTACTCTGGGACTCTAGGACGGCCCCATGCAGTGAAGTAGCAAATGTGCAGCTGCTAATCTCCCAAAACAAGAAGACACAGGAAATGCCAAACGGTGCATCTAGTATTAGATCTTGTCCAGATCCCTAGGAAAGAATCTGTTCACACTCCTACATCCTGCTGCTTCCTTTTATGGATGGGATATTCTAAACAGCTTGTTTCGGCTTCCAAAGAAGACTAGCATATTCCTCCATGTTTGTATTTCAAAAGGACCCTGAAATTCAAAGGGAGAGGACAAATTCTGCAAGCTCTCCTTAGTGTCTAAACTTAAAAATGTGGGTCAGATAGAGATAGGAGAACAGGGGTCATAAGAGGATGGGGCATGGGCAAGGGGAGGGGAGGTAAGCAGATCTTGCAGAGCAGGAAGACAGTCACAGAACAGATCCCGATCTTCTACTGCACAGTAGAGTGACCATAGTTAACAAGATGTATCCCATCTTTTTAGAAAGATAAAATTATTAATGTTCTTACCGCAGAGTAATGGTAAATGTTCAAGATAATATACATGCTAATTACCTGAGCTTATATCATTACATATATCAAAGCGTCATGTCACATGCTACGAATGCATGTATTTGGTGACCAGTCAAAAATAAAATAAACAGGACTCAAAGAGTAATAAGTCCTGATTTGCTAAAATTTTAATTAAAGCAAAAGTATCATTTAGGTGATAAGTATCAACCATTTCTTTAATATACTGATAATAATACAAGAAATTAATAAACACTTTTAATAAAGAAATAGCTAGAAAGATTGCTCAGCCATTAAGAGAACTTGCTGTTCTCACAAAGGACTGGAATTTAGTTCCCATCTATCCCAGCACCCATCACAAATGCCTGCAACCTCAGTTCCAGGGAACCCAGTGCCATTTTCCGATCTCTGTAGGCACCTGCATATGCACACACATGCTTGTATAATATTATTCTCTAAAAAATACAGTCCTAATCTCAATCATTGCATCATAGGTTAACTGAAGATGTGTGTATAGCAGGACATTTGCTAAGCTTCCAAATAAAGGGTTTCAGTTCACTTCTATGTTCAGTCTAATGGCTTCAGCTCAAAGGAATTTTTGGTTTGAACTAAAAGCTCACAAGAAATCCACTTTTCCCTGCCGTCTAATACATAACCTTGCATGAGCAGTCCATCTTGGCTGGGTCTAGATGACACCGGACAAAATAAATGCTCTTAACTGTCTTCTTGCCTTGACATCTCTACAGCTTTATATAACTACCCCTCAAATAAGGCACTGAGAATCACAAACCAAATGAGGAAAGATATAAATATACCCATGTGATAACTTATTTTTGACAGACTAATGGATAAAAATTACTTTAATACTAGAGCTGTTCTTTATTGTAGAATAATGCACAAAAATTACCCTCCCAATCATCTTAATCAAATAGTTCCTTATTATGTCTCTTCATATAGCTGTGCAAAAGTTATCCTTTAAAACAAAATCTCTATGGCTATTCAACAAACATCTCCACTCCTTCCTGCTGGCATCCCTTGTAATCATTAAGTTTCTGCTTCAGACTATCTATTTCTTACAAACCTGTTATTTTGTGTCTGGCTAGTTTTTCTAGTACAGAATTCTCCAGGTTTATTCATGTAACAAACAGCACATGCTAAAATTCCTTCCTTTTTAAAGGATGGTTGATACTGCAATCTACACACTATGTTTTGTCTATACATTAGTGGACATGAGTTGCTTCTGCAATTCGTATCATGGACCATGCTGAATACTTTTATTCTCTCTTCACAATGTACTACAATGAATGACATTCATTCATCCCCAAGGTCACACAGCTAATAAATTCCAGAGCCAGGATTAAAGTTTAGCCCTATCCAAATCTAATATGGAAATCATGAGACCTTATAATATTCTAGTTGTTATACATCTTTTTTTTTTGGTTTTTTTGAGACAGGGTTTCTCTGTGGCTTTGGAGCCTGTCCTGGAACTAGCTCTGTAGACCAGGCTGGTCTCGAACTCACAGAGATCCGCCTGCCTCTGCCTCCCGAGTGCTGGGATTAAAGGCGTGCGCCACCATCGCCCGGCTTTGTTATACATCTTTTGTACCTTCATGATTTTTCTTTGAGAATAAGTAATTACTACCTTTATACTTTTCAAGGTCTGAAATGGTTTTGGAGGGTTGACTCCAAAATTATGTAAAGTCAAACTTATCTCCCCTAATTATTTTCTAACCTCTTAGCCTTCATTCACATCTTACCCCAAAGAAAATACACTCCCCTACTTAAAGACAAAAACACACAGAAACAGGAGTGCTAGATGCCTGCCGAACTTATTCTCCAATACAGAGATGCATACAAGGAAACTTAGTCGAAAGGAATTCTTAGTAAGAAGAACAGAGTCAAATCATAAACCAAACAATTTAGTTACTCAAGCAATCTTGTGGCCTTTGCTTTATTGCACATTTTAGAATACAAATTCATTGTAAAGACTTACTTGGCTGCCCTCATAAAATAATATCGTACCTATGGCATACTAAAATGACTAAGGGAGTGGGCTTTGAAGACTGATTTTTTTTTCCTAAATCTTAAATCCGTACTGTCTTTGGCCCAGTTACTAAGGTTTCTGGGTCAGCCTAAGTCAAAATGTATAAAATAGCCTTAAGAGTCACGCATTTATTTTGTATACAGGTGTTAGAATCAGCTTAGTTGTCTATCAACAGATAAAAGTATAAAGTGTGGTATTTATACACAATAGATTGTTTAGCCATAAAGAAAACTGATAGCCTTACATTTGCAAGAAAATGGATGGAATTAAAAATAAACTATACTCAGAAATCCAAGTATGTTTTCTCGAGTGTGTGTGTGTGTGTGTGTGTGTGTTATTAAAGTAAAAAGGAGAGCGTGAGACAGAAGAAAGATATCTTAAGATCTTAAGGGATTTAGGAAGTGATGAAAGGGAGGATAACAGAATTCATGTGGCATGGAAGCAGAGGAGGGGTATTCAAAAGAAGAATTGAACCTATAAAAGAGAGTATGAACCCCCGCTTCCCCTCAACTGAACTCCAGGAGCTCAGCCCGGTGCTTGATTGTGGGTTACTGCATCTGTTGTCATCAGTTACTGGATGTAGGTTCTATGATGACAACTAAGGTAGTCACTAATCTGATTAAAGGGGAAGGCCCTTTCAGACACCCTCTCCACTATTGCTAGGAATCTTAGCTGGGATCATCCTTGTGGACTCTTGAGAATTTCTCTAACCAGGTTTCTTCCTAACCCCATAATGGCTCTCTATCAACGTAACTTTTATTGCTCTCCCCCTCCATTCCTCTCCCTCTAACTAGGCCTCCTCCTCCTCCTCCTCTTCCTCCTCCTTCTTCTTTTTTTATTGTTATTTTATTTTATTTTATTTTGGTTTTTCGAGACAGAGTTTCTCTGTGGTTTTGGAGCCTGGAGCCTGTCCTGGAACTAGCTTTTGTAGACCAGCCTGGTCTCGAACTCACAGAGATCTGCCTGCCTCTGCCTCCCGAGTGCTGGGATTAAAGGGATTAATGGCTTGTGCCACCACTGCCAGCCTAACTCGGCCTGGCCTTCTTAATCTCTCATGATCCCATCCCTCCATCCCCACACTTCAACCCGCCCCCCTCCACACACCCACACACACACCCACACACACACACACACACACACACTCCAAGTTTACCCAGGAGATCTTAACTATTTTTGTTCCTGGGGCCCTTCAAGTGTGTCTGGAGGAATCATATAAACAGGGGGCGTAAAGAGCATGATGGAGAAAACCAGAAAACGCTGACACGAGCTAGTGGGAGCTCATGGACTATGGACTGACAGCTGGGGAACCTGCATCGGACCGAACTCTCTGAATGTGGGTGATAGTTAGGTGGCTTGATTTGCTGGGGGTGCAGGGGACTGGCGGTGGCACAAGGACCTATGCCCGGGGCAAGAACTGGCTTTTTGCAACCCATTTCCTATGGTGGCATACCAGACTTTGTTGACTCTGCAAGGAAGGCCTTATCCCCTCTGAGGAGTTGGTAGGGGGTGGTAAGGGGGGATGGGGGAACGAGAGAAGGGGAGAGAAGGGAAACTGGGGTTATTATGCAAAAATGAAAAGTACATTTTTTAATAAAAATATGAAAAAAGAGGAACTAGAAGGTTGGGAGCAGTAGAGGAAGGAAATGAATTAGACCAAACTGATATGTAATTATACATATTACATGTATTCTTATAACATATACACATATATATGTGAAAATGCTGTAAAAATGTTTTACTTTGTATACTTTGTTTAAAAAGTAATTAAAAATAAACAAATACCATTTAAAAGTTTATTCTTTCAGTTTAACTCACATAGAACAGTTTCTAGTAATAATATATTCCATATGTTTCAGATTATCAAATTCATGCAAGGCAAATCACGGTTCCTGACAATTTTAACTGTACATAGGATAGAAACCGTGTCAAGCACCTTAAAAAAGACGTTTGCTTTCCTGTAAGTACTTCCATAAAGCACCTCAGTTAACCTCTATTTGGTCTTACATACATTACTGTGAATAAATGTGTGTTAAACAGATCTCTGTATGCAAGGCTTAGGAATATTTTTTTAAATTTTTATGTATTTACAAAATAATAAGGGTGCAGACAAAGAGTGCGGACTATCCTGACAGAGTCTACAATTGTGCCGCCCTATCCAGAGCACTGCATCTCTGTCTGTGGGACATTCGCCTAAATCGTCAGGTGAAGCGTTTACTCAACAGAGAAACACTGACTTCTAAAGTTAGGATGCAGTCCTCTTCAGAGATGCTATTAACTTCAACTTTTACCAACCCTTGAAGAATAATTTATGTACATAATATAAATACTAAAAATAGAGAAAGAAAATTCAATGGAGTATCTCAAGTACTAGGAACAAATTATGTTGCTATTAAATCAAATACTTGACTCTCTAGGGCCTCTTGACCAGATTAGAAGTACCTCAATTGTTTTTATCAAATGCAAATATTTGTTTGGTTAAATAATATTAACAGGGAACATTACATATTTCCAGTAGTATAGTGAAAAAAAGACATCTCATTGTCCCAGAAGATTTAGCATCAAGCCTGGAGGACAGAAAAATACGCAAAGTATTTGAGTGAGAATTCTTCCTGTCACTGCTTTGTACCCTGCCCCAAGTTTGTATTTGATTCAATTTACAATATTTCTATAAATGGCGTATATGTTGATAGTATTAAGTTACCATCTCTGATGATAAAGCCAGACACTTACTGATAACAGCCCCATGCTTTGAGGGAGGTTCAGACCCTGCCAGGATGGACTGCTCCTCTTAAAGGGAGTGAACCCACCATCACCTTAAAACTCCATGGAGGATGATGTGGAACCAAGAGCCCCCTGGTTGCTAGGCAACAATCCCTTATGACTGCTCCAAAGGGACTGCTAGGCAACAGCACTTGCTGTGTTTGCCCCAGCTGTTTCCAAGAGAGCTCACTCCCAGCTCAGCGGCTGTCAAGAAGGCCAGGTTCACAAGAGACTAGGGGGCACCTGGTTCTGTGACTAGTTACATAACATATACACATATTTCAAAGAAGTTTCTCTGCTGTCGCTAAAGAAAAATCAGGGCAGAGTTAGTTTTCAGCCTGAAGGATACTTTGAATGTATCCTTAATTTAATTCCTGTCCTTGGAGAGTTACAGATTCCACCAGAAAAACTAAAACAACTGAAGCAAACTCTGTAACAAAAGGCTAAGAACTCAAATAAATTATAAATGAGCCAACCTTTATTAAGTCACATTTAAAGTACGACTACCTAAGCTCTATTTCAAAGAGCTTAGCCACATGCCTACTTTCTGTCCATAGAAAAGTGGGGAAATACAAGAATTAAATCGCAATGTTCATGGAAAACTATGCCTAACTTATTTGAAGCTGGATATGAGGACACCCTGCTGTATGTAATTCCAGCACTTGAGTGGCTGAAACGGAGATATGGTATGAGACTAGCTGTGGCCACATAGTAAAACCCTGTGTCAGAAAAGAAAAAGAAAGTGAGGGGAGGGAGGATAAAGAGGAAAAGGGGAGAGATATTTTAGAAAATATTTAAGTACAGCATAGCAAATTTTAGGCAAATTTTACATATAGTGAAACCAACATTTAGATGGTTTGTCCCAAATTCTCTATAGTTCCACACCCTAAAACTAAAAAAAAAATAACTTAGTTATATTTTTCCAGATATCACTCATCTTGAAAGCAACAGCTAGTGAGAATTGTCTCCATCCTGTCATGAGTTTGCCCTGTCTTCACTCCCCTTGATGCCCCCCAAACTCATTTGTATAGAAAGAGAACATGCAGAGGGGCATGGACCCTTATCTATTTCACCATAGCACAAAGCCTAGCATCCATAGCATAATACACAAGATACATCTGAATCTTCTTCCTGCCCAACTTCAAGCATGTCTGCTGCTGTCCCATTCAACACACTTCTATTTGTGTTGAGTGATTCACGGTTCCTCCAGCATACCTTGCACTTCATATTGCTTTAATCTTCCCAGAACACATTCCTCTTTACTTGAGAAATGACTGGTTATCTTTTAAGATCCGGCAATACTGTCAACCCTCCTCAGAGTAACTGGCCCTGATTTCCAGATTACCGATAAAGACAGCTGACTGTGCCCATGCTTGATCCAAGTTGCGATGGCAACTTTAGGCACGTTGTGTTGAAGTTGCTTACCTTTCCATTGATCTGTGCTCTTTAAGAGCTCAGACCATGCACCACATAACCTCCTTTGGATCTGGCCTAGTCCTTAGAATTAAGGAAGTGACGGTGGTATGATGCATTGTTTATTAGAGAATTGTAATTTTAGACAAAATTGTAAAATACACAAAGATTGGACACCTTTTGATGTCTTTATATCACCTAACAACATACATAAGGGATGGGAAACAATGTAAGTTGTCAAAACTCCATCTCCATGTTCCTCTTCTTAAGCTATAAGGAATGCTTTTACACTAAATCATCAGAAATCCCTTGAGAGACAAGATTTTTATAATCTGGCTATCTCTGTTCTTCTTTTCATTTCTTCCCTGCAGCATTAACACAGTTCACCGGCAAATTAAACAAGCATTCTACCACTGAGCTATAACACCAGCCCGTCTCATTCTTACCATAATCATAAAACAACACTCAAGGTAGCAACATATTCAGGAGTCAATTGCTGAGAGTGATCTGGTTCCCATCTCAGAAAGGTAATATTTCATTCAAATCAGCAATTGGGTTATACTTATTTTTGTTTTAAGATGGGATTTCATATATCCCAGGTTGGCTTCAAACTTGTTACATAGCCAAGGGTGACTGAATTTTATATGACTTACTTTCATCATCATGTCTGGTTTATGTGATGGTGTTCTGGATTGAACCCAAATTGCTCCAACTGTAAAACCTCCTTAAAAATTCCCAAGTCAGCATTTATTCAATAGCAACCTCCTTCAAATTACTAGTTGAAAAATTAAATAGGAACATGAGGAAATAATGCACAAAAGTCCAAGAATTCAGCTACCAATCACAAGATCATACAGTCATTCTTCTTCTCTACCACCTCTTGATCCAGAGATATGTATAAACCTCATTCCCAAGGGTTGATTTGTTAGTGAGTATCTTACCTGCGCCTGTGCCACTGTCAAGCCCTCTTATACCAGGAGCAGTGTGATTATCTAACTTGAACACAAATTCTGTGGAATAGAAATCAGAAATGTTGGACTGCTTGTGTTGATACACTTGGAGAGAATTTTTAATCTATTGAGTTGACCAGGTGCATGCCCTAAGGCTGTATATCTTCATCTGGGAAACCAATGCTGTTAGAAACACTTGCCCAAACACTATCATGTGGAATTACAAGTACATAAATAATGCTGAGTATCTATACAATATTGCACAATAGTGTATAGCTTAAAATAGTTACACATTAAAATGAAATATATATGTCATGAATTAGAATACAGAGCATACATAAATTTTAAGATGTATATAAAATTTCAAAGGAAAAAACACCTTGCCTCTAGACTTAGCTATGCCTCTAGATTTCTGGGTTTTTAGTGGGGAAAAATAAGAAGGTTTTGTCTTTGGAACTCAATTACGTTAAGGTAGGAATTTATTCATTCTCTCTCTATTTCTCTCTCTCTCTCTCTCTCTCTCTCTCTCTCTCTCTCACACACACACACACACACACACACACACTCTTCTGCCTTCTCCTTGGTACAAATCTGCAGTCACCTTGCTTAAATACAGAAACTGTTATATCTTTTATATTACCTTATATTTGGAAATGCAGGTTAACCTTGACAATATCTTTTCTAATATTTTGAGGTAGATATTTTTCTTTCTCCACTATTAAACCTAAATCTGCATGTACCTCATAGACACAGTCTAAACCCTTATGCGCATAAAACAGACCTTCACAATAAAAACGACAGTCACAAAGAGAGCAGGTGCATCAGATGGTAGGAAGAGGTTACAAACAACCGAGGTTATTTCTGTGATGTAAATAGACTGGAAGAGCAAAAGCTAGAAAGTTCTGGAAAATAATAGCACAAGTAAATAGCAGAGCTAAGCTTTGATCCGGATCTAACTAAAGCTTACTCTCTATGCATGACCTTTGTTGAACAGCCACTTGATGTTACTAATCTCTACCTGATCAGCAATAAACTGAAAGCCTCTATTATTTTACGAATCCTACCAATGACCATTTACCTTATGTTATATATGATTATAAATATTATTTACAAAATGGTCCTTCTACCATATAAATGTGTGTGTACACATACACACACATAAAATAGTTTACTCTTGGATTTGTTCTCATAAAAACAACCAGTGAAAACGGATTCAGGTTCTCAAAATGCAGTTTTCATTAGCATTGGCCATGAACTGAAACACAGAGTCTTCTCTCTATTTTTTAAAGCCCACTACAACATCCTCCATCTCTGTGTTCACTCTTACCTTCAGCGGGTCCTGAATATTCTTCACAGCTCTCCCTTCCTCTTTTCTGCACTTTTGCTTTTGTTCTTACTACCTTCTAGCACAGGGATGTCTTTTCTCCAGTCCTAGAACTTCCTTCTGTGCTTAAAGGACCACTTGAGTTATAACATCTTCTGCTCAGTCCTTCTGTCTAGACTTGAAAATTATTTTTTTTCTTCGTTGAAGTCTCTGAAACACCCCAAAACTTTCTGTTTCTTTCTCAGAAGCAATTGCAGTCTACCTAGATAAACAGGTGGGGTTACCATCTTCCACCACCTGTCATGAACAGACAGAATCCTAAGCATCCTACAGAGAAGATGGAGTCTCACTTCCTATATATATTAATGATATATATCTATCATCAATAAGTATACAGAAATGCTTGAATTCTAGAGGATGCTTTTACATGGGCATTTGTTTGTTTAAGTTTAGTTTACCTTTTACCTCAAAAACAGATGTACTAAGTTTAAATAAAGTTCATCAAAATTTCAAATAAACATTTATAAATGGATGTTTTGCCTGCATTTATGTCTGTCTACTCCTTGCATGCCTAGTGTCCACGAGAGTCAGAAGATGACATTGGATCCCCTGGAACTTGCATTATAGTTGTAAGCTGCCATGTGGGCACCGGGATTCCATCTCAGGTCTCCCATAAGAGCAGCAAGCACTCTTAACCACTAAGCCATCTTTCCAGCCTTAACTATACAATTATGATCACTCTCAGACATGAGAATAAAATGAATGTGTACATGCAATATTAAAACATGGAATGTTTTTACAATAATATAAGCAGCTTTATGTACTCATTTAATGATGAACAATTGAACTCAATTTCTTGATATTGATATAATTGTGTTGAGAAAAAACTGAAATCTAAAAAAAAAAGATTTGTCTGTGGTCACATGACTAATTTAAAGTGTAGTCAGCTACATAACAAGGTTTTTCATTTCTAGCTTAATGCTTTTTGAGTTCTTAACTCCAAAATCTTTGTCCATGTTTTTTGTGTTAGCCACAGATATGTAGCCACAGAAAGAAGAAATAGTCTCATTTTTCTTTTCAAATTATTATTTGGATACAGAATATATAGTAAAAATCCATTAATGGTGATTAAAGGGGATTATACTGAACAATATTTATTTCTACAAAGCTTACTTATTTTGCAATCTAAACCACAAAGAATACAGCAAAAAGTCAAGACGTTAAAAAACGTACTGCTATTCAGTCCAAATAAACTTCACTAAGACCTACATACAAATAGCATTCATAGTTTTCACACATAAAACTGTCTTTGGGACCAGACCCTGCTTTGTACCTCAGGGTTTGTTTTAGGCCATTTGTCCTCAGGTTGGAAGAGGGCAGTATTTACCCTGCTCAACATCTCTGTTAAGGAGTCTCCCTTCCCTTCTCTGCTCACACTCTGTCAGATTCACTTGTTTCCAGGAATGACTTGAGACCCAGGTCTAACACATCCAAGAGTCACAAGGCCCTAGTCACAGCAGTTTGTTCAGATACACATGACTCACACCTGCCCAGAAAGCCTGTTACGTTTTCCCAACCACAGCGGTTGCTTCAAATACGGGTTTACGGTAGAAGCTGATCAAGCATGACCCTGGTACTAAAGCCCTAGGTACAGAAACATTTGTTCCTTTGAATTTATGCTTTAGGAATTAGCTGTGGAACTATTGGTAGCTTTTTTTTTCCTGCCTAAACCCTGATAATGAAGTAAAACCAGGATTTAGAAAGAAGCTGGTTCGTTTCAAAATAATTCACCTTCTGCATCAAGCTGTGACTAAAAGCTGAGTATTTAAGTTTCATAAATCTCATAAACACCTCTTTTCCCTTTATGTTAACTTGACAAGGATTTCCTGCCAGGGAAAAATGTTCTAATCCTTTAACTATACTTAATTATCTAAGCATCTCCATTCACGACAGATGCGAAGGGTTATCTGAAAAGAGGTGAAACAGACATGCTATGTATTTATGACAAAGTGACAATGCAGAGCTTTAGAGGGAAAAAGAAAACAAGTGGGTTGAAAAACAAATTTCTACTTCCAAAAGCAAGGGCTTATAAAAGGGAAACAAGCTATGCTGTGCTCTATGACACACTCAGCGTTCTTTAGTCACCGTCTTCCCTGTCTCAGATAGCTACCCAGACCTACTCTGAGGGGAAACTCTTCCTCACTTGCTCCCAAGCCTTCTCTCATCCTTCCCAGTGCTAATGAATAAAAGTCAAGGCTCACCCTTCAACTGACAAAAGCATCTCTAATTTCCCTGTTGCTGACTTCACAGTGGACTCTAAGATGATTGGCTTACGATGCTGTAGGACAGACAAGTGACCAGGTGAGCTACAGTGGATGGACTGCCCGTACTACCTTTCTGCATCCATTTTTTATAATTGGCACTACGAATGAGAGCTGAATGTGAACCGCACCTAGACTTGTTGTCCAGTATGAGATATGTGCTGTCCTTTTCAATTCAGCTCAATTCCCGGTGGACCAAGGATTTGGATTTACAACCCATCAAAATAGGTTCTGATACGTTTTGTTAAATGACTGGACAGAGAGGCTAGGGAGATGCTTCCAAGGGTCAAATGTTTGCTGAGAAAGCAAGCACAAGGGGTTAAGTTGAGATCCTTAGTGCTCACATAAAATCTTAGAGTTGTGTTAGTCTGTAACTCCAGCACGAAGTAGGGCAGTCACAGACCTGTCCCGGTGGCTCCCAGGCCAGCCAGTCTAGCTGAAATGGCAACCTCAGAAGACAGGGAGAGACCCTGTCTCCAAAGACAAAGTGGAAAGCAGTAAGATTAGTCAGTGACGTCAACCTCTGTTCGCTACCTGCACGTGAATGAGGGAGGGTGCATTCCCACACATACATGGACACACACTTACGACACATGTGTGAAAAAAATAAAAACAATGACCAAACAAATACTCCGTTTACTTACTATTCTAGAAAATACAGCCATAATATCAGTTGCATAAGTTGCATAAAAATAAATGAGATGCCTGAACACATCTAGTTGAGGCCTGGCATGTTACTCAGCAGAGGAGAGTTTTCCTTTCCTTAACAGAACTTTTCCACGGAGACTGTATGCAAACTACTCTCCCTGAACCGCCCATTACAGGTCAAAGGGCATACCACATGTTGGTGACTCCCCCTTTTGCCCTTAATCTGAACCCCCTCCTTTGGAAAACAGTCCCATGACTTATCTTTTCTAGACTCACAGTCCCTCCCACATATGAGTTCTTTAAACATTAAACAGAAATGGACTTGACACCCGCTTTCTCCATTGGTTTTCAGTCATTAGCGTCAGATGAGCATTCACCACTGTAATGCGCATGCTCGCCGCCTCTGATGCTCTTCCTCGCAATCACAGGGCCATTAATCTTAACTTTCACGTCAAATCAAAAGCTCTTTCAGCCGCCCTCCTGCTTTTATCCTTACGCCGATGACCCGTGATTACATATGCATGCTGGAATTCTGCCTGCACTTGTTGCTATAGCAAATCTCTCTCCAGCTTCTCCTGAACTCCCTGAGGCCCTCCCATACTCTTCTGTTGCTGCATTCTTAAACTCTAGGCAGTCTCACCACACTTCATCCTATAGACCAACTCCAACTAAATGCTTATCTCCCGAGCTCGCCTCTGACCTATCTTTTACGCAGGAGGTAGGCTCTTATTTTCATATAAGGTCACATTCTGTGGTTCTAAGAAGGAAAAAAAAAAACTGACGTGTAATCCGGAATACTCTCCAAATCTCCACATCTGCTCCCCTTCCTAAATTGCTGTGTTCATAAATGGTGCCACTTGACAACCTCACATCAAGGCCCAAAATGCATACAGCATTCTGTGCTTACATAACCCAGCTATCACCAGGCCCAATCCTGTTCAGTTTCTAATATTTCAGGAATCAGAATACTATCTGTTCTTCATCATTTGGATGACTTAATTAATGGTTAGAAATATTTGCTTGGACTGCCCAACAGCTATCTACCCACCTAAAATTGTAAATGTAGAAAAATACCTGTAACTTCCTGCTTCCTCGAATGTGTGAGAGACATAAGCGTGTTGGTTTTTATTTTCGGTCTAACTTTTTGCTCCTGTGCATAGTTCTGCTTCCGTCCCTCGGCACACAGAGTGGTGACAGACATTCTTCTTCAAGGACAGAGGAACTGAGAGGCAAAGTGGCTTCTGAGGAAGCACTGCCTTTTGTAACTTCTCCTTTGGGGTTGATAGACGCTTTACAAACCTTCAGAGTGCAACAAAAATTCATCATGTCTGTAATATGACTGTTTTATTAGATTTGAAAGAGCTCTTTGGAAAAGGCAGGCAAAGGGGTCTTATTTTGTCTCTTTTGAGTTTAACGTTACACCTGTTCCAGAAGCTCCACTTATTTTCATTTAAAAAAGTAACAAGCATAATAAAGTAATATAATTGCTTGAGCTATCAACCATTCCTATTTACACATATGTGTGCATGAAAACAGAGAGTGAAGGAGAGATAGAGAGAGAAAGAGAGAGAATTTCTTCTCTCCTTGAGATACGTTATTTCAGTGCTTAATAATCTGGAAATAAGAAATTTTGAGATGGTTAGAATACAGGCAAAAATATACAGAAAGAATGTGGTACTCTTCCGTAGTTTTATTTCTGAGACTGTCATACTGGACCTCAGTTTCTCCTTTTCTTTCCTTCCCCAAATGAACACCTTCAGTAGCCCATGCTGAAAACACACACACACACAAAGAAAGAGAGACAGAGACACAGAGAGAGATAATATTTTTCCTTTCATCAACAGAGCAAATATTGGGACTTATAAGGAAGTGGGGTGCAGGGTGAAGGATCCTAGGAGGACTTCCAGTCTGTCTATCCTGTGCTCAGACACTTCAAGCTGCTGCTGCAGCACACAGGTGTCAATGATATCCTGGCTCCATGCTGCTGAAATAAAGTATCTCCGTCCCCACTGGCCTTCCTTCCTGCTTGAAAAATCCTGTTTCTAATTAATCCAGGCTTCTAGGTGAGATTGCTGTATCCTATCCAGAACAGGCACAAACCTGAAACCATGGAGTTCTGAACCCTCTTCTCCACCAAAAACAAAGCAAACACCTCTCGGGCACTGGGCACAAGACTCTAAGTGACTGAGGGACACAAATCATCATTCTGTGTAAAGTCCACAGCAAGCACCCTCCCTGGCTAAGTGCACAGGATGGCCATTTGTTATTGAGAGAGCTGAAAAAAAATGCCTCTCTCATTTGAGTAAAAAGTAGAAACTCAGTTTCATTTTTCAAAATCAGTTCTACTTGTAATAAGGAGAAGATAACAAACATGTTTGGTTTCACAGGTATGCACCGGAGTGTGCTCTAGAACTCTTCTTGTGAAATATTAACTCACTATGGCAAGAAGAACTATATACAAAGTGTATGATAATACTTGAACAAGAAGATTTTTAAAAAGTATATACTAATAGGAAAGGTTTTAAAAGGATAACTTCAGTCTTGATTTTACTCATAATAAGTGACTTTTATGGATGTAATTCCTGAATCTAGGACCTTAGATTTTCCCACCTGCATTAGGAGATGATTAATTAGTATTTGCGTGGCAAATTTAATTAAGGCACCTTCTTTATAGACTTCATTAATTGCATTTGACATCCATAAAGGAACTCTTTTTTTTTTCTTCCCCCTAGGTCAAACTTTTATACTAAAGGGATGTAAAACAACCTAATTTACAGTCAAGCCACTCAAAATTGAGTGTTAGCAACATCTGAAAATACAAATTTCAAATAGATTTCTTTCTCATTTTAAATTCAATTCAGATTTAGTCTTGATTAAGCCTGGTTCCTTTTCATTTGCCTAAAATAAACCATTAAGCAAGAAATATTAGTGAAAATGTAACATTTTTTAGGAGTAGCTTGCTGCAATTGAGCTTTAACTTTGAAAGAAAACTTACCTATGTATGTGTGTGCATGCACACACGTATGTGTGTTCATGTGTGTGTGTTGTGCATCTATCATACACACTATACTGTCTAGTTTTGTGTGTCAGCTTGACACAAGTTTGAGTCATCAGGGGAAGGAGTCTCAACTGAGGAAATGCCTCTATGAGATCCTACTGTGAGGTATTTTCTCATCTAGCGATTTATGGGGGGGGTCCAGCCTATGGTGGGTAGTGCCTCCTTTGGGCTGGTGGTCCTGGGAAAGCAGATTGAGGAAGCCAGGAGAAGTAATCCGGTAAACAGCACCCATCCATGTCCTCTGTATCAGCTCCTGCTCTCAGGATCCTACCTTGGTTGAGTTCCTGTCTTGACTTCCTCCAATGATGAACAACGATGTGGAAGTATAAGCCAAATAAACCCTCTCCTCCCCAACTTGCTTTTTTTTGTCATGGTGTTTTGTTGCAGCAATAGAAATCCTAACTAAGACACATACATACACACACACACACACACACACACACACACACACACCATATATGTAACTAAAAGCCTGACTGCCACCATAACTGAGGCCAAGAACCTGAAGCTGAATAAGCTCATAGGCCCAAGGAGAGATCCTACAACTATTGTTCTCTAAAAGGACCTAGAATTAAAGCAACACCTTAATACCTATATTCATAGTTAAGTGCGTCTCTCAGGCCTCATCACAGAAGCCTCTATGTGCAGTAGAACGTGATTAACTCCCACAACTCATCCCCACACAGAGAATAACAGACTTTGAGCTCTAAGTACTAAATGGGACATGTGTCACACCCTCTCCTCTCAATGCCTTAGATAATCACTAAAGAAGGACTAAAGGAACTGTAAGAGCCAGAGGCTGTGATGACTATATTGAAGCAGTGTTTTCTGGGCACAGCAGGATAGCTGCACATGGACTCATGGTAGCTCTGACTGCATACACAAGACCTCTACAAGATCAAACCAGGCAAAGCCCCAGCATGAATGGGGAGATGGTCATAAAGTCCAACCCTGGGCTGTGAAGCTAATGGCAACTGATGGTTGGAGGGGGGGATGTTGTGATGCAGCTGCCCTCACTCCCCCTGACTGACAGCGGAACTTCCTTGTGGTCTGTAATTGACAAGGATGTTTGTGTTCTTTCTGGCCGGGGGGTCTCCACAGAAGGAATAGCGGTATAAAAGGTTGCTGGGCAAAATAAAGGTTGCTGTTCTTCCACCTGAAAAGAAGCCTCTGTGTCTCAATCCCGGCACCCCCCCCCCCCCCCCCCCCCCCCCCCCCCCCCGCCAGTCTTGGCATGCAGGCTGCACTGGCTGCAGCAAGGGGAGAGTTCTTTAAGAGATGTGAGCACCCTGAAGGCTACCCAAGCTCCACTACATGGTCTCACAGTCATGCATGTGCAGGCAGCACTAAGTAGACACAGTGGGTTTGAAAAGAGGACACCCGAAATTGGCAGGGAATCCCATGTAGAAGTAAAGAAATGGAGATGTGGGAAAAGGGGGCTGGACTCAATCAGACCATATTGTATGCATTTATGAAGTTCTCAAACGTATAGATAAATAGTTAAAAATAAATGTCCAGATGCACATTAACAGAAAAATGCACAAAATAGGGCATGCCCACACAATGAGAAATTATTCTGCAGTTAAAAAGGAGTAAAATATTGATGCATGCCAAATCACAGAGGTGCCACAAATCGAACTGCAAATGAAGCCAGAAACCAAAGAACATATAGTGTATTATTTGTCTGAAATGTTTAGGGAAAGTAAGCCTATAGGAGCTGAAAAGGAGATGCAAAATCTCCTGGAGTTCTGATGGGATACAAGCAGGCAGAATGGATCTTACAAAGTGTTGAAGATTAAAACTACATCATAATGATTATTATGCATCTTTTTAAAAGTTTTAAAAATTATTAATGGGGTGACTTTTTAAGAATAATTTGCCTTTGAAGAGGGTAAATGTTATGATGTACAAATTTATGATCTATATCTCAATAAATTTATTGTTTAAATCTGTAATGCAAACTCGATAGGAATTTAAATAATTGCAATACTATTAGTAAAAAAAATAAATTGATCCATCATTAACTTCAACATATGTTTAAAATGACAAAAGAAGAAGGAAAATTCTTTAACAAGAATGAAATTTGACACTTCTTAAAATATTCTAGATTGAGTAATACCCCAGTCTGTGTTACTTTGTTGAAAAAAAATTATAGGCAAAAAATTAGTTGATTACTAAAACTCTTCCAAGAGCCTTTTTATTTCTTTAAATTAGATTTTGTTTAAAATTGAATCAGTTGAACTTGCTAAACACTTTTTTTTTGGGAAAATTAGCTCTCAGAAGACAGTGTCAGTTGCGGGGCACTGATTAGTGTCTGGCTGTCACAGGACACAAAGATTTTGAAGATGAGACCTTTGGCATCAGAATTGTGGTCACCAGTTTTCATTTTAATAAGCCAGGCTCTGAGCTTCCTAATATTAAATTCAAGGAAGAATTTTTTTATCGTGTCAAGAAAGAAAAACGACATCCCGTGAAGTGGACAGGGAGATTTTCAAAGGTTACTGTTGACATACAGAAATACAACTGTCAAGAGTAAGTCTGATCCAATACTGCTTCAGGACCAAACCGCTCATAAGAGGGCTACATTTTGGTTCTTTCCCGACTGTGCGTATGTCTAAGCGATCATGAGAGCCCAGAATCCACCTGCTGGCCCGGCAGAGTCCAGATGCTAACCCCACTGTTTCACTGTTTGCCTAACTGCTTCTCTTTCGCCCCAGCAACTGCTGGTCAGGGCGCTTTTCTGAATCAGGAATGCACTCTGGTACCATCTCGGAGAAGATAAAACGACATTATCATCTCCGCTTCCCTAAGGAAGGCAATTGAGTTGTGGGATCCGTAAGACTGGGTCACCCTTTCCAGAAGGCACCTTCACGAAACTCCCAAAAGGCTGCAGTAATAACAGCCAGGACCAACCTGCACTGGGGCGCCCTCTGCCTCTCAGGCTCTGCGACCACCTGCCACTTGAGTCCCTCCTCCTTCACACCAGCTATCCTAGCAGCGGGGACAGTCTGATACAGCTGTGGGGCTCCCCGAGGTCACCGGTTCCCTCACAGGCACAGTTTATAGCTGAGAGCGAGCGGGTTGGAACTCAGACTTCTACTGCGCTGGTGGCAGCTCACCGCCACTAGGCAGGAGGAAAACGACGTGTCGTTGATGGCGCGACAGAAGGGCTCAGGAACTTACAACCAGAGGTTCCCAGAGTCCGCTTTCAGTGCCCAGTGGGCAAAAGCCGATGAGCAGACCTGCCAGGTGCACCTGCTTTCACTCCGACTGTCCCCCCAGCTTCAGGTGCAAGGATGGGATGTGCTCTGAATTCCCCGCTGGGTGGAAAATAGCAAAGTTGTGCTTACGTGTTCGCTCGCTCAGTCTCCCCAACTCCCCGAGTCCTTTCCCTTCCTCCTCTCTCTAGTGACACCGCTCGCAGTCCGCCAGGTACGTACCTGCTGCGCGCGAGAGGTGTGAGCGGAGCCCGGCCAGGTCCCTTGCGGTGTCGCCTGCCGGCCTCTCTGCAGCACCGGGCTGCGACGCGGCTGGAGCTCGCTGCCGCCTCTACCGTGGGATGCGGCGGCGTCTGAGAGCCGGGCTGAGGCAGTGGCAGCAATTTGTGGGGCGGAGGGAGAGACTCGGTCCCGCCCCCGGGAGCTGAGCTCAGACCAGCCCTGCTAGCAGAGCCCGCCAACGCCGAGCCCCAGGAGGTAAATCCAACAGTGGCTCTTCCCTCCAGGCGTCCTAAGGGGAAAGCTCTCTTCTCTGCACGTTCACAGAGAACCTGAGTCAGTTCCCCTGGGTTAGGTTAAGAATTTACTGGAGAAAACCTCGGGAAGTTCGCACTTCCTCTGCCTTCTGTCTGGGTGATGTTACCCTTCCCTCTGGTCCCGGTGCGTTCCCGGGTCTTGGGCTCCATGGTGTCAGGAGGTTGCACTTGTTTTAGCAAGGGGTGTTTGGAGAAGGCAGGTCGCAAGGGGTGTTTGCAGGTCTGTCTGCACCTGGAATATGCGTGATGCGTGTTCGCGTTTATTTTAGGACTCGTTTAGCACATTGGAGTCTCACGCCATGGAGAACACGTGAGTGTGTGTCTGTGTGTGTGTGTGTGTGTGTGTGTGTGTGCAATGAACAGCAGAAATCAATGTATATCAAGTTTTACTTTTAGACTATCACTAAGGAAATTATTCTTACCGTTAAGCTGTCGTTAACGATGCCTTTTTTTTTTAATACAAGAAATTGAAAACAATGCTGGTAACAAAACTATGAAGACCCGTCTCTGCTTTTGGAGGAGGTGGCCGCTGGTGTCCTGATAGTCACTAGAATTCCAAGAGTTCACAGCACTGGACTGCTCAGTTATCCTGTTTCTGGCTTCCAGGAATCCCTGGTCTCTGACACCACTTCCCCACTGACTACTTCCAAATGCTTCCAAATGGCCTTTGTTTTGTTTTTCAGCTGGCTGCGAAATCAGAGATCCGCCTGCCTCTGCCTCGTGCGCAACCACCGCATGGTCCAATTGGCCTTTTTACGCAAAGACTGTGCCGCACTAAAATATAATCAGATAAAAATTGCCATTTAAAGTGTCTACAGAGTGTATGATGGTTGCACTCTAAGTTGCTCAATATTTCTAACTGTGTGGTAAAAATTCTCGACCTGCAGTTTATAAACTGGAACTCAACAAAGTTGGATGATTTACATAAGATGAAACAGGAAAATCCAAACTTGAGATTGTTTAGAGGGTAAAAGGCACTTACTACTGAACCTGGTGACTTGAGTTTGATTCCACTACCCGAATGATGGAAGGAGAAAGCCGACTCCGGTAAATTGTGGTCTGGCTCACACACATGCCCACACATGCATGCCTTTACCAATACACATGTATAAATTTAATTTTAAAATTTAAGAGAGGGCTGGAGTGATGGCTCCACGGTAAGGAGTTCTTGCTGCTCTTGCAGAAGAAGTGTTGCACTCCCAGCACCTTGCTGTATATTACAACCGACTTTAACTCCAGTTCCAAAGGTCTGAGCGCCCTCTTCTGGCTTCCATAGACACTGCATGAATGTGATACATAAATATCCTTGCAGACAAAACGTAAACATGAAATAAAAATAAAGCTTATTTTGGAAGATGCAATCTGATTTTAAAGCATGTGTCTTTCTTCCTTCATAATGAGTGTCATGTTTGAATTAGCATCCAGATGTGATGTGATTCTGCGAAATATTGGGATAAGTGCCCTTTGTTTCTCTGAGAAACTTTTATGCAGTCACCATGTATCCATAAAAAGAACCACGCATTATATCTGCCTTTAGGACAGCTTTAAAAGGTGCCTACTCTTTGGCACATTTACAAGTCCTAATACTAGTCTATAATGTAATACATGTGTTATCTAAGCCCAAAATTTTTAAATATTTTTATGTAAAATAAAAATCTTAGTTTTCATTTTACAAACAACCCTGGTTCCCCCTCCCTCCCCTTCTCCTGATCCCTCACATCCCCTCCCTTCCCACCTTCACTCACTCCTCAGAGGGGGTATAAGGCCTTCCTTGGGAGTCAGCAAAGTCTGACATACCAACTTGAGGCAAGGTCAAGCCCCTTCTCCTTTGTATCAAGTCTGGGCAAGGAATCCCACCATAGGGAATGGTAAGCACAGTTATTCTAAAGCTAATTCCTATTAGGGATCTACGATGGGGTGTGAGGGTAGAATAGCTGAACTTAGTGAGTTATTATATGCTAATGATCAAAGTTTTATGACTGTTCAACTGTAGTCCTTATACTCACAATTTATTTTATTTTTTTTTAAAACTACATTTGGGGTTAAATTTGATTTTCAAGACTAGTCCTCTGTGATGTGCCTTTAAGATACTACATATTTAAGTAAGTAAGACAGTGAGTGTCCTCAATACTGAAAGTACCCACACAAAATAGATGTTTGGAGGGAATGTTTTTTTTTTAATTCTGTACTGCATCATTTGGTTATTTGCCATAAATAACACAATGCCACAGCACATGTATGGAGGCCAGATAAATTTGGTTCTCTCCTTCTACCATGAGCTGGAACAGGTCAACAGGCTTGGTGGTGGCAAATGCCTTTACCTAATGTCATTTTTAAATGGTCAAACTAACTTATTTATGTTTGTTTCTATGTAGAGTGACTAAGCAAAAAACATTATTTGTAGACTGCACTTAGCTACTTATAGGAGACTGACGATTACTGGTGTCCTCTCAAGTCTAAATGATGCCATTGCCACCATGTGGACAGCCTGAAGGTCTGCAGCAGCTGCCACTGGGCAGAGCTGACCTTACATGCAAAGGTATTATAAATCTCAAAGGTATCAGTACTTTCTCACAGTTGCATCAAATTGTGTTAGACGATGACTTTAAATAGAGAAAATCTGACTCAGTTTTGAAGTTGTATCAAGAGATAGGACAGAAAGATGGTGAAAAGACAAAAGGGAAGCTTGGGTGTTAGGTCTGGAAGAAGGTGAAGGAGAGGTTTATGTGGTGAACTGAAGGCAAGATTAAAACTAAGTGACAACAAGCATTGAGAAAGAAGAGGAAATAAGCCATTTGCCTTTCAACCAAATGATACAGACAAGAAGACAGAGGTTGCACTTGGAAGGCAGTGTGACATTTGTAGAAGTGTTCATAGAAAAACGACGGCATAACTTATGGAGAAGTTGTGGGTGTAACTGGCTGACTGCGTCAACCACCAAGCAAGTGCGTATCCACATAGACAGCCAAGCCACCAACAACGATGCCTGTGAGTATGTGATTAGATCAGGGGCCAGAGACATCCATCAACGTAGAGGAAAGATCTGTAAACAACAGATGTCTGAAAAGTTGAGAAGAAGGTGCACATCCAGAGAGGGAGAGCCTAAATGAGTGACAGACTGATATAAATGGTGGCTAATGCTTCAATACCAGAGAGCAACGTTGTGTGATGCTGTTCCCAAGAGCGCTAGGAAGGTGCGAGACAATCGTCAGAATAGCTGGTGACGCTGGTAGAAGGCTATGAGGAAGGGAATGCTCACTCAAGTCTGGAACACGAAGCCCTAGTGAAGAATGTAGAAAGATGGTGGTGTTCTTCAATATTAAATAAAGATTATCCCATGTCTGACGGGTTCCATGGGAGAAAACCCTTCAAGGTTCTACAACTGGTACCCGTGAACAAGGCTCTGCTTCTAAGAAAACCCCATCTTCTACCCTTGCCTTGGGATCCTGAGTAACTGTTAGAAAGAGCCATTTCATCTTACTCTGGACTATGTGATGGGAAGGAACTGTGGGTGGGTAGAGAAATGCAAGAATTGGTGGAGCAAGAAGCAGCCTGAATCCTCTACCGCTTGAAGCAGGAGATGCCATTTTAAGGGAACACCAAGATTTTCAGGTAGAAGGGCTCTGCAAGGTCTCAAATGCAGCCTGGTTTCTGTTCGGTTCTGGATAGCGCGGGCTGCAATCTGAGGGCAAGGTGGGAACTGCCACGAACCACCTACTCCGCGGTTCTGTCGGAGATAATAGTTTCCGAGGTTTACCTGACAAATTGTTACAACTAGGTGATTTAACCAGCATGTTCTTATCTATTCTCTCACAGCTTGGGAACCAAAATCTGAAATCGAGGTTCCCACCTCCTCTCTCAGCACTATGGGAGAGAATATAGGTTCTGGTGTTCACACTTCGTTTGTCAGACTCGGCAAGAAGCCGTTTACCCACTGAACCATCTCACTGGCCCAAGGAGCATCTTATCCATAACTCTAAACTTGTCAAAGTTGTTCCTCTTATTATTAAACCTTTGTTGTCTTCTAACTCTAATCCAAAATACCCCCCTGTGAGTCATAAGTGGCTTTGTAACCACATGAATTCTTTGGTGTCAGCCTGTAGGGAAGTGAAGAGGAGAAATTTCTTTTGTAAAGTAGAACCACAGGGAGATGATGTCTGAGGAGAAATTTTATTTCCAATGATGAGTTTGAGCTCTGCTCTGCTATCTAGGATATGGCACCTTTGCCTACAAACTGGGCTTTTGAACTGTCAATTAATAGATAAGCATAAGATAAACCCTTTCTCCCAGTCATGAAGAAATAAAGAAAGGAAGGAAACATGTGGAATGGGAGGAGACCGGTGACTATATATAATCAACCACTTGAAGATGCAACAGGCCAATCCTAGGCCTTTCTGACTGTACCAAGACTAATTGATAGAGATTCCTTCTTTCTAAAATTTGTTTATAAGACAAGTGTTCATAGAAATTTTAGAAAACACATTATTTTCTCAAAACTCCAAATAAGTTTCTATATATTTTATTCCATTTTCAAGGTGTATTTTTGTTTTTTAACAGACTTTCAAAACTTTCTATCTATGAAAACGTGTCTCTTGTAATCAATGTGTTCACTGTGTGGCTAAGGCAGGCCTCAGACTCACCTTCTTTCCACCTCAGCCTCCCAGCGGCCATTAGAAGCATACCTGTCTCTTACAGCAAGATGTTTTCCATTTTTGCTGGAAGGAAGGCGAAATGCATCCCCTCCTGTGCTCATTCCCCGCATCTGACTAATCAGGTGACTGTTTCCCAGTCTTAAGTAGTTTTCTCACCTGAAACACAGATTGTACTGAATTGAAGAGTTATGAAGGACTTCTGAAGCTTTCTGGTTCTTTTCTCTTGGGATCCCTTTGCTAGAGAACTCTGCACTATGCAAATGACCAGTTTCACATAGTCAGCCCTGAAAGGTGACGGAAGTAGGCTTGAGTTCTCCTCTTGGCACTGGGGTCTGGATATTTTTTAGGCAGTGCTTTGAGGCCACAGCACGGGTCTCGCTTGTTCCCTCTTTCTCACAGTTCCCTGTCCTGAGATGCCTGGCATGCAGCATCTGAGGAAAATCCCGGTTGCTGCTTTGATCCTTTCCCCGGGCAAAAGGGTAAATCTGGTGTAGGACACTACATTTTGAGTAGGGAAAATATCCTACAGTCTCTTTCAATTTTTGTTTTTTTTATACTTTTTGTGTTTTTATATAAAATGTTTTTGCAACAAAACATTTAGTCACAGCTCATTGCACACAAGGCATTCAAAAATTATTCAGACTGGGTGAAATAAATCTTAAAGAAGAATTTAGTTGTATTTTCTCAGAGGAAATTAATCTGGAGAATTTTGTGGATGATATAACCCTGAGATAACTAGTTCTGTTCTTTATTTTGCTTGTGGGAACTTCTATGCCCTTAACTTTTTATGTCTAGATTGGCAATTGATATTGACATTCTATCAAAATCATGTAGTATTTTCATATTAAGTATGAACAATGGAAGTTTTAAATAGGATTACATTTAAATTATAACTATATTGTCTTTAAAATACTTTAACACATATGAGTATTATCTGTTTATAAATTACTCATTATCAGTACGGGGCTAATTTCAAGCTGTACTCACCAAGACAGTTGATAGAGTCACCATGAAGCGCTACACTGAAGTCAAGGAAAGGGATGAATATAAAATATTTCCCAGTTCAAAATTGGTAATCTCAGCTTCTTCATTAAACTGATGATCAACAGGTCTTTATTGATGAATATCTCCAATTTCACAAAGTATTTCTGCAATATTACTCATGAAAGCTATACAAATGCATCTTGTTAAAAAAAATGAAAGCGTATGAACTCACTGCAGTCAATTCTTTTTTTAATTTTGCTTTATATGCAGCTATCTGGGCAGAGAGAGATAGATTCCACTTTTATATAAGCCTCACGGGGAATTATGAAACAAGAAAGGATAAATCGGGGTTGTGGAGGAAAGGCCAGAGTAAAAAAGAAAAGCTGAGAGATAAATAACACTAAATACTTTCCAAAAAAGTCATATGGAAATCTACTACTGTAGAATATCCCTAAAATACATCTGTTCACAGACATAAGAAATATAAAGTGGAGTTATCCTACACTGAGGCAAAGGTATCCCAAATACATACCATAGACTAACAAATAAAAGACCGACTCCTGGGAATGGGTTACATTTCCTGAAGCTGCTAGCAAGTGAGGTTCCAAAGATTGCCAACCACTAAAAGCTGTTGCCAACACTCCCTCTTGGTAACCTTCCAGAACTTGATACTAAGATCGTAGAGCTGACTGTACACTTGAGTCACAGAACATAGACAAATCCTGCTGGTACTTACTGACCTGAAGACCTCATCCTTACTGCTCAGCTTTGTGGTGCTGGAAGGTGCTATGCCTGCTACTGGAGGAGAGAAAACACACCATTCACACCCAGCTGTGAGCCCGGAGAATCGCAACAATGACTGGCCTAGCAATCCAGGCCACTGGTAGACTAAAAATATGAACATAACGGGAGTAACCAACCACTTTGTGGTCAGACTTAATGCTCAGTTCAATAGGTGAAACCCATACCTAGGACCATATGACTAGACAAGTCACAGGCCCTAAATCAGAACCTACTAATATTATTCTACTAAATAGACATAATATTAAACAAACCCTTAATGGCATGATACTCACAGATTAAGACACATAGATACTCCGATATAGGCTAAGACATATCTTTACTTACCCTCCATAGTGATAAGCATGGAGAACCACAGCTAGACAAGATGCAGAGATTAAGAATCTTCAGACAGTCCTAGTGGGAAAATCTATACCACATCCTATTCCTTTAAATACTCAGTGATTATGGCAGAAAAAGGAGCGGAAAATCTGTAAGAGCCAATGGCAGGTTGATGGCTATCATGAGACATCATCTAGACACAGAAGGGCAGCTGCACATATGAGCTGCTGTCACTTGTGACAGCATGATCAAATCATGTCAAGTCCAAGCAAGACAGGTCTCCAGCACAGAGAGGGGTGCTGAGCATGAAGTTGCATGCCTGGCTGAGGAATTACTGGCAATGATTAGCTGCTGAGAAAGGGCCAGGTTTCTCTAGTGTCACCTCTGATAAGTCAACTACATCCCACTGAAAGACCACGCATCCAGGAACACTTGAGTACCACAAATTGGCCTTGATTGGAGTGGGGGTGGATGCACAAAATTGGGAGGGAAGGGAAGGTGAGTGTGAATCTAGGGAGAGTTGTGGGAAGGAGACTGAATGTGACCAAAACTCATTGGATAAAATTTCTCAGTAGTAAAATGATTTTAAAATACAGTATCAGTAAATTGCATAGATACACATTGGCTTAGCGTACACACTTTTACCATCATGCTTTAGTCTATAAAGGATCCATAGAGAAAGTGATCTCCAAGCCCTCATGATTTCAAATTAAGAATATTAGCCATATCTGTTCCTAAGTGTTAGAGTGCTGTGCAGTGTGGCTCCATAAGCAGTAAAATTGCAATGTCTTGGGAACATAAAACTGTAGAACTATCCTAGAACTCACAAACCTCGGCTGGCCTTTAATGAGATCTCCAGCAATTTGTGTCATTTTAAATTTGAGAAGCCTTGTTGTATGTGCATCTTAAAGTCAGTTGTTAGTCTTCTGAGGTTTCACTGTGGATTAACTGTACTCGCCTTACTCCAAAGAAGAAAATTCCTTTCATCGCTGAACAGTAATCCTAGTAGTCAAGTTAATCCGATTTCTGGCATGACAAATGCAATTCATAAATAATGTCTCAGGAGAGTGAGGTGGATTACCTGTAAAAAGAACCACTCAAAGTACAAGAGTTCTCCTTTCCTGAAATGAGCCCCAGATTATTCAAATCTGAATTTTGAGGGTATTTGACTTTAGAGTATCACAAATGTAGCTCCTTCATGATTCTGTAAATGATTAGGATTCTGCAGAATTCGTTGGAGCCCATACCTTAAAATAAGATGAGCTTTCAATCTTCTGATGGAGGCCAAATCAAGTAACTTAAGAACTCATCATCTCTAAATCTTTGAAGTCACAATAATGGAAACTTTGAACAAAGAGGAATGTTGGAGGTTTTCTAGTCCATTCATTCCATTATTTAGTTTAAAGTTACATAGTCACTTTATTAAAAGGAAATTATCTGCAAAAGAAAAGTTGCAGAAATCAAGAGTTATCCTCGATGTGAATGTTATCCTGCTAGTTGCCAAGAGATGTTCATTATTGGACAAGATCAGATATTTTAAAAAAAATAATTAATTTAAATGTATTTTTTAAATGTGTAAAAGAAATGAAAGATATAAATATAAAACCTTAGCTCTGCTTGCTGAGGCTGAACATTGTATTTGGAAAAAGCCACAAATTGGTTTCTTCTTTAAAGTACAAGAAATGAAATTGTTGATGAAACAAGAGGGGGGGACAGAAAGCAGATGACACAGCAAGCCAGCATTTGTAGTGAGTCCTGTGTTTAGAATGCCAGCTGAGTATACTAAAAATCAAGAGTTCATGGCGCCCTTTAAAATCCTATACACAGATGATCAGTTTGAGGTAGATAGTCATCAAAAGAAAGATGAGCAATTGGTTTTATAGTCAGACTTATTTGGTTCTTGAATGTGGTGGTCTGAAATGAGAATGGTCTCCATAAACATATATTTGAATGCCTGCTCCCCAGTTGATGAAACTGGGTAAAAGGATTCAGAGGTTTGGTTTTGTTGGAGGAGGTGTGCCACATGAGGCAGGTTTTGAAGTTTTCAAAGCACACACCCATTCTCAAATAGTTCCTCTGTCTCATGCTGGAGGATCAAGATGCAAGCAAGCTCTCAGCTACACTCCCAATGCATGTTTGATCCCCTACTGTCATGCTCCCCCCAGGATGGTCATGGACTCTCTCTGAAACTGTAAGCCCAAAATAAACCCTTCCATAAGTTTCATTGGTCACAGAGTCTTATCAGAACAATAGAAAAGTAACTAAGACATTGAATAAAGCCTAATACGCAATAAAAACCCTGACACCACTGAAATAAATGAAACTGCCAAGAGCAACTTTGTGATTTAAATGCTCTAAAGAAAGCAGTGCAGGCTACCGGGATCTCCGTTTGAATTCTAGCTACTGAATAAACATCTAGCTTTAATGAGTTCAGTCTACGTGGAGTTATTAGCAAAAGATAGGGAATGAACATTTTCTTTCTTTCCTTCTTTGTTCTTTTTATTTAGCTCTGGACCACTAAATTATGTTTTGAATTTACCTTCTTGCCATCACTCTGAGACTCACATCCATTCAGAACAGATGTTTCACTACTATGTTAATTTGAATATAACTGGCCTCTATAAGCTCATAGGGAGTGGTACTATTGGAAGGTGTGTATGGCTCCGTTGGAGTAGGTGTGGCCTTGTTAGAGGAAGTGTGTCACTGTGGGGGTGGGTTTTGAAGTCTCTTTTTACTGTAACATGCAGACCATTTCCTGTTGCCTGCAAAATGTAGGACTCTCTGCTTCTTCATGAGCACTATGTCTGCCTGCAGGTCACTATGTTCCCCGCCAAGATGATAACGGACTGAACCTCTGACTGCAAGTGAATCATCCCAATTAAATGTTTTCCTTTATAAGAGCTGCCATGGTCTTGGTGTCTCTTCACAACAATAGAATCCCAAACTAAGACAACTATCAAGATACTTGGAATATATTCAACATTTCATTTTCAATTCCTATAAAGAAAGCATTTGGAAAAAATAGTCCATCAATTAAATTAATACCCCAAAGCAATACTGCCCGGTACTTCCTTATTTATCCAAAGGAAGCCCATGTACTTCTAAGTAGTTTTCCTAGCCTGGTGCAATGTGTTTGTATACAATGGTGAGGTTGAATAACAATGGTCTTTATAAACATATATTTGAACACTTGATCTCTAATCAAAGAAACTGTTTGAAAGGATTCTGAGCTCTGGTTTTGTTGGAGGAGGTGTGCCATAGCATACATGAGGGAAAGTAGATGAGAGTCCAGAAATGCAAAGAGCAGATAGACTATAGAATTATTCAGCATGGAGAACCTGGGGTTTCCTGGGGTTTCTTCCTGAGAGATTAATTTAAAAGGTAAATAAACCATCATCTGCATAGAAGGCTGAGATCAATGTGATTTGGGGATTTTGTTTGTTATTATTTAATGTTTACAAAATGTACTCTCATGACAGGCGGGGATACTTCTAAAGGAAATATACATCTGTACAATAATTTAGCATTGACAGGTGCTTTTCAGACTTTCCATGTCTTCTATTTTATCTTCCATCTTTGTCAATAGAAATAAAGGTGCAGAGGACAGCTATATGGAGAATCCCCTACACATGTACTGCAGCCCCACCATCTCCTTTCCCTCCCTGGCTCTCCCTGCACACCCTCTGGCTCTCCTTGACTCCTTGGCCAGACTAGACCAGGAAAGATTTCTGATTGTTCTACCCTATGAAACTTGAAGTACTTGATCTACAGATTAGACTCTCATTTTTTTGGTTTCTATGATCAGCAGATTAACTATTAATAAATACATGGTTATCACATTACATCCTGTCCATACTTTATAATTCCCCTGGAAACAAAAACTAACTCTTCTTCAGCTTCCCGAACTCCCAGGGAACTATGAGGTAGTCATCATGACCTCACTTCGGTATGCGCAGAGCAATGTGTGCAATGTGTAGTATTTATTGCCTCCAACCCAAGAGTAAACTGAAGCACCCGCAGGTAAATCATTCCCCTATAGCTTAGCAATCACATTGAAAATTACTGTTCCAAAAATTCTTTGTCCAGCACCTGAGCCTTGTGATCTTCCCCACTCATTCTCTAAGTATCCACTTAGATAAGGTTCTAAGACTCATGCTAACTAATATTTGATGTGAGGAAGGCATCCACAGAGCTCTTCTTTCTAAAAATGAAGCTTCATTGTAAAATGATGTGTTCATCAGCAATGAGCTTAGAGATCGACAAGATCAGCATTTACTCAGAGAGCAGTGTCCTTACCAAAAATTAAGCATTTATATATACTTTACTGCTTTCATCTAGATTATGTTTAGGCACCTCATCTTTCTGATCCTGAATTTTGCCCATTTTTGTTTTCTGATTTGAAGTAAGAGGGAAACATTCTCTAACTAAATATATATACACTAACAGATAAAACACTTCATAATAGCCCAAAGTGAAATTCTAGTGTTTTTCAAAAATATTTGAAGAGCAAACATTTGAGGCACTTACTCAGACTCAAAAGTTTGTGGGTTTTTTTTTTTTTAGTGTAATCTAAACTGACTGTTGGAACCCATTCTAACATTTACTCTCTTCTGTTACCCTCACAGTTTCAAGTTGGTAGCGTATGATGGGACTTCAAAGAAACTGCTGCTAGGTTGTGGATCTACAGCCGCAGCAGAACCCGCTTTCTTACCTACAACAATAGAAACATACAGAGATCATTTCGTAGAAATCCCCCGATTCACACAGCACCTCCCACTTTTCACTGAGCAAGGACCTATAAGTCACACAGTATAGGAGTCTACAATGTAGGGGTAAACATGTCTCAGTGGTTAAGTGTTTGTGCCAGGTTCAATATTCAGTGCTGGGGTGCAAAAAAAAAAAAAACCACAGTTACAACAAAAGGACTTAAGTAATACCTGGAAACAAAGCAATGTGTAAGCAAATACAATTTAAAGAAACAGAGGTGGGCTACAAAATGCATGTTCTTACTGGTGTATCTCACAGGCCTGTAACCACAGGCAAGTGCCTCCCTTAGCTAGGAAGCTCATTCTTCATTCCCCATTCTCAAGTCTCAAGTACCATTTCCCTGATTGTTCCTCCAGGTTTAGGAATCCTCATCTGCTGGACTATAACAGTAAGTCAAACACATGTCTTTTTTATGAAGAAGGTGGAACCTACAGGATATTTGGAGAGGGGTTTTCTCAAGAAGATTTTTAAATGTAGTCCTTTAATCCTTACTGAAGATCAAACAGAAAAAATAAATATTTTCATTCATGCATCTACGATTCCTCTCCTTTATCACTGAGCCTATACTTCTTTTCACTTCTTTAAGTACTCTTTGAATTTATAATAGTGTCAGGGGTGCTACTAATTTATGAGCAAACAGAATAGGCATGTAAAATACAAATGTGTTAACTTACATGAAGCATTGAATTATTAATCAGTGGAAAAAAACAGCTAGATTCATAGTCTGGTGTTCTGCTTAGCCTTAGTCAGTCTTGTTTGCAGTGGGTGACTGGCGGTTGATGTGGAAACTCATATCTGGTTAAAGGACTGAGAGCAAGTGATTGGTGAGTACTCGGCTCTGAAACAGATTCTCTCTATCACCCAAGACTAGGGGAGTACTGTGGGAGAGAGAGAAGAAATGATATGTGGACCAAGGCTAGAGAATACTGGGCAACACTGCCTTCTAGATGTGGCCGGGCTGTTTTACCACGAACCCACACCAGCTCTGTGTAAGGCTTTCATAAACAGGGGCCATAATCTTCTCTCATGGGTGAGTGACATACTAATGAAGCCCCACCCTTAGCTGAAAAACTAGTTAATAACTAGGTAATTGATGATTGCTGGAGGAAAGTGGATCCTTTTTTTTTTCTTTCGGTACCGTAGCCACTATTGTCCAAATCCTGGTTAAAAACAAAAAAATCCTCTACATGAGACTCATGCAAACAACCCTAACTAAATTCAGTAGGCCGTTGTCCTAGTTTAGTATACAATATAAAATGCTTCCTAAAAACAATTCAGTGAGGAAAGAATTGATTTGTCTTACAGGTTGCTGTCCATCTCGGAAGAAAGCTAGGCAGAAACTCAAGGTGTAGGCTGAATCGAGCATACAGGAGGCTGGAGTAGCCAAGTTAGAGCCAAAAAAAGTGACAGTTAGAAAAAGGCGCAGTTGGTACCAAAAGTGTAACAGCTATGCCAAAAGCATAAGAGCTATTGCCAAAAGTCTAAGTTAGAAAAGGGCGCAAAATTCAAAAACAGTAACATCACAAAGTCAAGTGAAGAATACTCCCAGCCAAGATGGCACTGAAGTGGAGCAAGGGAGGGCAGAGATCTGACTTATTTACAAAAAGATGATTGGAGTTAGAGATTGGGTAAGATGACATAAAGTGTTTGATGCCCTTGTGATCCCCATTAAGACCTATAGGAGCCTTGGCTCATGCAGAAGTGACTATTAACGTGATTGGCTAATTCTCCTTTGCTTTTGGGATTCGTGCGTTTTTGCTTTATAAGTTGCATGCTGTAAGGAAATAAACAAGTTCCTGCTTGACTGGCCTCCCCTTGAATCTGATGGTCTCCGGGACTCAAGGGGCTGGTAGTGCACTTCCCCACCTCAGCCAGCGCCAGTCCCAGGGGGGCAGGTGGATCCATTCTTGGGGAGGGGGTGTCTACAGAGGGACCCCACATCAAGGCAGGAACCTAAAAGCAGAAGCTGAAGCAGGGACCATGGAGGGGTTCTAATTGAAGACTTTCTTCCCCTGCCTTGCTCAAAACCAGGACCACTTTCCCAAGTCTAACACTGCCCATAGTGGGATAGACCCTCCCATGTTAATCATTACTGAAGAAAATACACCACTGGCCAATCTGATGGAGGCGATATCTCAGCAATTCTTTCTTACCAAGAGACTTTAGTTGATGTTGTTTGTAAAAATTAGCCAGCACAGTCCCGAAAACATTAAAGAGAGAAAGAGAGAGAGAAAGAGAGGGGCGGGGGAAGAGGGAGACTCATCATTGGAAAGAAGAAATCCAGTGTGATTGTGAACAGGATGAGAAGGCCATTTGTGGTGAAAATGACCAACATACATGTGTGTATGGTATCATCACATATTTTTAAAATACATTAAAAACTAACTTTAAAATACAGTTAGAAATAACAATGGTATAAAATGAGAAGCCATATGATAGTACCAAGACTACATCTAACAGTTAGAACACAAATGAAGGCAAACTTAACACACTGCACTCAGAAGCTTCTATGACCAAGGCTGCAAGCCTTAGGGTCTATGAGCACCATGAATCATCGAGTTTATGACTCTAGCTTACTTCTTAGCTGACTGAGATTTCAACTATGAATTAATTTACTTCACTTGGACTTATTGGTCATTGCCATTTTTGGCTCAAAAGACCATTGTTTACCCTTAGACACTACCCACACAGAGTAGAGAATGATTCATCTGCTGAGTAGGTAATTAAAAACATTACTTCCCAATGCCGTTATCAATTTGGTTGTTAATTCAGTTCAGAGTACATTTGTCAAGCAGCAAGCATTTTACTAGCTACCAGGGACATAACCACGATCACTCTCAGAGACTCCACCTTCTCGTGGTACTTTATCTACACTCTCAAATCTCGAAACCAAGCCGGTCTTTGAATGCGTCACCTACTTACGTATTTTACAAAGACTCAGCATGACTAACATACCAAGAAAGTCATAAGAGCTCCAAAATCATTTAAAAACCGCCATTCCAATAATTCAAGAAAACGTATTTCACAATTTCAATTTTAACAGTGAACTAGAACTTAAGAAACTGGGCGTCAGGTATTGTTTCATTAATTTGCAGTGTTTACTTGCACAATTTAATTATATCCCCAGAGAGCAGACTTTCACTGGCGGTGGGCAAGACAGGAACACAAATGATCTGTAGGCCCATTGTGTTTGAGCTCAGCATTGGCGTCAACTACTAGGAAAGCCCTTGGTCCAGGAAGCTGGTCAGTCAAGTCTGGAAGGCTGAGACAAAATGAGAGGAGCTCAGGGATTCAGCAGCATCTCCTGCTTTCTGTCCTTTATCTAATACACAGAGAACCGGGCTGCCATCAATCAGAATATATTTTGAATATATGTTTAATATAGTTAATATTTGGGGGTAGCAAAATTTAAAATAACTCATTTAGCTGGAACCTCATATTTTAAAATCTTCTCTTGGTAGACTGAGGCCACTCTCCTGGTTATAAAAAAAATTAATATACTCAGTGAAATTTAATTGTTCTTTGGTTGTTCTCTTTACAAAACTTATTCACTTATGTCTTTCTGACGTAAAATGAACAGGATTGATTTTTTTTAAACTTAATTTTTGCATTTTCCTGTAAACATGAGATGCAGAAATAAAAATTCCACAAGGAGAAAAACGAGCAATTTCAACAATTTTTGTCATTAGGTGGCTAGCTCCATTCCTATGTCACATAGACTTGCCTGCCAAACCCTAATCTTCCTTCTATCACAGGCTCAAGATATAACTCCAGTCTCACCAAAGTCAGGGAATTTTCACATTGCAGAGCCTGCAAATCACAGCCTGTAATGTATGCCTGTGCTGCTTATTTAATTCATTGATACAAAAACAGTATTGAATAGAATTCTATGGTACCTGAGGTAATCTATTATTCCTTATTCCATGCACCTTTGCACTAATATATTTAACCTTTTGCTTATAGATAGACATTTTAATTTAACTTTCTCATTTGACGTTCTCATATTAGAACAAAATATACTTTGAGTGGAAATATTAAAAAGGAGAAAATAACTGAAATCTTATCCATGTCTGATCATTCAACGCTCACACCTTCTTCCATTCCTAAATATATATATTTTTTCCTGATGAGCTTGCTCTTGTTTTAATTAAATCTTTTCACACTTACTATCAACACTTAAGTAGTCGTTTACCTTGCAGACAATCTGTGTAAATGCCGTGTAATCTCTTCCAGGTAAAATTAGGTTAGCTCAGCCACCATGAATATAAACAACACCTGCGCTAATTCCTCTGTGACTTCCCAAGTTAGAACCTCCTACACTGCAGACACTAAAGTCTATCTCTGCAGCTCTGCGTCCAAATGAAATTGCCAAAAGAGGTACAGCCCAGTCTAAATTAAGCCAGAGCAACCTAGTAATTGACCTGTCTGCTATATTCTCTTTGTCTTCAGAGGTGCCCAAGAAACAACTGTTTACCTATTCTGTTCTCAAGTCAGGAACAGTACGCTAAGTAAAGGCTGGGAAAATATACAAAATAACGCAGGAGACCTTGTTAATATTGTACATATAATCATAATTATATATAATTAATTAGTGTTGATGTGTTTTTGCTTAGAAGAAAAGTAAAAGAGCACGTGTGTGTGTGTGTGTGTGTGTGTGTGTGTGTGTGTGTGTATTTTTCTTAAAGTAAATGGTTGCGGATGAGGCTGACTCTGAGTATTTAAAACATTAACAACCACCCAACCTTCTCCCAACAGCCCCTCCTCTCCTCATCACCATATCCTGTCCCATCAAAGAGGTAGAAGTCCCCTGCTTTACCAGAGGCCATGCCAGCACCTAGAACCCCAGAGGTCACATTGGCTGCCAGAATCCCAGCAGGAGCACCTGACTAACCAGAGGACAAAGGCTGTCATGAGAACTGCAGGCCACTCAGGCCAGAAGACTAGAGAAGATATGGAAACCAAGGGGGAAAAAAAAATTCCCATCCAACAAAGACAAACTCAGAAATCAGCACCTAAACCTAAAATTACCCCAAAGCCAGATTCCTAGACACCAGCGTGGAAACACAAGCAACAACAGCCAGAGCAATATGTCACCACCTTAGCCCAGCTATTCTATGACATCAGGTTCTGAATATTCCGACACAGTTGAAGCACAAGAACAGGACCTTAAAATCAACTTTATAAAGATGATGAAGGTCCTTAAAAAGGAAATGAAAAAAATCCCTTAAAGAAATAAAAGAAGAAAAAAAAATAGGAGAAGGAAATAAATAAAACTGTTCAAGACCTAAAAAATGGAAATAGAAACAATAAAGAAAACACAAACTGAAGGAATCTCAAATATGAAAAATCTAGGTAAATAAACAGGAACTACAGACACAAGCATCACCAATAGAATACAAGTAATAGAAGACAGACTCTGAGACATAGAAGATACTATAGAAGAAATAGATGATTCAGTCAAAGTAAATGTTAGATCTAAAAAATTCCTGACACAAAACATCCAGGAAATCTGGGACACTATGGGAAAAAAAAACATAAGAATAATAGGAGAAGAAGGAAATGAATCCCAGATCAAAGGCTCAGAAAATAGTTTTGACAAAATCATAAAAAAAAATTTCCTAACTTAAAGAAGGACATGTAAAGGTACAAAAAGTATACAGAATACTATACAGATGGGACCAAAAAGAAAGTTCCCTCATCACATAATAATCAAAACACTAAACATAAAAAACAAAGAAAGAATTTTAAAAAGTGAAAAGGAAAAGACCAAGTAGTAGAAAAACTGAGATCTATCAGAATTATATCCAGTGTCTCAACCGATACTAAAGAAGTCTGGGGGCAGGCCTGAACAGATGTCCAGCAGACTCTGAGAGATTCAGACTATAATACCTAGCAAAACTTCTATTCCCTAAAGATAGAAAAAGAAGATATTCTTTGATAGAATCAAATTTTTAAAATATTTATTCACAAATCCAGTCCTACAGAAGCTACCAGAAGGAAACTGCCAACTCAAGGAGGCTAACCACACCTATGAAAACACTGGGATAATAATAATAAATAATCTTCATCAGCAAAACCAAAAGAAGCACACACACACTCATACTCTCAACATTCATACACACTACCACCAAAAACAACAAACAAGAATTAACAATAATTGGTCATTGATATCTCCTCTAATAAAAAGGCACAGAATGAAGACAAAAAGAATCCATCCTTATGCTACAAGAAACACACTTCAATATCAAAATAGACATTACCTGAGAGTAAAGGGTTAAAGAAAATTTTCCAAGCAAATGAACCTAAGAAACAAGCTAGTGTAGCCATTCTAATATCTAACAAAAGAAACTTCAAACTAAAATTAATCAAAAGAGACAGGGAAGAATTCATCAAAGGAAAGATTCATCAAGATGATCTCTCAATTCATAACATCTATGTCCTAAATGCAAGGACACCCATGTTTGTAAAGAAAACACTACTAAAGTTTAAATTACTCATTGGCCCTCACATACTGAGAGTGGCAGACTTCAATACCCCACTCCCACCAATAGAAAGGTCATCCAAACAAAAATTAAACAGAAATACTAAATCTAACAAACGTTATGAACCAAGTGGATATAATAAATATTTACAGCACATTTCACCCAAACACAGAAGAATACATTTTCTCAGCACCTCATGGAACCTTCTCCAAAACTGATCACATACTTGGTCACAAAGCAAGTCTCAACAGAAATAAGAAAACTTAAATAATTCCCTACATCGTATCAGACCACTATTGGTTAAAATGGATTTCAGCAACAGAAAGCCTACAAACTCATGGAAACTGAACAACTGTCTACTGGTTGGATCAAGAAAGAAATTGAAAGAAATTAAAGACTTCCTAGAAGTCAAGAAAAATGAATGTACAACATATCCAAACTTATCAGACACAATGTAAGCAATGCTAAGAAATAAGTTCATAGCACTAAGAAACAGAAGGAACATTATTAAACTCATTTTATGAGGCCACAGTCACCCTGAAACCCAAACCACACAAAGGTTCAAAAAAGAGAGTTACAGAATAACTTTCATCATGAACATATATGCAAACATACTCAATAAAATACGTACAAGCCAAATTCAAGAACACATCAAGAAGATCATTCAGCATGACCTAGTAGATTTTATCCCAGAGATACAGGAATCATTCAACATACAAAAATCAGTTAAGGTAATCTACCATATAAACAAAATGAAAGAAAAAAAAACACATGATCATCTCATTAGATGTGAAAAGCCTTTAACAAAAATCCAATACCCCTTCCAGAGGAAAGTCTTGGAAAGAGTAGAGATACAAGGAACAGACCTAAACATAATAAAGACAATTTACAACATTTGTCCAAGCAGCCTTTAAAGAAAGCAGACTGTATTACGATGATCTAAGAGCAACATATTCTGCTGTTAAAATATCCTTTGCCTATAGCCATTATTCTTAATCCTCACATAAGGGTGATAGACACAAGTTAACTACTGTTAGATAGTATTACTATTGTTGAATAGTAGCCATGTCTCGCTCCTCATTTATATTTTCTTCTCTCCTTCCCTCCCTCCCATCTCTCAGCAGCAGCTAGATGAAAACAGTGTGAAGCTCCACGATATAACCATGGTCTACTGCAGAGGAAATACTAATGAAGACACACACTAGGACTGCTCAAGGATGACCTGCATGAGTCTCATTGTGTTTGCTTTGTAAATTAAAAGTCTATCACATTAGTTCCATGCAGACTATAGAAAATAAGCAACTACAAAGCCCTCTTATGTGAGTTCAAGAGGCATAAATACTTTTTGAGCAACTGCTACATACACCATATACTATGAAATGTATATTCTATAATACCATATATTATAGACTTCATAGGGATAAAAGACAATGTCTGCACTCAAATAATGTGTGCAGCATGTATACATGTGCCTCTGCATGAGAAAGAAAGGAATAAAGTAAACAAATGATGTCATATCACACATCTATTTATACTACTTATCCCCCATTCACACCATGCTGCCCATGGACATAGAAAGCTAGAACAAAAACATGCTATTTGTAGTGTTACAAACACAAAACATAGCTTCTTAGTTGAATTAATTAATATTTACTTAGTTGTCAGAGACACCCGGCACAATTACAGTTTGTGACAGCTCTTATCCACAAAGGAGATTAAGATATGCTAAGAAAGAAACCTGGGGGATGGAGCTAACTATCATCCAGGCAAACACACATTGGTAACTCATGAAATTAAGAAGCAATCACATTAAAAAGGTAGGTATAAGAGACAAAATGAATTTGTTTTAAATCTTTAATCCCAACCTTGAATTTTTAAAGATTTGGTAATTGTTTTCATGACATACACATGGGAAGCTGTTTAAATTGAACATAATCTTTCAATCTTCCTTTCCAGCTCAATTCAAGCCCTTTGTGAGGTTCTTGGACCAAGTTATTTGCTTCTCTTTTCAGGACCTCATGCATAACAATGCCTAAATGCAATTATCAGTCCACATGGAAAAGAAACTATTGCGCTGTTGAAGGGATGCTGTAATTGTTTTAATAGATTTGTTTTAACAGATTTTTTTTTATCTTGCTTTAAAGATTTAACAGATTTGTTTTAAATCTGGGGTGTCTGAAAAAAGGAGAGGGAATTCTTTAAAATAGTGATTCTCAAATAGTAGATCATAATCCCTTTGGGGGGTCACATATAAGATATTCTGCATATCAGACATTTTCAATACCTTTCAAAACAGTAGCAAAATTGCATTTAGGAAGTATCAACAAAATAATACTATGGTTGAGGGTCACCAAAAAAATGAGAAGCTGTATTAAAGGGTCACAGCATTAGGAAGGTTGAGAACCACTGCTCTAAATAAAAATCAGGCAATCTTACATTTTAGTACCAAGAAACTGCTTCTTAAGGTCTATTATGTTCTCAGCATAAGGAAATGAGGACCGGAGAGGTGGTTCAGAGCCCAGCAGTGGTTAAGAGCTCAGGCTGCT
>NC_022034.1:35301075-35319197 GCF_000317375.1 Microtus ochrogaster | reverse complement strand
TTTAATTAAAATATAACTATATCATTTCCACATTCCCTATCCTCCCTCCAACCTTTCCTTATTTCCTTTCTTCGATTCCTCCCCTCTCACTTCTTCTCAAATTCATGGTATACTTAAGCCTATAGGACATTTTCTTATTTGATGATTGATGGGGGAAGGCCCATTGTATCCTGGACCACTAGGTGGCTGGTTCCATTTCTATGTCACAGGCTCACACCTGCTGAAGGCAATATTTCATCTGCCAAGGATGCAAGATGTACTCCCACATCTTGGGAACTGGCGGTCCTGGATTCTATAGGAAAGCAGGCTGATCAAGTCGTAGGGAGCAAGTCAGTAAGCAGCGATTACCCGTGACCTCTGCATCATCTCCAGCCTCCAGATTCCTGTCCTATTTTAGTTCCTGTCCTGACTTCCTTTAATGATGAATAGTGATGTGGGAGCATATTCCAAATAAACCCTTTCCTCCCCAAGTTGATGTTAGCCATGGTGTTTCATCATAGCAATGGGAATGCTGACTAAGACAACCCCTTCAGGGCATCATCCCAGGGGATGAATAATTGTTAGTCTTTCAGCAGACATTAGCTTCCTGTAGTTGTCTAAGGCTGGGATCCCATAACATTTTACTTTTACAAAAATCATGAGCACTACTTGAAGAGTGAGTAGATATTCTGGCTGTGTGATGTGAAAGTTCCCTGACTTTGGTGGCACTGGGAGCACATCTTGCATCCTTGGCAGATGGAATATTGGCCTTCAGCAGGTGTGAGCCTGTGACATAGAAATGGAACCAGCCACCTAGTGGTCCAGACAATAAGAATTGCAGACAATCATGGTTTTCCCATCAGCTTCTTCCCACAGGCTTTCTAGTTGGTGTAGAATAACAAATGCATCACAGCATAAGCCAGTGAAAAGAAGCAAAGCTTGCTCCAGCTAAAGGAGGCCTGACAGCAGGAGGCTGGGCAGTCCTTGCTCAGAAAAAGAGTCATTTAAGAACATACTAAGAAAGAAACCAATCAGTTTCAGAGAATGAGGGAAAAAATAATAGCTGAAATTTATTTCTAATTTACTTAATGAGTAACATGCTAATGGCTGTAGGCTTGGTAATTACCTTCATTTCATAGACTAAATGAAAACAGCGCAATTCTGTGCTCAGATCACTGTCTAGAGCTCCAATTTCCCCTCCCACAAATCACCCAACTTCTAGAGCCTTATTTTTTTCTGTAGCTCATAACTGAATCTAGCAGAACACTGCTCTGTGCTTAGACTCATTTGAACCACTTTAATCAGAAGAAGAAGAGACTTCAAACAAATTATTTCAATGCATGCATTTAATTGTATTTGCTTGGAGACTATTTTCAAAGAAAAAAAAAACAAATTTTAAAAGCTTTGGAATAATGAGCTGTGTTACTACAGGTAAAATATAAAATTTAGTGACTAGCATCGCCTGTAATCTCAAATACTCAGAAGGTTGAAGCAGGACAGCCGTAATTCTAGGTGACTGAAGTATAATGTCAAGGCTGGGATACGGATCAGCTGGGAAAGTGGCAGCTGTACAAGCATAAAAACCTGAGTTTGTGTCTCTTAGCACTCACTTAAGAAGCTGGTCATGGTGACGTGTTCTTAACTTCATGTTGTTTAGGAAGCAGAGTCAGGAGAATATGGAGCTTGCTGGTGAGCTAGTCTTACCACATTGGTGAGCTCCAGGTTAAGTAGAGATCCTGTCTCAAAAAGATAGAGATGGGTAAGAAGGACAGCAGTAGAGGAAGATAGCTGACATTGCTATCTGGCTTCTACACACGACACAAACCTGCATATAACACACATGTGCACGCAGTACATAAACATAGCAGCATAGCCATACACACATAAACTCAAAACCCAAGTGTCATCATCTTTTAGTCTACTGTCTACATAAATCCTGAATGTAGGATCATAATTAACTTTATATTCTGACCAGTTTTCTTCCATTTAATATTATTTTCTGTTCTTTGTTGTAAAAATTTTAGAAAATGTTTTTTCCTGCTACGCACTGTTCCCAATGACCATAATTTTTACCTATAACTTTTGTGCACCAGGACCTTGGCTAACTCTAAATTTGTAGGTTAAAGCTAGTTACAAGAAATATCAGTGTGACAAAATGGTTATTAGGTAAGTAACTGAATGCCTAACCCTATAGAAGTTAATTACAAACTTGAATTCAATCTTCATGATGCTAACACCCAAATTTTACAGAGGAAATAGGCTCAGTGAAAATAAAACATAACTCATCTTGACTGACATACTGAGAAAGAAAGGTAGGTGTTTAACACAAGGCTCATATGATGCCCTAGCTTTTCTTTTAACATTTATTTATTTTTAGTTTTTATTTATGGGTATTTTGTTGAATGTACATCAGTGCACTATGTGTGTGCCTGGTGTCCTGTGTGGCCAGAATGGGATGGATGTCTTAGAACTGGATTTACAGTTAGCTGTGAGTTGTCATGTGGTTCCTGAGAGCTGAACCTAGATCCTCTGGAAGAGCAGACAGTGCTCTTATTCACTATCTTAGAACCAGGTTTTTTCTGACTGCAAGCACCAGATTCTAGCTGGACCCGTATGATAGAGTTCAAGAGAGCAGACTACGCAGTTGCGAAGGGCCAGCTTTCTAAAGCGCTCTGAGCACATGTAAGAATCGTACCTCACTGCAGCCTAACTAGCATTTGGAGTGATTAAATTTTAAATCTTTGCCATTTTTAGAGATGTTTCTGACTACAGTAAAGTTCACTAAAAGTTCACTGATGAATTCTTATGCCTTAAAACCATTTTTATTTCCTCTTTAAGAACTGAATGTTTATGCTCCTTTACTTTTTTTCTGTTATGGTTTCTGTAATGATTTTTGTGACCTTTATTTTCTAAGAGTATCATATTCTTGATATCTATGGTAATTTACTAATCTAAAATTTTTTATTGAATTTTTAAATTTCAAAGTCCATATTTTAGTCTTAATTGTGCCATGGCTTTTGCATTTGTAGAACTATTTTTATTTAGCTATTAAATAAGTTTTTAAAAAATATTTAGTCAATTTTCTTTATTTTGTTTAAGTATCATTCTTATAACATATGTAAGCACACAAAAAGCACATGGGAATAATATGAATTTCCTGTCATAATGACAATGATAAATATCTATTGCGCGTGTTTGCCCATCACACCTTTATTCATAACATAATTTCTTTGAATTCTATGATTCTAATTTTCAAGGACAGGTGATAGGTCCAGTCTTCTCTAGGAGGGAAACAAAACAGAGTGATATCCACAGAGTGACCTGTGACCTAGGGTTAAAGTATCAAAGTCAGCCCCGCGTACTTGCAGGAAGATTGGAGAAAGAGATGATGCTGTCTACATCTGTTTTCTGTTGTTCTAGTGAAACTTCTGAGACTGAGCACTTTATAATAAATGTATGTTTATTTAGTTCACAGTTCTGGAGACTAAAGAGCATGGTGCTACTGTGTACAGGACTCTGATGAGGTCCTGTGGATATATTATAGAGCAATCAAGTATTGCAAAAGGGGGAGCAAGAATGCAGAAGAGATTCAGAAGTGATTTGTAATGTTCTGACTTCCACAAGGGATGGCAGTGGCCCCACAAGACTGGCATTAGTCTCCTCTGAGCATGATGAGGACAATGACTTCATCACCTCCTTTCTGCACCAGCCCTCTTCATAATTTCACCCATTCTCAGCATCACTCTGGGGAACTGTACCTTTGGGTGACAAAGCATACCCAAGCCGTAGCAAATGGCTTCTCAAAGTGGGCTTATTAAACTAAGTGGGTGGTGAAAACTGCTGTGGGCTGGAGATAAAGCCTGTTGTGCTTGCCTCTCATTGATGAAACCCTGGCTTAAGCCCCAGTACCTCATAAAACTAGGAATGGTGACATGTAATTATAATCTCTGCACTTGGGAAACGGAAGCATCGTCCAAGGTTTAAAAGTTCAAAGTCATCACTCAGCTACACAGTAAGTTCCAGACCAGTTTGGAATACATGACAATCTGAGAAACAACAAAAGTTGTTTATAGGTACTCTTGATAGACCATTAAAAAAATCCTACAGAAAAGCAAAAACATCAGAGAGAAGCTATATAGAGAGACAGGTTTCTCTCACGTGAGTAGAATAGCCCCTGGCTAGTCCAGTGGGCCAAAGCACTTGCTGCTCAAGTCAAATGATCTGTGTTTGATCCTTGGGACCCAGTGGAAGAAGGCAAGAACCCACCCCAGGAAGTCACACTGATACTCACACACACACGCCATGTCACACAAATACCCACACTTATACAAACAAAAATAAGAAATAAAATACTAATAAATACAGCACTCAGACATTCAGCTCTGAAAACACCCATAGCCTAATTTTCCCTTGACCTTCCAGGCTTCTTCTTTTAGCTTCTTCTTTCCATTTTCTACCTACAAACAATTTAGCTAACATTGAAGATGGTTATTACTGACAGATATTCAAGTGTCAGGTTGGCCAAATTGAAGCAGGCTGCTGGGTAGTGAGCATTCCCCTCGGACCAGCTGAAAAGCAGTCCATATGGCTGTCCAGTGGGAAAGCAGATGGCTATACTGCTGTCTGTCATTCTTCAGACTCCGCTTGTGTGTCTCCTGAAGCTAAAACTTTAGGATGCATGATAGAAAAAGGTCAGACTACTTCAGGATCTTAACCACATCCTAACTTTGCCCGCTTAAAGACAAATGAAAGCACAGACAACTGTAAGTCTATATTCCACAGTTCTACTTGGGGGAGAATCACACAGCCACGGGTTTTGACAACTGTAAAAGAAAAATTTTCCACCCAAGACAAAATGCAAAGACAGGCAGTGAGGCCTGACATAGTAAGAATTGGGTCTAGGGGAGTCTGTGATTTCCCCAGACCCTTCTCAGGGAGCCTGAGTGCTGCTCCCTGGCTGAAGAAATGAGAATACTTAAGGTGAAGATGACAAAAGCTTGATCTAATTATCTTAATTAAAAAACGGTGGAAAGAACATTGTGTCGTAGCCGCCTGGAGATATCGGGAAGATTAATTATCACTCCCAACCCCAACCAACTGTGCTGAGTCACCATAAATCTGTAAGCTAAGAGTTGAAATACAGCTTGGAGTTTCAAGGCCTGAATCTGAGAAACAGAAAACACCGACTCTCTTGAGAGAATGATTCAGCAAGACCTTAAGCTCCAGTTACTAGTTTAAGACATTAACCATGTTTGAATTAACTGGCTGCCACCAAAGGCTTTAGGAAGGTTTTTCAGTCCTGATGAACTTCAACCCCGGCAAAGCAAAGATTTGGCAGTACTACCCACCTAAGTTCCTCAACAGAATGTAGTCTGTTAATAAAACAAATAGCAGACTTTCCCTGTATCAGTATCAAATGGGACTTCAAGACCCTAATTATCAAGGGAATTAACGGTACCTCATGAGTCAGATTGACTAACTGGAGACAGTGAAAAATAAAATCCCTAACCAGTAGAATCATTGGTTAGTTTCCCCTTCCTTTCTAATTCCAAGAGATAATTTTGTTGAAGTCATATTTGGTTTTGTTGACTCCATGTAATCTACTACATTTATTGCATAAAGGTGAACAAACATACCCTCTTAGTTATACATTCCTTGACCATATGTAGCTATATCCTAAAGTGGTAGAAAAGCAGACACAAAACCAAGACAGTACTTATGGATACAAAGAATAATTATACCAAACATTGTATGTTTTAGAGAGGAAATGACCGTGAGTTGTTATTGCTTTGTTGTGTGTGAAATACAGTATGTTATACAAGAACATTGAATGTATAAAAATAAACAATGATTTATTAACTTAAAATATATATTTTATGGAAAACCAAATGCTGTGTTAATTTACTGATTTCTTTTTTCGTTTTTAGCCAAGAATCGTAACAGCAGAGCTCCCCTTTCTGCCATGGATTTTCCTGAGGGTTATATGGGCTGCCTTAGTTCTTGGGTCATAGCCTTACCTTCCCTGCTACATGTAGAATCCAATTACTGTTTATCATATGGATACCTGACTCAAGATTCACCAGCAAAGCCAGAATATACTAAAAGTAAGTCTTTGATAATACTAGTCCGGTAGACTATAAACCTAGAACTGTCTGTACTCAGCTTTGCTATGGCTTACAGTACTTCTCAAATTAAACCAATGAAGAAGGCAAAGCAGAGGAGCATGGAGAGAAAAATTCTTAATAACATTCTATTAGCTCCTAAATTCACTCATGCTTGAAGCTTATAAAAGCAACCTATGGTCCTCAGCCATTTGAACAAAAATTCACTTTTCTGCTTCACAAATTCAAAATGTATTTCTAAAACTTAGAGTCTTAGGAATATGAAATGTATTTCTAGTCTTATTCTCCATGTTAATTACATAAATTCTCTTTTCTTTCTTTCTTTGTTGCTATTTTATTTTGTTTTCTTGTCGTTATTATACTGTGGTGGGGATGATTTTGAGATAATGCTTTACCACAGAGCCCAAGCTGTCCTCAAGCTCACAAGTCACTGCCTCACCCTCATTGATACTGTGATGACAGACATAGAGAGAAACAATTAATAAGTGGGACCTCCTGAAACTGGTGCATGTATGGATAAAGTGTTGGGACCACCCTCGACAAAAACATCTCTTGCCAGCATAGGGACACGGGAATCAGAAATATAGGTAAAGAATGCGAAGGTGTGTTTAAAAATAATAAACTAGAAACCATAGAACAGTACTAGAGGAAGTTCCAGTGAATAATGAAATCACCCACGTTTAATTTTCCATATGCTCTTATACCGCACTACAAAAGAAGAAGGCAACAAAATACTTTTTTAAACATGATCCAAAGGACAACTCGAACAATGAATTTCTTTAATACTTTGAGACATCAAGTCATTATTTGTTTTTTAAGCAGTAAAGCCACTCTAGACCAAGCATCCTGAAGGCAGCCATTCCCCCAGATAACCTCATATTACAAAAGAAGGAGCAGAAGTGTGCTTGTATATTCTGATTATCTGTCAGGAAGGAATGGATCTTCTTGTATGAGCCATCTGAATGTCAAAAGAACCAAGAAAAAAAAAGAACCAAGTAACCAGTCAGGATGCGTAGCAACCCTTGTCAACAATTTTGAGCAACCTCCAACTCTCTGACCATCAGACAAAGCTCACATTTTATGGCCTCCACAGTAGGGCATGCTGAAAATGTCACCATAGCTTTCTCCCCCTCTGGATATTTATGACCTGAATGCTGTTCCCCTAAAGAGATTATTTCTACAAAGATTAACAATATCTGTATTCTTAATCCAGCTGTGCACCATAAGCCCTGCCTCTTTGTTTATCTGTATATAATAATCCTGGTTCTTTGTTCAACTGAACATAATAAACACGCTGAGTTTCCAGAGTGCTGTGGTTTCTTCGTCAGAGATTCCAGTTCAACCAACTCCAGATTTTCTGTCTGTCTGTCTGTCTGTCTGTCTTTCTGTCCTTCTTTATCCCCTCAGCATGTCAGTCATTTCTGTCCCTGGAGACTGAACAAGACTCAGCAAGAAATGGTTCCCTAAGTGTGTGTACATTTTCAGGCCCCACAGTCTTTTGCTCACCTGCAGTTTCTTATTAAACTTTGTCACAGAATATGGGTAATAATGGCACCACCGTTGATTTCAGTCAGTTAGGCAGGATAAGGTGAATAAACAGGCCAGGTGCCAGTCTTAGCAACCTGCTTAGTTAAGTTACCTCTTCTTGAAAATGATCAGTTTGGAGTTGAGGGGGAATCTAAGACCTCCAAACCAGCTGTCAAATGGTGCAGAAATGAGAAGCAAAAGTTGATATCCACTCCTATTTCAAGCCTATGAATTACAGCTCTCGGCAAAACAGTACCACAGATTAGTCTCAGATTGACATGAATTAGCTGATTGGAGAGCATGTTACTCCAGACTCCAACAATATGGCTTTATAGTTGGCACCATAGTTGAGTTTCCCAAATGACATTCCATAGTGAGGCTGCTTCAGAGTGATAGGCAACATGCTGAGACAAATGTGCTCTACAAACATGAGCCCACTGACACATTGTATTTGTCATGATAAGTTCCATGGCCAGCGGCAATGCTGGGTCCAAACCTGTAATGTTGAAACACCATCCTGAATGGAGGATGACTTGGCTTCAAAACAACCATGGACAATGCTTTTGGCAGAAGCACTGGAGGTAGAGAAGGCATACCTACATCCAGAGATACATCTGTTCCAGAGGAAACAAAGCGCCAATGCAGCCATGATGTAAATGATCTAACGAATTTCCTTGTCTGAATCTAACTGTTGGCAACTTCCCAGGAATGGTACCATAAGCATGCTCAGATTCTGTCTGATGGCAGGATAGACATTCAACATTCCAGATCAACTTTGCTCCATCAATCCCTTGCATATCTTCCACTCCATCTCCCATGACTATCATCTGTGTTCACTTGGCTAGGATAGCAGTGGCTGGGAAAGATCATAGCCACATGGTTATTAAAATTCTTTTTTGCTGATGTCACTCTTCAAGGAGAATTCACTTACGAGAAAATATTGTCATTCTTTGTAGGCAGAGGCATTTGCTCATTTACTTCTCAAGACTGTCTTGATGAATTTTCTAGAAGTATTTTCAATAGTCTCTGAATATTCATCAAACTTTAAACACTGCATGTGGATCAGAGAAAATCTATGACTTCAACCCTATTTCCTCACAGGCGGAAATAAACAGCCTGGTGCCGTGATCTGGGGATTTCCCTCACGACTGTCCTTTGGGGCTATTGATGAACAGATCGTTCTTGAGTGGAGCTGTAAACCTGCAGTTTTGTTCTTTTGGATGGTGCCAGCATATTATGCTGAAACTTCTGTAAAACAGATCTTGTTCTTTGTAGTCTGCCCATCACAGTGAACTCCACGTGATAACATAGGTGCAGGTCAAGATGGAACAGAGGCAGAAGTATGGACCATGAGCATCTAGGACACTGGCTAACGGACTGACTTGTGTTATCATGCATCTGTTGAATTCTGTTCTTTTGTATCCTGCGTCCAGCAGATGTTGGAGTGCTAGTGCAACATTTTGGCTAAGGGCCAACTATGGCCCCTAATAAGCAGCTCCTATAGTTAAGAGGCAATGGTCACAAATGTAGCTCGCCAAGTAGCAAAGCCAAAGTTATTTTGGAAAAGTATTTTTTCCAAAAATAAAAAAGCTATTTTTTCCCCATACACATATATTTATTCCTAAATCACCTAAGCTCTGTGGCAGGCCCTCTCTTGGGAAGCTGACAAAGGTCTTATCCATGACTCTTATCAGGCCCTCACACTTCAGACACCCTCAGATCTGCTCACTCATAAGAATTAAGTTCTGAAGCAACTTTCTCCAGTTTTTATTTTTCCTGGTCCTCCTCAAAGTTGACAGCCGAAACTGCATGGGTGGTCTGGAATAGTAGACTGAAATGAGATGGACATTGTCTCCAAAAACCCAAGAAAGGCCCCAGGGTTTGATAAGTCTTTGTTAGTGTGTAAAGAGGACAGATGCATGGGGCACCATGTGTTTCACCTTCAAAGTGATCTACTGACATGCTGCCGACCACTGTACCTGGAATAGCATTAAGGAGGGAACAAGCCCAAATTAACCCATATCACCTCTGTATTACATACACCTCTCCATTTCCAAAGCTGTGCATTTTCCTCTTAAATATCCTGCATCTAGCCTCTTCAGAAATGTCAACACTAATAAAGAAGAGCTAACAGAAAATGAACAGGATCTTCAAAACAGTCATCCAAACACGTTCTGAAAGAAAGCAGAACTCTACACTACAAAAGGAGTCAAGGTCCCAGGTCCTTCTAATGGTCACTTAAAAGGAGAAGAAAGGGAAAAGGAAGGCTGGCCGAGTGTGCCGTCACAATATCATGATATGCAATTATCCTCTCTCATGAAAGACAGAATGCGCTTCCAGATTCTTGCTCCTCGTCTTTCTTCTCCTTCTTAAGCACTCTGTGTTTCATTTATTTACTCTCAGCCTAAATTCTGCAGCTCGTCAAATAGCCCTGTGACAGTTCTCAGTTTTCAGTGGCCTTCTCTTCCCTCCAAGATAAATAGCAAACAACACTCAACTGAACGGTTCCTTCAAATAAGGCTCTCAGTTTGGTTGACAGCCCTAACTGTGAGAGCTCACTTCAAGCAACCTTTTCCCCCATCCGGCCAAATCTGTCATAAACCACAGAACGTACTGTGTTTTTTCAACTTCTAGTCTTCTCACATTGTGGTCCCTTCACGGGGAGTGTCCTTTTTTCCTGCAGGATTACTCAAGTCATGCTCAAGACTCACTTCAAACAGCACCCCTAGGACTTCTTTGATTTCTCTAATATGTGGTTGAGTCCCATCTCTGAGTTCCCCCACCCTGTACAGTGGGCGACCAGGATACATGAGTGATATATAAATGAATGGGTGGGTTGATCACCTTCCAGTTTTGCCAAATTCTCAGCAGTAGCTCCCTATCTCGTCCGTTATAATTCACTATCGATTTTGTTTGAGATCTTCAGGAAGGAATTTGGCATGACAGAACAACTGTTTGAGCAATTAGTAAAGTCTATAATAGAATGCTCTTTTCCCCCAAAGATTTACTTTGCTGTTTCGTTCATTGATTTTCTTTTGTTGGCCAAGTCGTGCATGAATCTCTCTGCAATAAAAAGAAGTGATTCATCACTTAATTTCAATGTTAATCTTCTTTTTATAGTTTACTCTGCTAAAATTATGTACTTGTCCCAGTATAATAGGCACAGCCTTCTCATAAAATTCCACCTTCAGATGTATTACCTGTGAGCCCTTTAGTACATAGCCCCATGTGGCTCATTCCTGCCTACCATGAAAGGAAGAGGACTGTTACTGCCCGTCTTCCAGATGTTATAGATGCTTCACCTCTTGTTTGGCAAGAGCCAGCACTACTCAGATGCAAGCATTCTGAGCACCAGGTGTTGGATAAGTACATTGATATATTCTCTGCCGTGTGCCATGCACAATCTCTGTGCTCTAAAATTCATTTAACATTTTGTCTGCACAATGTCCAAACAAAACAGGAACATAATTAACTCAGTTAAATGTCTACAGTTCAAAGCTTGTGAATCAGTTAAACCAGAAAAATTCAGGACTTTTTGATTCTTAGTTGGGATTAGCTATTTTTCTATCAGCATTGTAGGCCAATGGCTTATATTGTTTTCATCAAAATAAGTAGTTTTTAAGCATAGTAATTGATAGCAGTACTGTTATGTTGGCCAAATTTTGACTAAGAATTCCAACTCCATAATACAGAGCTTTTAGTTGGAAAAGTTTTTAGGATTCTATGAAATCATTTCTGATTTTTTTAAAAATTCACAAATTCTCAGTTATGCCTGTAGACCTAAAAATGCAAATCTGTAGTAGGTGAATGGAATGCACCAAAGACTAATTTTTCTCTACATGCAAACCACCTGTGTCCCTCTGTTCCATTTAGATGCATTCGTGAAGAGCTCTAAGCGCAAGCTGGTCTGACAGCTGCTTTGAGATACCAGGGTGGTGCCACCAAACTGTGGTGACAGCAATGGAAATAAGGTCTTACACCAGTTGGAATCATTGCTTCATTAACATCTTTTTCTCCCAAGAAATCTTACCCTCACTGCTCTGTAGAAGTAATTGTAAATGAAATCCCTTAAAATTGAACCCTTTTGTTCATTTCACAAAGGTGCAATGAGCTTTTCACATGTGGACAAAAGAACCATAAGCTAGGTCTGGTAATAAAAAGAGAATACAGCATTCATGATAAACTCATGGGCCCTAGGAAGAGAAAAGCAACTAATTCAAGTAAAAAGGTCAAAGCCTGATATAGATATGAATAATTTGCATTGTTATGGATTTTAAGGTTAATTTTGTATTAAATATATGCATTTCTGATATTGATTAAGGTATTGTGACTGTGTAGTTCATTTAAAAAATGTACTGTATAATTAGGAAATGTAGGTTGTTAATGTATAATCATCAATAACAATCAAGCTTGTAGTCATGCTAGTTAGATTTTCTAGCTATATAGAGATATATTTCAGTTAGCTAGGCATTCTTCATATCTTTCAAAGACTACAGAATATGGCATTTAATGTTTTAATAACTTAGGGCTTTTCAGGACAATGAGACACATCTGCTCCTGGCAGCACCAGTCTACTTCAAGAGGAAGATGGGCACTGAAGAGGCTCCTTATGGAGTTTGATAGTCATTTGGGCAAGAAACTGCTCTTGCCTGGACTGTTTCATAAACTGGACACAAAGAATCCACAGAGAGGGGACTGCTGAACTTGCCAAAAAGGTGAGATGGTCTTTCAGGGTTCCTGATTCATGAAAGAGTCTGCGAGACATTCTGCAGGACACAGCAGATAGTGACTGAACTGCCTTTGAAATATCTTGCTTCATGGAAATGTCTGCTGGAAACTAAGGGTCTGTAGGCTGAAGATGGATGCCCAAATGGTACAGAAGAACTTTGGGTGACTGTACAGGCAGCGAGATGTCTCTGTCATTTCTAGAGTTTTAGAAGTTTCTTACTTCTCATTTACTTAGGTAATATTGTATCCTTCTGGAGTTTTTGATGGAGTTGAAAAATAGATGGTTATAGTTTTCCATTGTTATGATAAAGATAAAATAGATATAAATATTGTAACTGTAATTCTTGCTTAATAACTGTTTTATTATATGTAATTTTACTATGTTAAAGTTAAAGCCTTTCTTTTTTGTTTAAACAGAAAAAGGGGAAATGATGTAGGAGGGTCTTCTATCTATCTGTTGCTTTCATTGGTTAATTAATAAAGAAAACTGTTTGGCCTGATAGGTCAGAACATAGGTAGGCAGGGAAGACAGAACAGGATTGTAGAAGGAAGAAAGCAGAGACAGGCAGACATCATGATTCTCCGGCCTGAGCCAGACGTAGTTTAGAATCTTGCCGGCAAGCCACAGTCTCATGGTTCTACACAGATTATTAAAAATGGATTAATCAAGATGTGAGAGCCAATAAGAGGCTAGAACTAATGGTCCAGGCAGTATTTGTGTTTAAATGAATACAGTTACAGTGTAATTATTTTGGGTAAAGCTAGCCGGGCAGCCGGGAGCTGGGCAGGATGAAAAACAGCCTGTGCTCATATTTACTACAGAGTGGTGCCCAACACAGCCGGCAAGCTCCAAAGGAAATCATACAGAGATCTCCATAAGTTATAAAACTGATTGGCCCATTAGCTTAGGCTTCTTGTTAACTCTTATAGCTTATATTAACCCATTATTCTGATCTGTGTTAGCCATGTGGCTCAGTACCTTTCACAGCAGGGCATATATCATGTTGCTTCTTTGAAGTCTGGGCAGGACCGAGAGGAATGGGCTTCCTCCTTCCTAGCCTGACTGACTTCTTAATTCCTATTATTAAAATGAAATAAATACAGGACAAGAGGAAAAGTATGATAGGAAAGATCCAAACAGAAAACACTGTTCTACACAAAGATCTGAAAAGGGGAAGCATGAAAAATACTCTCAGAGTAATCACAGAGCACATTGCACTCATGAAACAAACACAGGTATGAAGTGAACATTGGAGAGCAAAGAGAAAATCACTACAGAAGAGGAAGATAAAAAGATAAAAGGCTCAATCGAGATGATGAAAGACATCACCAAGGAAATCATACAGAAGAGGAAGGACAAAAACAGCCGGGAGGTGAGAGAAGATAAGAACACAAGGCAGCACAGGAGGAAGAGAGTTTAGAAGATTTAGAAGAGATCAAATGAAACCCTAAGCAGAGGGTCACCAGCATTGTAATTATAATTCCCCAGCATTAGAAGGCAAGAGTACTTAGATTTTAAAAGAAAGCAAAAAAGATCAAAACTACATCCCATAATAAGACCCTAATAGAAATTTCAGACTAACAAATAAAGTGAGAAAACAGCAGATTATGCCAAAATGAGGAATGGAATTAGTTTCAGGTATTCAATAATGCTACTTGTGTTGAGTAGAGAAAGAACTAACATGAAATTCTGAAGGAAAATGTTTTTCTCAACATACAAATTGATGCACAATTTACCAAAGTTAAAATAAAATAAAAATATTTACGGGTAAGTAAATTCTCAAGAATTGTATTTCCCATGTACCCATTTCTCAAGAAACAGAATATTCTCCAATAAAATAAGAAATAGAGCCAGGAGGTGGTGTCACAGGCCTTTAATCCCAGCACTCAGGAGGTAGAGGCAGGGGGATCTCTGTGAGTTACAGGCCAACCTGGTTTACAATACCTACTTCCAGGACAGGCTCCAAAGCTACAGTGAAATCCTGTCTCAAACCCCTCCCTCTCTCAAAAAAAAGGAAGGAAAGAAGGAAGGAAGGAAGGAAGGAAGGAAGGAAGGAAGGAAGGAAGGAAGGGAGGGAGGGAGGAAGGAACAGAGGGAGGGAGGAAAGAAGGAAGACAGACAGAAAGAAAGAGAAAATAAGAAAATGAGTAAAGAAGCGATACGTCTGAATTAGAAGAGAGTCAAGAAAATTTCCAGCACAGTAAATGAAATGGGCATCTGGAGGCTGCTTTTGGTAAAAACCATCGACTCTTTATTTGGGTGCACAAGTTGATACCAGCATGTTGAAAACCTGTCTTCATTTTGTCTCTTCTGCTGAGTTGTGGCTTTCCTCTGAACCCAACTAAGCACGTCAGTCTTTAAGGAGTGCTCAGGTACCTCTATTTCCCCTTAGAGGAGGAAGAAGGCCAAAGATAAGCCAAGTCCCAGAACAGCAGTACCTTTGGATTCCAGGAACCGCAGACCTCCAGGGAGGGATTTCCCCTTCTAGACAGGGAAATTATCTACCCTGTGGAGGAGAACCGGACTGATCTGCTCTGGGGAATGATAGAAATAAAAACTCAGAGAATTATCGACCAGATAAGGTCCGGACCAGAACTGCTTAATTATGCATGCCTCTTGACCCTTGCCTTAGATCTTCTTCCTCTGTTTACATTGAAAGCTCTAGTTTGCAGCCTCAAAATGGCCTTGAGCCCCCTGAACCAGTGTTTTCGATCCTCTCTAAAAGTGATCACATAGAATAAATCTTCTCTCCTCTTTGCTTCTCAACATCGCTAATCTTTTAAAGTGGAACACTGGAGTCGGATGAGGAAGTCTAGCTCTGGAGAGCTGCTGGAGTCTCTGGCTTTTCTCAGAACCTCTGGTTATGTAAGGGATGCAAGCTGCTGGACAAGTACTCTGCTGTGGCTCTGAAAGGCAATGAATGCAGATTAACAAAATTGACATCTCCATTTGAATGACACATGAAGCTAATGAGAATGACCTCTGGAAAAGTGGGGAAGTGGCTGTTGGAAAGCACATAAAAATTATCAGAAGGTTTAAGTGGCAACAAGCTAATAAAAATGTCTATTGCTAATGTCAAGAAAGATGAAAAACACAAGTTTCAGTAATTTCAAAAATGCTTAGCTATGTTATTTTTATTTTCCTAAGAGCAAATTTATATTCAAACAGAAGCTTTCTAAACAACTTTGTTATAGATAATAAGAAAAGAAAACAAGGGAGAGAGATATTTTGGAGAGTTAAATCCTCAACCATAACGTTAAGGAGTCAGAGCATACTATCTAAAATGAAATAACAAAACATAAAACAACTATAGAGACCTATTGTTTCTGAATATGGTGGGATATATAGGATAAATTTTTAAATCTGTCAAATGGGTTGTTTTCTGAGTTAGAAACCTGGAAAAGACTATGCAGGAAAATATTTTGCTTTGTTACATATTGTGTTGCTCTGTTTAATTTATGGATTAGGTACATGAATTATTTTTTCAAAAATAAAATTATTTCTTACAATAATGAAAAGTATATTCATGTAGAAAACTGATTTCATGTTAACTCTCACTAATCAAGTGTATGGCAAGCATTACTATGTACTGTGCACTGGGCTAAAATTGGAGCAAGACTCAGTTCCCACCCTGCAGAGTTCATATAATGAGCCAAGAGAGAAAAAATAGATGAATACATTCGAGGGCATTCATTGTAAATTCTAGATGTATGGATGTGAATGTGCAAGACATCCATACAAAATCTTTTTACCAACATCTTTTAATTTAGTCTTCAAATTTCAAATGAAACACACTTTAGTAGCCTTAACACAGGGAGGAGCTAACTCAGAGACATATCACGTCAATACTAATGACTGGCCTGGTTCAGATTCAGGGGGATAAACTAAATTATCTTCTTGGGCATGAGACACAGGGTAGTTTTCAGATTATGGGCTGCAATCAAGAAAAGTTGGGAAGTCCCTGATACACATGACCAGAACCTGGCATTGCTATGGGAAGAGCTGTGTGCTACAAGATGGTTTTGCCAGGTAAAACTGAATTGTAATTATCTATCTAAATGTGTTTCCTTTCTCTTAAACTTCTTAAAATTTCTATATGAATGAATTCAATACAATCTAAAGGGGCTTCAGTGTTCTCTGCTCTTGTAATTCTGCAAATGCAAATATAATTAATTGTGATGTTAATAGGTTCCTAAAAATTTAAATCTTATATATTTTATATTTCTACAAACTCAGTCATTTGATCCTACCATGGTTGTCTTCCTGCAACTTAAAATAAAGGATGAAAGCTGGTAATGAAGTCAAATACCTAATTTGATATTTTTTTTTATTCATTCTGCCTCTTTGTTTCACTGAAGCAGCATCTACAGTATGGCCCATATATCTCAACACTGTATTGTAAACTGAAATGAAATGATAGACACCATAAATATTTGATGTTCTCGTCACTCCTGTTTGCTGTGTGCTTTCCATTCTGACATCAGATGACTACTCTGAAAGCAGTAGGCTGAGGTTTCATATTTGCTAAGAGACTTAGAATGTTTTACTATGCCCTGGAGTCCAGAGTTCAGCCAATGTCAGCCCATAAAATATGACTTAAATCTTAGAAGCTTCCTAAATCCTCACCATCAAGGTCTCATGTTATTTTCACATTTAAATTTCCCATGAGCTTATTTTGAGTGAGAAAACGAATTGAGGGCTTTCATTAAGCTAGTATGATTCCCAGGTGTGTTTCTAATTAATTACAGTCATGTTAGAGCAGGTCTGTTGGAATTAAATTATCCTTTATTTCTTCCAACATATTCCTGAATCCAAGAGGAAAGACATCCAGTCAAATTCAAATAGCAGGGTTCCTCTTCTCAGAAACAGGCAGATCTCTATGATGAATTTAGCTTCTTTGGCCACTAATCTGAAGCTGACCTGTGTGTATACACTGTAAACAAGTGGTGCAAAGCCACAATGAGGGGACTCTCCAGGTCTCAGAAACTCAGATGAGTTCTTCTGTAGCATTTCACTAAGCAAGGAATGAGAGCCACAGCTCTTCTGCTCTGCATGGGGAATCCCTTCTTATGCTCTCTACCCCTGGAGTACCTGGCTTCAGTGTAAGGTACTAAACACAATGAATTTACTAACAGTTTTATACTTATTCACTAAAACAAATTTTAAAAGTTAAAGATTCACATTTTCCACAGCTTACACCAACGTTAATGTCAAACATTCTCCACTTTCAGCCTGATCTGAATAGTGTTTGTGTAACTGGAGATATTCTAGTGCTGTAGGAAGTCTTACAGCTGGTGGTAACCCGCCCACTGGGGTGTGGCCTCTTATACTATATATACTGATGCAGACCATGCATCCGGCCTCTTTTAGGGCCTCTCCCTCTGTTCCAATTGTGGATTTTAGTTTCTGATCTTTGTTCCAACAGAGGATTCTGATTTGTGAGTTTACCCCTAAACCATCTATTTCTCAATTCTGAGCTAGTGTGGGATTTCTTTTAAGTGACCGCCTTCATTCTAGTGCTGTTAGAGGCTGCTCATTCATTCCTGGCCACCCAGAACCGAAATAATCACAAGGAAAGGATATTATTTGCAATACTGTTTGGCCAATAGCTTAAGTGTAATGGTGTGAGAAGTCCCTTCTATATTTGTATTGCTTTTATTGGTTAATGAATAAAGAAGCTATCTTGGGCCTGCACATAGCAGAATAGAGATAGGTGGGGAAAACTAAACTGAATGCTGGAAGAAGGCAGAGTAAGGAGAAGTCTC
>NC_022034.1:35282918-35300262 GCF_000317375.1 Microtus ochrogaster | reverse complement strand
GTGTGGTGGCACACACCTCTATTTCCAGCACTTGCGAGGCAGAGACAGGCAGATCTTTGTGAGTTCTGGGATAGCAAAAGATACAGAGAAAAACCCTGCCTCAAAAAAAAAAAAACCAAAAATTAAAAATAAAAGAAATAAAGTTTAAAATAAAGTCATGTATAGATGGAAAATATACAAAGAATCTGGATACTGTATGTTATTGCATTGTCTTTGACTTGTTTGATAGCTGAGGAAAAAACAACAGCTGATAGAAGACATTTAATTATAAATATTGCTGGATTGATCATATATATATATGTATATACATATATATATATATAATGTCTTGACTTCAAAATTTAAGTCAAAAGATATGTTACTTTGGAGAAGTGATGTAGGAGTCACCTTGGTATGCTGTGAATACCATTAGTTAATAAAGAAACTGGCTTGGCCTGATAGGGAAGAACAGATCTAGGCAGGGAAAACTGAACTGAATGCTGGAAAAAAGAAGGTGGCGTCAGAGAGAAGCCATGGAGCCACCAGAGGTAGATGCTGGGAACTTTAGCCAGTAAGCCACAGCCATGTGGCCAGACAAAGATTAATAGAAATCGGTTAAATTAATATGTAAGAGTTATCCAATAAGAATCTAGAGCTAATGGGCCAAGCAGTGATTTAATTAATACAGTTTTATATGGTCATTTTGGGGCTGAGCAGCTGGGGACAAGCAAGTGGCCTTCCAACAACAGAGAAGAGGTTTTGATTTTGTTTCCACAGGAAATGAGAGGTTGTGGATTCATTCTAGGTTAAGAAAAATCAGGTTTGACCAAGGAAGAGCTCCTGAAAAAATCTCCAATAGGAGTTGATGGCCCAGATGATCCAACATTTCAGATGACCTTTGTTGGAGTTTCTTCTGAGTTCTATATCCAGAACAGCCTCAAAACTGTTGGCTGAGATAATCAAACCTCATAGAATATTCCAGTAAGGACTTGACCATAATTCTAAATTTTCTTTAGGCCCCCATAAGATTATCAGCAACCCCAATCAAAAGGAAATAGCCTGGAAACTATGCCCACAATCCCAAAATGGATTATGGATGTTTATCTTTGTTTAAAGTATTAGATACAAATTGTTATGGATAATGGTCAGGAAAAACATTAAGCAGAGAAGATTAGATTCAGAGTTCTTCTTCTGAAAATAAAAGGGGGGAATGCTGTGGGACAATGGTCTTATATCCTATAAAGACTTGTCAGTTGTATTGGGTTAATAAAGTGCTGATTGGCCAGTAGCCAGGCAGGAAGTATAGGCAGGACAACCAGGTAGGAAGTATAGATGGGGTGACAAGAACAAGAGAATTCTGGGAAGAGGAAAGGTTTAGTCTACAGTTGCTACCCAGACACAGAGGAAGCAAGATGAGAATGTCTCACTGATAAAGGTAACAAGTTACATGGCTAAAACAGACAAGAATTATGGGTTACTATCAGATGTAAGAATAAGTTAATAAAAAAGCCCCAGCTACTAGGCCAACCAATTTATAATTAATTTAGACCTTTGTGTGTTTCTTTGGGACTGAATGGCTGTGGAACCATAATCTTTGAGATATTCACAGCGACATTTCAGGGGTCTTAGTCCACCAAACCATGTTAGTTTGGAAGGAATCCACAGGTTCTCATCTTTTGTGGAAACAAAAGTAGAACCTTTTTTCCAAAGCAACATATCCTTAGATTCAAATTTTGAAGTTGATACCTTTAAAGTATATATCTTGGTTTAGCTTTGCAGTCCATACAATGAAATGTCTCTCTGTACTTCGCTCTTTCACAGTCAAAAAATGCAAAGAAACACAATAATATACATAATACAGACTCTCTTGTGTATATCCCATCTTTTCGTAGCTTATTTTTCTTTTTATTTCTTTAATCTATGACTGTATTCTGTCTCCTCAAAGACTTCATTTTACTTTTTAAAACCATTTACTATTTTTATAACTATATTATTTTCCTTCTTTCTCCCAAGCCTATGTACATTTATCCACCACTGTGACACACTTAGAGATCTTTTCCATCTGGATTTGTCTTTATTGCATGCATATCTATAATTATTTTCTGACCAGAGTGACTTTTTTTAAAAATGCTAAGCAGACATGGCTGGCACCAACTTCATGCTCATACCTGTTGGCTCCACCCAGTCCAACATGGTGGAGGTCCGTTCACTGCCTCTGAACCACGTGGGAGCCATGTGCACCACCTCAACTCTGGTAACCAGTTGGCCTATGCTGCCGCCAAGTAACTTGCAGCATACGGCCCACAAAACCCATTCAAGTGTTAGGTCTACTGAAAGACAGAGTTCATGCTGGCAGCACAGAGCAGGAAGCCACAGTTTTGAAACTACATGTTTTTGGTTTTTGGTTTTTGTTTTCTACTACCACTGAATCAGGAAGACCTCGCTTAAAGGAGATGTGGCACACTGCCAACAAACAGAGTCCATCCAAAAAAGAAAATATGACTAAACTTTAATTTTTTTTGTGTCTAGAATTCCTTTCTAAGCTCTCTCAGGTTTTATGTGGATTTAGCTAGCACATGTTGGCATACCAGTCTGTTGTTGGAGGTTACTCATTTGTTCCCGGCTGCCCAGAACCAAATTAACCAAACAGAAACCATATTATTTGCAATACTGTTTGGCCAATAGCTTAAGCATATTTTTGCTTGCTCTTATATCCTAAACTAATACATCTCCACTAACCTGTGTATTGCCACATGGCTGTGGCTTACCAGATAAAGTCTGGTCCCTGGCATCTGTCTCCAGTGGGCAGCTACCTGGCTTCTCTCTGACTATGTCTATTCTCTATATATCTCTTTCAGCCTGACCTTACTCTGTTAAACCATAGGCTGAAAGCAGCTTCTTTATTAACCAGTGGCAATAAAACATATTTATAGCATACAGAGGGGAATCTGACATCACCCTAGCATGGAGGGAAAAGCACCTATGCAATTTTTATATTTAAAGTCTTATATTGAAATCCTAGGCCTCATTTTCAAAGGACCGCAGTATTGTGAAGAGACCACACCTCGTACTGCTGATTTTAGACTGTATAATGTCTAGCTAGAAGACAGTTATATTACACACAGCTCTGAAACATGAAAACATGAGGTTTATTTGATATTAATAATTTGTTTTGATTTTTCTACTTTAACCACTGCAGAATGACTCCTTCAAGAAAAGGTAGGACCAGAGAGGTGGTTTAGTTATACAAGTTCAACAATCTGAATTTGGTGCACAGATCCAGTGTGAAAAGGGAGGGAGAAAATTGAATCCACACAGTTGCCACATGACTGCTACACAGGCTGTAACACACACATGCGCATAAATAAAATGCTTTTAAAAAGGGGAAGGAATTGGCAGCTTTTGATAGTAATTTGCCTAATTACAATCCCTAATTTTCCTCAATTTGTTCTAATTGACACTATTGTGTAATCCCATATTTACTGCTAATTGGATGATTTCTCTAAAGAGAAATGAGCCCTAAGGTAAGACTCTTGTCCCTGGGATTTTTCCACCCATGGCGCCAAGATCCCTCAGCTCTGCTCAGAGGAACCCCGGTCATCTCCCTTGACTTTACCTCTTTCCTGCATTTAATCCGGCTAGCATCTCGGATGCCAGCTGCACTGCTCTGCAGATAGAGTTCCCCTTCCATCTGACTCTACGGAAGCTGTGGTTTATGCAATAAGATTTCATTGGGGAGAGAAATGGAAAGTTGCTGTATAAGTCCTACCTTGCAGGGTGCATTTTCCAGTATGCTCAGATCTTAAAAGTTTCTTCTGGTAATTTTCTTTCATTTATTAATATTTTGTGACCAAGTATATGATTCTACACTAATTTTAACATTTGAACAGAAAGTAAAATATGTATTCATAGACTGCAAAAAAAAAAAAAAACTTGTGACGTTTACCGGCAAATCTTCATTCAGGTCAAAGCATTTATTCATAAAGGCAGCCCATACAGTCTAATGCGTTTTCAGAGTGGGTGGATATCTTCAGGAACTACTGTCCCTACTCAAAAGAATATACTCTAAGGCTCAACTCCTCCCAGCTCCTCCCAGATCCATCCCCTGCTTCCACTGCTTCCCAACTTTGTGTCTTCTTTGGTTTTTTGTTTGTTTGATTGATTGATGGTTTTTCGCACTGAATCCAATTTGTTCTGCTTATAGATTCGTGGGTATGGAGCTATCCAATGGATCTTTGTTTACTTAAACCTAACAGAAGTCACATTCTTAAAGAAAAAGAGTCTCCCTCCCAACCACATTCCAGAATGCCAATTGACTTGATTTACTGCAGCTCTTAGGCAGGAAATGACAGATGCCATGAGTTCATGAGTAAAATCGTCCTGTTATGTCCAGAAGACACTATTTCTCTATGATTCTCCACAACCCCTAGGTTCCTACAGTCTTCCCATCTCTTCTTCCTTGATAGTGCCTGAGCCTCAAGGGAAGATGAGCTCTAGATGTCTCATTTGTGTCTGAGCACTGTGCAGACCTTACCTGCATTCTAACAAGCCTTAATTCTAAAGCATTGCTCTAGACTCCCTATCAGTTTGTCTCTCTTGGGGTCAGAGAGTCTCCAAAGGAAAACCAGGGGTACACAGGACTAAAAAAAAGTCTTACAAAGAAAATAAGACCATCATGTTGAAATATTTATGAACTTTTTAAAATTCTAATGAATTCAGGTTCTGCCATCTTTCAATACATGAACTGAGAGTAAGCAGTGTAAGACCATAAATGTTAAATTTTAATAGTTGTCATTATAATAACATATAATAAAACCATCATGCCATGGTTTACTAATAAAGAGCCCTAAAGAACAAAAGAAAATATTTTAAGTAATTTTAATATAATTGATCATGTAATAATAACACAAAAAAATGTGAAGAGAAAAAAGAGAACAGCCAATGATTTATAAAGAATGTCTAAAAATCTAAATTTTAAATTGAGCACCTACTGTAATGACTTAGTGTTCTAGCAACTGAATATCTTTCTGACATTATAGAGCCCCTGAAGAGAAGAAAAACTAAATTCATTAATTAAAATTATTTTGGTGGAGATGGCTTCGTGGTTAATAGTGTTCACTGTTCTTGCAGAGGACCAGGGTTTGGTTCCTAGCATCTGTATCAGGCAGTTTACAAATGCTTATAAATCAGCTCCAGAGAATTTGAAACCTCAGGCCTCTGCAAGCATGCAAGCACACATACGTACACACACACATACACGCATGTGTACACACACACATCAATACTATTACTACTAAAATAAATATAAAATACATTTTAACTATTGTATTTCTATGAGCTGGATAGATGGCATGATGAAATGCTTGCCTTGCAAACACAGAGCCCCGAGTTCAGTATCCAGAACCCATGTGAAAAACCTGAGTGCAGTAGTATGCACTTGTAATATCAGTGCTGGGAAGGCAGAACATCTGAGGTTACTCAACCCATAAGCACACCTCAGATATAACTGTCCCGAGACAGAGTTTTACTGGGACTCTAGTGGCTGTCCTCCATTTTGGTGATTGCTTTTACACTAAGGTGCAGATGCGGAGCTGAGATAAAAGCCACAAGTCCTTGATCTAAAATAATTCCCTTTACAAAAAAAGAAAAAAGTACCAATGTCTTCTTAGACCGCGACATTAATATTTTCTTAGAATTTAAAAACCTCTATAATTTAGCTCTTGTAATTATTAGTAAATATTTGATTACTATTTAAACATTTTCCAAAAATTTACATTGGAAAGAAAAATATCTTCTCAAAACCTCTTTTATAGAGTTGGAAAGCAGTTACATAGGAGCTCGAATGTAAGACAGAAAACAGGAGTGAAACTTTTATAGTAAGATGTTTTCTATATTTTGATGTAGATGTTGGCTGGGATGCTTGCACCGTAAAAGTATACTTATGTATACTCTGCAGAACATATACTCTGTGTTGCAATAAAAGCCCACTAAATTAATCTAACATGAAATGCTTGAATATATTTAACGTATCTTAAGTTATTTTGATCTCTAGATATTCTGAGGGTCTAAGACAGAACTGACTGTACAAAATGTCCATACAAGCAGTACACCTGCATCGATTCCATACCACAGTGGGAAGAGGTATCTGTCACTGTTGTAGTTAGATGACTGCCCATGCCAGCTTGGTAACCGCACCCCTTTTAGCTCTCCTGGGAAGAGAGTAAGAAGAGAGCAAGCAAGAACCTCCTTCTCCACTTCTCCACTGTTCCTGCTCCTCCCTCTTGCTCTCTTCTTTGACTGCTCCCATTCTCAACAGAGACTTGTTTTAATCATTGCTGTATATATGCAACTTCATTATTCTAATTTTTTCATATTTTCTAAGTGTTAGCCAACCCAGCTCCCAATAGCTATCAACTGGATCTGAAGAGCAATGATCGGACTACAAGCTGGATTACTAGGCAGCTGGACAAGCCTCTGATGTCCTGGCCAGCAGAGCAGAGCAGGATGAAAAAAAAAAATGGGAGGGGATTCAATGCACACAGAAAGCAGGCCAGTCGTGAGCACTCAGCACAGGCATCAGAAGAGGAATGTGTAATTTAGCAGATCGTTCACTTAGTAAGTCTTTAAAAAGACAAGAAGAAGCAACTCCTAGTCCAAGTGTCTGTTGTAACAGGCTGCCCAAAGCCTTGAAAAATAAGAACTCCAACCAGTGACTGGGGTTAGTTAGCAGAGACATTACAGATGTGTACTCAAAAACTGATCCTGGATCTTGATTCCACTTGGAACAGTCCGTCTGATATTAAATGTGAAGTTTCTTCCCTTGAGAGGCTAGTCTGAAGGGAGAAGGGGAGAAGGGGAGCATAATTGGAACCTCCTGAATGATGAAGGACAATAAGGAGAAAAATTGCAAACTATGACCTCCCAGCAAATCAGACACAGGTTTGTGCCCCAGTTCTGTACCATGATGTAGGGATAAGTTCCGCCCCTTAGGGGGCGTGTTCGCCTTGGGCTAATGTTTGCTTATATATTTGGCGAGCGTGCTCCCAGCCGCTGCTTCTGCTTTCCTGGTCTCCGCAGGAACGGTGGTTCTGTAAGTCTATTAAAGCTATATATATATATATATATATTTTACAATCTGTCTGCATTCGTTTTCGCCTTTACACCATGAAATGTTTTATATTCTATAGGGAACACACAAGTTATCTAGTCTTTTACCTAAAGTTGATTTCTGTTATTAGCCAGGAATCATAGAAATTCATGAATAAACAATTTGAAAAATAATCTTAGTTCATACACAGTAATTCAAGTGGAATTTTTCACTTCTTTGAATGAACTACACAAACACTCATTCAAATGTTACATCTGCTTCTCCATTTTTATCTATCCTTAAATCAGGTTCCCAAGAGCATCTGTTAAACAATGCTCTGTTCTTCAGTTTGCTGTTTGTACTTGAAAGTGTGAAAAGACCTTGCTTTATTCTCAAGCACTTACTCTCTGCTCTCTCTTATACGACTTTGACCTTCTATTAATCTGAATGAAGAGACTGTCTCTAAAGAAAATAAACTTTTTTCTTCTGAATAAGGTATTCTTTTCAAATGAACACTGTCAATGTTTATTAAACTCGAAGAAGTCAGGAATTGAAAGCTGAAAGACTTTATATATTATTGTGTGGCTTCCATAATATGTTTCTACACCTGAACCAAATGGTTTAAATGCAGAACTCTATCATGGAGTTATAGGCATGGAAAACTGTTTGGTACTGAGTTGGATTTTTTTGATTGGATTTTTGATGAATTAGTTATCTTCCACTTAACTGTTGTAAGTTATTTTTCCATTCGGAAGAATGTAAATTTTTAAAAAATATCCCACAAGGAGTTGTGAGTCTGAAGCCATGTTACAGTTTGGTTATGGGTACAATCATATTGCAATAGACAGAAGTGTGCCCAAGCTGTAGCATCCACTTCTGCAAAGACATAGTCTCTGAATGAATGAATAAATGAATGAATGAATGAAATTGATGCAAAGTCTGAAGAAAACTACTTCAAAAGTAATATTCCCTGCCTTAAAAGCCACAGAAAGTGATGGAGGAAGGTCATTGGTTAAAAAAATAAAGAAACTGCTCGGCTGGCCCTCATAGGTTAGAACATAGGTGGGTGGAGTAAATAGATCAGAATGCTGGGAGGAAGAGGAAGTGAGCTCAGACTCGACAGCTCTGCTCTCTGGAGCAGAGGCCATGATCCCCTCTCCCGGACACACGCTATGAAGCTCCAACCCAGGATGGACATAGGGTAGAATCCTCCCGGTGAGCGCACCTTGGGATGCTACACACATTATTAGAAATGGGCTAGTCCAGGTGTGAGAGTTAGCCAAGAAGAGGCTAGATATAATGGGCCAATCAGTGTTTAAATGAATACAGTGTCCTTGTAATTATTTCGGGGCATAAGCTAGCAGGCAGCCAGAGTACTGGGGACGCAGCCCCGCTGCTCATATTACTACAAGAAAGGAAATAAGTCAGTCTTAAGCTTTCCCCACCTACTTCATTCAATAGGTTAAGCACTCAAATACATAATATTTATACTTACAAATCTGAATGTTTTTGTTCTGATAAGTTTCACTAAAGGTTTTTTTTTTTCTTTCAAAGCATTTAAAACAATACTTTTTGTTATTTTGGTGCCATCTCCCTCCAGTGCTCAGGTTGGCCTTAACTCTGGGGTTCAATTGATCTGTTGCTTCAGTTTTCTGCATACCTGTAATCACACCTGTTGTATCCCTTGCTCACACCCAGCTAAGAGGTCTTTGTTCCTTGGAAGCCATGTTCCTTCGAAATTGAACAGTGAGATTTCCTTGAGGTCTAAGGTGGTGGAGACGGTGGTTGTTTGAGACAGCGTCTCACTATGTAGATGTGGCTTGCCAGAAACTCATAGATCTGCCGGCCTCTGCTCTTTGAGTGACTAAAGGTAACTAAAGGTGCCACCACATCCAACTGAGGTCTAGGTTTTAAGAATATACCTTCCGAGATGTTAATGTACCCTGTGTTCAGGATCAGCTTTGTATAAATTGTGGCATGACAGGTCCAAGTTTACTTGTTCTTGTTTCAGCTGGAGCCATCTTTGATTTAACCTGAAACTAGTCTCCTTCCTACCCCTCCACCCTACCCCTTTGACTACCCTTACTCTGAAAAGTCCCATGGGGAAGTACCCGATTCTCTTCTAGAAAATTGAGGTCAAGATGCCCAGCTAACTGCCACTTCCACTTCTGTTAAATTGTTTGCTTGTTTACTTCCTCCTGCAAATGCCAACCAGGATAGGGTTTTTGCCTTTTAAAGCTCCCTGTGGAAAGCAGTGTGGGCTGCACCCGTGAGTACTATTTCTCTCCAGGCAGTAGCTAGCCCGCTAAATAAAGATTCTCAAATTCAGACCCACTGCAACAACGGCATGGGAGATTTTTTTCCCCCAAGCATACTAAGCGTGTAAATTCTATGCCAAACCAGACAGCAGTTTGTTGAATAATTTCCAGTGAGGAACTTCCTCTTCCACCTACTCTTTTTTCCATTTTACGCAACCCTTTGGAAGTTCAGGGACTATGTAAATCCTTTAGGGTAGATCTTCTCACTGCAACTCCTCAAGATATTTCCTCACAGGCATGCCCAGAGGTTAGCCAAATCCAAAATTTCCTGGAAGATGTACCTGGGTCTGGAGGTTTATCTCATGAATAATTGTACATCCATTGATAGTTAATAGTCCACACTAATCCTCACAAATAAATACCCCGTGTTTTCTCTGACCTTGTAACGTGTGTGTGTGTGTGTGTGTAAACTAGAAAATAAAGGATCTGTAGTACATCAAGAAACAGAGAAAATAAGCAATAGGCTGTGGTTGCTCCACTAGCTTTCTCCTAATCTTCCCTTTTGTTTCAATACAGGAGTACAGCCAATTGGTTGGGACCACCCACGTTCTATGTGGTTTTTCTCCCTCTCAGTTAATCCTACCTTAAAATGCCCTCAAAGATCTTCCTTTTGTGTGTTTCCTAGATGATCCCAAAGGCAATCAAGGTGGCCATGAAGATTAACCATCATACATGTTAAACTGCTATTTTTTAAAATAATAGTTTAAAGCCAGAAAGTAAAGGGCAATTTGTGTTGCATCGTTATTCAAGCTATCAGAGATAACTATCTCTGAGCATCCAGGTGCTTCTTGAAAGAATGCTAAAATTAGACACAAAATGTATTCAGTGAGATTGACATCAACTTTCAAGGAATCTGTAAAAACAGATAGCATGGTTTCAGCAACCACCCTTAGTTGGCATAGGCACATTTTAAGCCATTGTAAGTAAAGCTGAGTCCATAGCTCTTCCAAGTAGCCATGGCCCTAAGACAGAATGAGTTTTATAGTTAAGCAAATTGTCTATTCAAACATATGATGCAATTAATCAGTGTCTAAGATTGATAAAAAAGGAGCAGAAAGAGGAGAGAGGAAGGAACAAACATTCCACTTAAAGCATAATTCAGGTTAGTATCTTTTTTCTAGCTTTGCTTCCAGGATCTAAAGACTTGATATATTATAATGAAATTTCAGAAAAGAAATTCTGTTTCTTATTGCAAAGTGTAACACAAAAGACAAAAGCACAGAAAACTATGTTTGATATGTACTGCATATCAAATATAAACTTTCCCATATGTAAAAAATGCAATACCTAATTATTCTGTGGAAAACAACCATATCCAGATATCTATACTCATATCCCACAACTGTCTAAAAAAGTCAAAAATATTCTAAAAGTAGTCACAGAGAGTATACTTTTTTTTTGCTTAAATTCTAATTGTAAAGCCTAAACATTTCACACGTAGAAGGAAAAATTACTTATTTCTTGTACTAATTGTGTGGCTGGACTGAATTCAAAATTTTACCTGTAGGGGCATGTTTAATTGACAATCTATTAAGAGCACAGTTCACTTTTATTAATACTTTTTAAGCCCTTACTCTAGTATGTATATTGACAATAAAACACACTATAATTTAGCGTCTCCTTACAAGGAATTCATTATTCTCACGACCTCATGGGAGAGTCAACTACTTAGTACTGAATAGATCACTGAGGAAAGCATTTTCACAGGCACCAATCCAAGTATATTCTCAAGAAATTCATGATAACTCAGATTCGCTTGTGGGCACATGATTGGAAGGAATGGTTGTATGTAGCCCTGTGTCTTGATACTGAGGCTGAGTTCCATTCTTTAAGTTGGAGTATTTCATCCTCACACACGTCTATCCCCATCATTTTGATAAAAGCATTCAAAAACAGTTAGAAATTATAGCAGGGTATATATGAATTCCTTGTACTATCTTTGAAAATGATGTAATATCAAACAAAACTATTCGAAAATTCCTGCAATCTGTTTAAAAGAAAACTGAATGTTAGATAAAGAGCTTCCATTGAATATATTTGCAAAATGTTTTGACAGAATTATTAATCAATAATCTAAATATTTTAGGACACTTAGAAGCAAGATTAAATGCTAATATCTTCTGTGGTAGGCATTTTTCTTAGACCAAAATAGAAAGGAGATTTTCTTTGAGACAGTTCTTCTCTATTCCCTTTCAACATGTCTTTAAACCATAAGAATCAAAATATTTCTAAGGAGCTTATCCATTATCTGCCATGCTTGCAACAGGATTGCAAAGCATGTGGCTTAGAGAAGTCCTCTTGTTTCGCCACACTGTAGCAAGTATTTGAGAATAATTAACATTCTAGCCCATATTTTTTTTTATGATGAAAGCAAAAATAGACCCATGTGTTTTCAAACGTCTATTGGAATGAGACACCATCTGGTGCCACTGTCTGGCCCAATCCCATTTTCCTCAAAGGGAACAAAAGTCCAGAGAATTTAAGTGGCTTGAGCAAAATCACAAAACTAATAGAATTCAAGCGAGCATGTTGGGAGGCATTCACCAGAGAAGACTACTTGGGCATGGGTGTAAGCCAATAGAAAGCTTTTATTAGATGCCTGGCAACTACTCTGGGTGTTCACATCCCAGTGTAGTGCTGAGCCTTTCTCAGGGTGAGCTTTTAAGAACAAATTCCATGTTCTGAGTTGACATACTTCAGTTAACAAAAACGGTTGGCCAGAAATGGAACTATAGAAACTAAAACCCAAGGTTAATACATTTAGAGAGTTTCCCTGGACTATATGGACTTTGATGGATTAGGCCTTTATTTTAGTTTCAGCAAGTGATGCTGTCTATGTGCTGAGTTTTCAGTCTCCATGGTACTTCCATTGAGTCAGCTGTGTTAAAGTCTGAAGCCCTACTAAGGTCTGGGGTCCTGTTACCAGAGGGAAGAGTTTCCTTTTTCAATATTCTAAAGATGCATGATTGCCTTTTAATTCTGTAGAACTCAATTTTTAGAAAATTTTCTATGTAGATTAAATATGAATCAAGAAAATATTTTCCAAACAAAGAAGTACAGAGCCAGTATAGAAATGGAAAGTGTCGCTGTTGTTCTTGCTCTTTTACTCTTTTCGGTCTTTTGAGCTATTTTGAGGGGCCCTCCACCCAGCTCCCAAGTAAATCATACAAAGAGACTTATTCCTAGTTATGAATGCCCAGCCTTAGCTTGGCTTGTTCCTTGTCAGCTTTTCTTAAATTATCCTGACTATCTTTTGTCTCTGAGCTTTTATCTTTCTTTATTTCCATTTACCTTTCCTTACTTCTTTTTCCGTGGCTTGCTGTATAGCTAAGTGACTGACCCCCGATGTCGTCCTTCCCTTGTTCTCTCATTGTTCCTCTATACTCTCTCTCTCTCTTCCAGTTCTGCCTAATCTTGGTCTTGCCCTGCTATTTACTGGCCATTCAGCTCTCTATTAGACCATCAGGTGTTTTAGACAGGCAAAAAAACTAGATCTTCACAGAGTTAAACAAACACAGCATAAACAAAAGCAACACACCTTAAAAATAATATTCACCAACAGGGAAGAGTTGAATAAATTTCATTCTCTATGAATCTGCACATATGTCTCATTGCTTTAAGGACAATGTACTGAAATGGTGTTGAACAATCAGTGGAGATCAGAGATCCCATTGCCAGAAGGGATACTAGAGAAAAGCCTGCAAGAACAAGATTAGCAACAACAACCTGCTCTACTGCTCTCAACTCTAAAAGAGAACTCTATTTGCCACCAGTGAGGAGGCAAGAAGAGCTCAAGGCGGGAAGGGTTAAAATGATCATTCCCATCCATTATGGAACAAGGATTAAGAAAATGCAGAGCCCAGGAGAGATCTAGAAAGACAAGAGAAAGGAAACAAAAGCCTAAAGACTCAGAAAAAAAGGGGGGTTATACATATGGATTCTGTGTCCCACTGAGGCAGCAAAACATTTTAGAAAATTTGCTAATCTCACTCTCACGGACAAGAGCACAGCATCAAACTAAGTAAGTCTATCAGGAAGAAATGAAGGATTTGAAGATTGTCACACTTCTACCATGTCTTGGTCTACTAGACTGCTGCAACAAATGAGTATCAACCTGACAGCTCTTTATAACAGAAAGGGATTTCTCATATTTCTGAAAGCTGGGAAGTCCAAGATCAAAGGGCCAGCAGATTCAGGCTGAACAGCGTTCATTTTCTGTCCTTGAGATCCTGTCTACTTACTGTGTTCTCACAGGGTAGAACACAAAGAAGCTCTCTTGGGACTGGGAAGTCCTGATTCCAACCAAGGACTCCTTCCTCTTGTTCCAAATCACTTCCCGGTATCTTTACCTCCAAGTACCATATACTAAACACTACGCTTAAACATATGAAGTTTGAGGTATTATTAGCATATTGTACTATCACACCAGTCCAACTCAAAATAATTTCTTAAAGAAAATTTAAAATTTTAGAAAGCTCAAAATAAGTCCAATTAGTGACAGTCTTAGGTAGATAGGTAATGGAGCATTTGTAATAGGACATATACTTTCCAAGAATTCATGAAGCAAAATTAATCACAGTCAGACATAAACCTTCAACTATGCCAGGGCAGGAATAATAAATGTCATTCTCTCTGACAAAGGTAGAAAAACATTATGATAACAGTTTAAAAGAGAGGCTACCTTTGTAGAATATTAAAAACATGTTTTAAACAATAATTGAATGAAATGAAGATCAGTCTCCAAATTAAGAACTTTTAGAAAATAATTCAAAGTAATAACTGTTTCTATTAAAATGTGCGTAAGATGGAACAAAAAAAATGTACTAGGCAAACTCATTCAATTTTCTTAATAGGGAAAATAAAAGCAACATACACTTAAAAAGTAAAACAAAATTCTAAGACAACAAAAATAATAAAAATAAAGCTGTAAGCTGAGAAGAAATACAGTTTCACTAACAAAGTTTTAAAATTTTTATTTCAAAGGATATCAACTCTTACCTCCCTTATGACGGTTTAGGAATTAGTGGGAAGAAATGCAGACTTTCACAAATTTTGCTAAAGCTCGCCTTTGTCACATATGCTGAGGGGTCCTGAAGTAACTGTGAATCTTAAATCCCTAGCAAGCTCCTGATGTACCTGTGACCTGGAATCTGCTTGTCTTCATCCTGTTTAGAGTTTTGTTTTGTTTTGTTTTGTTTTGTTTTGTTTTTGTCTCATCAACACTGCCCATAAGCAATTGATGATTCATCTAGTGCTTATTGAATTTGAAATCCAAGTGTCTGCTTCTTTGTTAGCACAAACAAGCAAATCTATTTATTGATCTGGTTATCCAAGACCCAGCTAGAATCCAGATCCTGCCGGGATCACACAAAGCTTCTACTCTCTAGTTCTCTGCTGCCCTCTCTTGGGCAGTCAGAATTCCTTCAGACACTGGGACGGGCTTTTTTGTTTTTATTGCGCTATACATTTTCCTCCCCTCTCCTTCCTTCCCCTCCTCTTCCCTTCTACCCTCTCCCATGACCCCCACGCTCCCAATTTACTCAGGATATTTTGTCTTTTTTTTTTCTTCCTAGACTGTGTCTTAGCTTTCAGTAAGGTAATAAAATTGCCGAGTATTTAAGTGTTCCTAATCCTCACACATAGATAAATGAAATTGTCCCATTGTAAAAGCAGGGTATATCTTTTTACTGTGTTGTTTCAGAAATCAACCTCATTCAGTTGAGTATTTTCGAGATGAACTTTGGTTTTCTAAATAAAAAAAAAAGTTTGACTTACTGAACTCTAACAGTTCAGTGATTTGTGGCTCGTTTGATTCATAAACAATTCTGAAGTACAATAAAATTAAAGTGTGCACATTCAGCGGGCATGGACCGGGACACTGGCCTGTGCTTCTTGGCTTCATTTTCAAGAAAGGACTGAATGTGCCCAATGAGGCGAGTGCTGTCTTTAGATAGACGGCAGACAGCCGCCTTTGCAACAAGGTCGAAACTTCTGGAAGCCTACCTCTGTGACAAATCAGGACCTACGTATAAGTCCTGGCCATTCGGGTCCACAGAGGCTGCTCTAAAGGATCCCTGTAGCCCTTTAGCGTATCAGGCAAGCGGGTGAGGCTGTGACCCTTGTTTCTCCCTGTGCCATATGCTTCCTTCCTCTCCCTACCTCGGCTACCATCCAAAGGTTTTCTTTTGCCAACGTCCTCGTGCTAATTTTTATCTCGCAGTCTTTTTTGGAGCCCAACATGTGGCAGTTGTGAATGTAACTGATCACAAGATCGTGAGGAGAGAGGTAGAAAATAGTACCTCAAATACTTTACTTGGGCTGAAGAGATGGCTAAGAGATTAAGAGGACTTCCTGCCCTGCCAGAGGACTTGAGTTTGAATTTCAAGCCACTTACAGAAGGTGGCTCATACTTCCCTGTAACTCCAGCTCCGGGGGTTCCAACCCCTTCTTCTGACCTCAGGCACTCACATATATCTGGTATACATTTACACAGAACACAAACATATAAATAAAAAAAAACTTCCATCATTTTATTTAGCTGTTCCATTTATCACCTACATGCTATATGGGCTTATAGATGTCTATCTTATCTTGGCGACAGGAGACCCACACCCAAAGTTGTTCCTGGGGAAAAGAATTTGAGAAACAATACAAACAATCACCCACAATGGTGGCAATCATGCAAAAAAGATTTCAAAAGGCAAGATGTACACAAGTGACCCAAATCTCATAGACTCTAAACCAGTGGTTCTCAACTTTCCAATGCTGCCACACTTTAATATGGCTTCTCTTGTTATAATGACCCCCCAATCATAAAATTGTTTTTGTTGCTATTTCATAGCTGTAATTTTGTTGCAGTTATGAATCAAAGTATCTGTGTTTTAAAGCAATCTTAGGTGACCCTTGTGAAAGGGTCATTTGACCCACTGAAGGGGTCTCAACTCATAGGTTAAGAACTGCAGCTCCAAACCCAGGCTACTCCAATGCTTGAGGCTGCTTCCTGATAGAGGACACGGCAGCAGCTTCAGTGTTCAACCCTTAGACCCTGCAGCTGCTACTGATTCCTAGCACTGTTGTGGAATAGTTAACTGTGTAAAGACATGTTATGCTTGTTTATGCGTGGGATATTACTTTTACTGTGTTAAAGTGTGTTAATTTGCTCCTGCCGCCTTTGCTTAATTATGAAAAGATGTGTTCCTGTTTCACCTTGCCTGCCTACGGTACCTGATTGCTCTAATGAAAAGATGAACAGCCAATAGCTAGGCAGGAGAGGCATAGGCAGGACTAGCAGGCAGGGAGAGAAGAAAAGAAGGACGACAGAAGGAGGAGAAAGAAAGAGGGGGAGACTCCAGGGGCTAGCAGCCCCAGCCAGCTAGTCAGAGTAGGGCATACAGAAAGAAAAGGTAAAAAGTTCCAAGGGAAAACATAGGTGAAGGGAAACAGGTTAAGTTAAAAGAGTGTAAGATAAGGTCGAGCATTCATAACTAATGAGAAATCTCCATTTCATGATGTGGGAGCTGGTTTGTGGTCCAAAAGAAAAAGTCTGGTACATGTCCCCATAATTTAGGTCACAAACCTGAGCATCTTCTCCAACACTGCTGATGTGTCTACTGTTAGTCTGTCCTTAAAAGGCCCCACTGTCTTCTAGTTGTGACAGGGAAACATACTAAACACTCTCCTGAGTTGCTGTACTTTTTCTGTTGGCTATTTATACTTCCTGTTGCGGGAGGTCCTCCCGCTCCTCCAGCCTACGGCCACTGAGATACCAGCCATTGGGGCATGGTCTCTCTCCCTTTAAAAAAGCAGCCACTTCCCTCTTCTCTCTCTCTTCCCTTCCTGCTCCGCCAGCGACTAGACTCCCTTCCTGGTTGTGCAGAGGGCTGTTGTCTGGGACGGTGATCTGTAAGTTTTTTCCCCTTTAAATAAATACCCCCCTATTAATCATAATTCCAAACTGGAG
>NC_022034.1:35274991-35282508 GCF_000317375.1 Microtus ochrogaster | reverse complement strand
GCTGCAACAAATGAGTATCAACCTGACAGCTCTTTATAACAGAAAGGGATTTCTCATATTTCTGAAAGCTGGGAAGTCCAAGATCAAAGGGCCAGCAGATTCAGGCTGAACAGCGTTCATTTTCTGTCCTTGAGATCCTGTCTACTTACTGTGTTCTCACAGGGTAGAACACAAAGAAGCTCTCTTGGGACTGGGAAGTCCTGATTCCAACCAAGGACTCCTTCCTCTTGTTCCAAATCACTTCCCGGTATCTTTACCTCCAAGTACCATATACTAAACACTACGCTTAAACATATGAAGTTTGAGGTATTATTAGCATATTGTACTATCACACCAGTCCAACTCAAAATAATTTCTTAAAGAAAATTTAAAATTTTAGAAAGCTCAAAATAAGTCCAATTAGTGACAGTCTTAGGTAGATAGGTAATGGAGCATTTGTAATAGGACATATACTTTCCAAGAATTCATGAAGCAAAATTAATCACAGTCAGACATAAACCTTCAACTATGCCAGGGCAGGAATAATAAATGTCATTCTCTCTGACAAAGGTAGAAAAACATTATGATAACAGTTTAAAAGAGAGGCTACCTTTGTAGAATATTAAAAACATGTTTTAAACAATAATTGAATGAAATGAAGATCAGTCTCCAAATTAAGAACTTTTAGAAAATAATTCAAAGTAATAACTGTTTCTATTAAAATGTGCGTAAGATGGAACAAAAAAAATGTACTAGGCAAACTCATTCAATTTTCTTAATAGGGAAAATAAAAGCAACATACACTTAAAAAGTAAAACAAAATTCTAAGACAACAAAAATAATAAAAATAAAGCTGTAAGCTGAGAAGAAATACAGTTTCACTAACAAAGTTTTAAAATTTTTATTTCAAAGGATATCAACTCTTACCTCCCTTATGACGGTTTAGGAATTAGTGGGAAGAAATGCAGACTTTCACAAATTTTGCTAAAGCTCGCCTTTGTCACATATGCTGAGGGGTCCTGAAGTAACTGTGAATCTTAAATCCCTAGCAAGCTCCTGATGTACCTGTGACCTGGAATCTGCTTGTCTTCATCCTGTTTAGAGTTTTGTTTTGTTTTGTTTTGTTTTGTTTTGTTTTTGTCTCATCAACACTGCCCATAAGCAATTGATGATTCATCTAGTGCTTATTGAATTTGAAATCCAAGTGTCTGCTTCTTTGTTAGCACAAACAAGCAAATCTATTTATTGATCTGGTTATCCAAGACCCAGCTAGAATCCAGATCCTGCCGGGATCACACAAAGCTTCTACTCTCTAGTTCTCTGCTGCCCTCTCTTGGGCAGTCAGAATTCCTTCAGACACTGGGACGGGCTTTTTTGTTTTTATTGCGCTATACATTTTCCTCCCCTCTCCTTCCTTCCCCTCCTCTTCCCTTCTACCCTCTCCCATGACCCCCACGCTCCCAATTTACTCAGGATATTTTGTCTTTTTTTTTTCTTCCTAGACTGTGTCTTAGCTTTCAGTAAGGTAATAAAATTGCCGAGTATTTAAGTGTTCCTAATCCTCACACATAGATAAATGAAATTGTCCCATTGTAAAAGCAGGGTATATCTTTTTACTGTGTTGTTTCAGAAATCAACCTCATTCAGTTGAGTATTTTCGAGATGAACTTTGGTTTTCTAAATAAAAAAAAAAGTTTGACTTACTGAACTCTAACAGTTCAGTGATTTGTGGCTCGTTTGATTCATAAACAATTCTGAAGTACAATAAAATTAAAGTGTGCACATTCAGCGGGCATGGACCGGGACACTGGCCTGTGCTTCTTGGCTTCATTTTCAAGAAAGGACTGAATGTGCCCAATGAGGCGAGTGCTGTCTTTAGATAGACGGCAGACAGCCGCCTTTGCAACAAGGTCGAAACTTCTGGAAGCCTACCTCTGTGACAAATCAGGACCTACGTATAAGTCCTGGCCATTCGGGTCCACAGAGGCTGCTCTAAAGGATCCCTGTAGCCCTTTAGCGTATCAGGCAAGCGGGTGAGGCTGTGACCCTTGTTTCTCCCTGTGCCATATGCTTCCTTCCTCTCCCTACCTCGGCTACCATCCAAAGGTTTTCTTTTGCCAACGTCCTCGTGCTAATTTTTATCTCGCAGTCTTTTTTGGAGCCCAACATGTGGCAGTTGTGAATGTAACTGATCACAAGATCGTGAGGAGAGAGGTAGAAAATAGTACCTCAAATACTTTACTTGGGCTGAAGAGATGGCTAAGAGATTAAGAGGACTTCCTGCCCTGCCAGAGGACTTGAGTTTGAATTTCAAGCCACTTACAGAAGGTGGCTCATACTTCCCTGTAACTCCAGCTCCGGGGGTTCCAACCCCTTCTTCTGACCTCAGGCACTCACATATATCTGGTATACATTTACACAGAACACAAACATATAAATAAAAAAAAACTTCCATCATTTTATTTAGCTGTTCCATTTATCACCTACATGCTATATGGGCTTATAGATGTCTATCTTATCTTGGCGACAGGAGACCCACACCCAAAGTTGTTCCTGGGGAAAAGAATTTGAGAAACAATACAAACAATCACCCACAATGGTGGCAATCATGCAAAAAAGATTTCAAAAGGCAAGATGTACACAAGTGACCCAAATCTCATAGACTCTAAACCAGTGGTTCTCAACTTTCCAATGCTGCCACACTTTAATATGGCTTCTCTTGTTATAATGACCCCCCAATCATAAAATTGTTTTTGTTGCTATTTCATAGCTGTAATTTTGTTGCAGTTATGAATCAAAGTATCTGTGTTTTAAAGCAATCTTAGGTGACCCTTGTGAAAGGGTCATTTGACCCACTGAAGGGGTCTCAACTCATAGGTTAAGAACTGCAGCTCCAAACCCAGGCTACTCCAATGCTTGAGGCTGCTTCCTGATAGAGGACACGGCAGCAGCTTCAGTGTTCAACCCTTAGACCCTGCAGCTGCTACTGATTCCTAGCACTGTTGTGGAATAGTTAACTGTGTAAAGACATGTTATGCTTGTTTATGCGTGGGATATTACTTTTACTGTGTTAAAGTGTGTTAATTTGCTCCTGCCGCCTTTGCTTAATTATGAAAAGATGTGTTCCTGTTTCACCTTGCCTGCCTACGGTACCTGATTGCTCTAATGAAAAGATGAACAGCCAATAGCTAGGCAGGAGAGGCATAGGCAGGACTAGCAGGCAGGGAGAGAAGAAAAGAAGGACGACAGAAGGAGGAGAAAGAAAGAGGGGGAGACTCCAGGGGCTAGCAGCCCCAGCCAGCTAGTCAGAGTAGGGCATACAGAAAGAAAAGGTAAAAAGTTCCAAGGGAAAACATAGGTGAAGGGAAACAGGTTAAGTTAAAAGAGTGTAAGATAAGGTCGAGCATTCATAACTAATGAGAAATCTCCATTTCATGATGTGGGAGCTGGTTTGTGGTCCAAAAGAAAAAGTCTGGTACATGTCCCCATAATTTAGGTCACAAACCTGAGCATCTTCTCCAACACTGCTGATGTGTCTACTGTTAGTCTGTCCTTAAAAGGCCCCACTGTCTTCTAGTTGTGACAGGGAAACATACTAAACACTCTCCTGAGTTGCTGTACTTTTTCTGTTGGCTATTTATACTTCCTGTTGCGGGAGGTCCTCCCGCTCCTCCAGCCTACGGCCACTGAGATACCAGCCATTGGGGCATGGTCTCTCTCCCTTTAAAAAAGCAGCCACTTCCCTCTTCTCTCTCTCTTCCCTTCCTGCTCCGCCAGCGACTAGACTCCCTTCCTGGTTGTGCAGAGGGCTGTTGTCTGGGACGGTGATCTGTAAGTTTTTTCCCCTTTAAATAAATACCACCCTATTAATCATAATTCCAAACTGGAGTGGCATTGTTTGTGACTTACGCCTTCAACTTCCCATGTATACTAATTTCTATATTCCAATTCCAAAGTATGGTTATTTTTCCAGATGTCTAATTAGTCCATGGAATGCGTTATTTTTGTTGCTGATCCATTCTTCATTAACCTAACCTATTGTATTATGTCACATGTGGTAGCATCTACCTGTAATCCTAGCACCCAGGGCGATGAGACAAGAGGATTACTGCTAATTTGAGATCAGCTAAAGATCCAGGGTGAAGTCTGTTCTAATATTTTAATCCCCAAACCACAAAAAAATATAAAATTTTCAGTTCTGTTTTAAATAATATACTAACTTGTTGGAGGGAGCTGTTTGTTTATCCTGACTGCCCAGAACCAAAATAACTACATGGAAACTACATTCATTAAATCACTGCTTGGCCCATTAGCTCCAACTTCTTCCTGGCTAACTCTTACATCTTAATTTAACCCATTTCTATTAATCTGTGTATCACCACAAGGACATGGCCTACCAGAAAAGTTCTAGCATATCAATCTCTGGCCGCAGATCCATATCATCTCTTGACTCCACCCTTTTTTCTCCCAGCCTTCAGTTCTGTCTTTCCTGCCTACCTAAATTCTGCCCTATCAACAGGCCAAGGCAGTTTCTTTATTCATTAATGGTATTCAAGCATACAGAGAAAAATCCGACATCACTAACTCTCGTGTCTTTCCCATTTATCATCATCGTTATCATCACAAACATTTTTATAATGCTGGGATTAAATTTAAGTCCTCATGCAAGCAGTCAAGAGCTCCACCACTGAGTTGCAACCAAATCCTTTTAATTTTACTTTAAGAAATATTTTTAGTATGCAAGCTCTCACTTAGACCTCTCAAATCTATTGAATGGGTTAATTCACTTTCCCTAATGTCTTATTTATTCTCAGTAGAAATACAGGTGACCTAGATACCATATTTAGGGAAATCATATATTTTAAGAGTGTTTTCCCAAATCATGACTCATAGAATGGAACATGTGTTTGTTTTATTTCAGGAGACAGAACGTGTTGACTTCATATAAATTTGGAAAACATTAGATTAAAATGTTAAATAGGCTTAATCCTAGTAGAATTTCTCAAAGTCTTTATTCCGTATAATGATATACTAAAAGATAATTACCAATCCTACTTGAGAAAGATCAACTTGAGACTATCCTTACTTTTTTCTGTGAGTTTTTCATTCAAATTTTATCTTTGAAATTAAGTATCTTTTTTAATCAGCATGCAAAAATACATATTTAATGAGTCCCATATGATGTTTCAATACAAGTATAAATTGTGTAATCAAAGTAAATGTATCTATTTTTTGAAATATGTATTATTTTATGGCAAAACACTAAAAGTACTTCTTTTGTCTTTTAAAAAAGTATTCAAAGCCGGGTGATGGTGGCGCATGCCTTTAATCCCAGCACTCGGGAGGCAGAGGCAGGCGGATCTCTGTGAGTTCGAGACCATCCTGGTCTACAGAGCTGGTTCCAGGACAGGCTCCAAAGCCACAGAGAAACCCTGTCTCAAAAAACAAAAAAAAAAAAAAAGTATTCAATACTATCTAGGAAGATGGTCTACTCAGAAAACTGCATGAGAATTTAAGTTCAGATCCCTGCACCCATGAAAAAGCCATAGTGTGGCAGAGATAGGAGGATCCATGAGACTCACTGGAATGTCATCCTCGTCAAATGAATGAGCTCCAAGTTGAGGAGAGTCCATGTCCCGTAGAATAAGGTGAAGAGAAATTAAGGCCACTGTAGTCTCCACATGCACACATACATACATATGACGACACTTATGTGTACCACACTCACAAATACAGTCCCTTATGGTCAATGTATACTCTACAATACAACAGTATATCAGAAATCATTTTTCCTACCTTAACTGTAATTCAGTGACCACGTTTTCCCAGGTCTCCTGGATTCCTATTCTCCCAGCTCTGGAGGCCACTATACCACTCACCACTTCTGTGAGGTCAGTTTTCTTATATTCCATTTATCAGAGAGAATCAGAGGCATTTGTCATCCTCTTTCTGGATTATTTCACTTGAATAATATCACTCATTTCTATGCATGTGTGATAGATGGCAGAGCTTAATCCTTTGTTCCCCAAAGACTGTTCTTTCATGTCAGGATTCTCCTTTGAACAAAGTTAAGCAATAAGTACTATTTCACATCCTGAAATAGTTCCTTAGAGAATATGTCACTCCCAAATTAAATAAATTATTCTTTATAACTGTCCACATTTCAAGAATTGGTGAGACCAGTTGTCAGTTAAGATGTAAAGTGGGCTCTGGTTTGCGAAGATATCACTTTTAATAATTAGTGATGGAGATCCAACTCCAAAATACTCACAGATACTTGCAAAGTTAGGGGCGCTCTTCCATGCAGCCATACCCTAGTCTCCAATTCACATCCTTTACAAATATGTGCATTCATTTTATTTGATTTACTTTGTGTTTATAGCGATTTCTTCTCATTAGGATTTAGATATTGATAAAATATTTTGGCTTTTATATTTAATGTTTATATTTTTGAAAACTTGTATCTAATATTTCCTTCAGAAGCATCCCATGTGATATATGAATGATCCAATTAAATGAATCAATTTCATCAACAGTTGCTAACTAACTGAAGTGACAAGATCATTAGCCAGATGATGGAAAGCTCTGAGTGTGTGTGTGTGTGTGTGTGTGTGTGTGTGTGTGTGTGTGTGCGCGCGCGCGCGTGTGTGCTTGTGCACACATGCAAGTGTGTGGGCCCATGCATGGTGTCTGGGTGTGTGTATATGTATGTGTGCATGTCTGGGGGGAGGTGTGGTGTCTGTGGTGTGTGTGTATTTAAGGCCCTGCCTTCCAGGCAGGAAAACACATAAATCTATTCTTTCTGAATAAAGTAAGTATTCTGAATAATACTTTATTCTGAATAAAGTAAGGTGGCAGAATACACAACCCTCAAAATGGCACAAAGCACATGGATTCTTTTGACTTGAAGAGAGCTGACAAGAAGGGGATACAAGAAAAGCTTTGTACCCTACGTGGATTGTCTAACAGAGCAAAGATCTACAAAGATATCCTATATTGTCCCCACCAGAAAGGATCCTATATTGTCCCCACTAGAAAGGACAAAATGCAATTGTCAAAGGCATTCTAGTCTCTAGCAGCCTACAGACACTGGTGTCTTGGCATAACAAGCTTTTTTATGATCCCATGGTTAGCATTAATTTATCAGAGTTGAAGCTTCTCACCACTTGCTGTCCTTAGAGACTAAACACCCCTCCCCTATATGGTGATTTTTTTTCCAAATTTTGCTTTTACTTACTAAGTATTATGAATCTTATCAAACCTTTGAATTGCCCACTTCTGGGTATCCTTGTGTACAGTGTGTGTGCTTATAAGCTTCGTTGTTTTTCTTTTGCAGGCCTGTCTCTTGCCAATTCATTTTATGAGGGCATCAGTCAGAAAATTCACAGCATGCAAAAGGAATTTTCCTACCCTTTACTGAACATCTCAGACTTTTCATAAGCATTTGGATATCTGGCAGATAGTTATACAAATTATTTTTCTGTTTTCACCCACATTAATTTGGACATGGCCAGGAGAAGTTCAATTTTATAACTAAG
>NC_022034.1:35272852-35274609 GCF_000317375.1 Microtus ochrogaster | reverse complement strand
TTCATATACTTCATGCCTTGTTTCTTTTCAAATATGAGATACCTATGAATTAAAAAGCAGAAACTTACTGCAAGTGTAATTAATGAACACTGACTTTTAATGTCCAAGCTTTGGTTTACTGAGATTCTCAATTCATTTAATCACATAGTTTTGAAACTACCTAATTACAGCTAAAATAAATGCAATGTAATTTCCAACTTTTTCCTTTGAATTAATTACAGAATTCAGGAAAATTTCAATTATCAAATAAATGTTTCTGTATGGCTTTCATTTTTGAAACATCAGTATTTCATCTTACTTGCATTATACATTATATATATTTGCATGCATATATGCGTATTTTTAAAAACTTTTAAAGAACAAACTCCAAACATTATGCCTCTTACTCTCAAATGGGTCACTGTATATTCAAAAGCATAAAGACATTTTCCCTTACAATAACCCAAATCAAGACATAAATGCTTTCTTAGTTCATAGACCTATTCAAGTTTTGTGACATCTCAGTAATGACCTGTAAGGTAACAGCAGTATTGTTAGTCTTTATTTTTACTCCATGATCATGTGACACACATAATTATAATGTCTCTTTTAATCTGGACACTTTCTTTTTCTTTTCTTGCCTAGTTTTTAATTTTTTTTGTTATTTGAGTAAAACCTTAATTTTCTTATTTTCACAAATTCATGCACATTAATTATACAGAATATTGAGTTTCATACATGTGTATAACACACTCTGATCATATTCACCTTCTGTTATCTCTGTTCTTTTCCTATAGGCAGCTTCTTGATCTGTGAACTGCATCTTTCAAAAAGCACATGGGCATTTATGCTGTATTATTTCTTATATTGAGTTTTTCTGATATTTGATGATTCAATTCATATTGAATTATTTTTGGAAGAAAACAAAACAGCAAGAACAGCAACAAAAAACAGACAGTGTCTTCAATACAATCACATAGGGAGGCATGGGATGCCTTCTGGTGCCAGCAATGGTGATAGCAAACCTTTGCCCTCTTGTGTAAGGGAGATTTGCTAAACTTTTCAACTGTGAAGCATTTCTGTGCACTAAAATAACTGCAGGCTTTTAATTAATTCCATAAATAAACCAACTGATATTTTGAGACTTGTTAAATTTGATTTTTATAATCTATGCATATTAAGGTTTTTTAAAGTATGCCAAAAGGTTACATCTATATATGAAGTTTTATAATGTGTATAATACCCTGTTAAATAATTTCATATTTGTCTATAATTGGTACTGACAGATTTTAGTATGTATGAAAATGTTAAGTGTATCTAACACCCTTTACACAGTGCAATTTCTAAATTTAACACAAAAGTACATTTCCAGAAGAGAAAGTGAGGTGGATAACACAACCCACTAACAAGTATTTGGAAAAAAAACTTAGAAATATAGCCATTTAAAAATCAAAAGAATAAAACAGAAACAGAATCCACATTCCAGGCTTATGGATAGAAAAATAACTTTCCCAAGATCACTATCACTGCATATTTAGGAAATTTATTCTCATTGTAATAGGTAAATTATAATCTGAAAAGGAATGAAGATTTGAAAAAAACATTAAAATAATTTAATCTTGTTTTTGTCATAATTGACATTCAAGTATTTTATTTACCTGCACTTATTTCTCTAATCTTCATAAACTCAGACTTGAAGATCAGAATCTTGCATTCATTGTTGACTGTAATAACTGTAGGTTAAAATTTTATTCAGAATCATTTTGATCAGTCATATA
>NC_022034.1:35259012-35272182 GCF_000317375.1 Microtus ochrogaster | reverse complement strand
TGTGTGTGTGTGTGAATGAACATTTATGTGTAGAGGTCAGAGATTTATATAGGATGCCTTCCTCTAACTCCCACTTGTCCTCCAGACAGCTTTTCTCACTGCATCCAGGACTCCCTGGCTGTCTGATTCCCTGGGCACAGAGTTCTGGACCAGTCCTCTGCTGTCCTCCACCATTCTCCCAACACGCAGACACAGGCTAGCCTGCTTGGCCTTCATGAGGATTCTAATTCTGATCTCTACCAATCAAGTCTTCTCCCCAGACAAGGAAGGAAAATTTTAAATAAATCAAGGATAGCGAGAAATCAATTGAGTCAACATGTGAAATTGATTTTAGCATTATATAAAATCCTCGGTGTGAGGAAAAGGAAATGAGATATTTGTAATACATAAGTGTCCTGAAAAAAATGTGTTATTCTCACCTGTTTGTGATGATTGTCCTAAATGTCTGGAGCTGATTCTTGGTCCCAACTGATATGAGCTAAGTCACACAGTTATAACCTACCTGTTTTCTCCCCAGTCAATTCAAGTATGCGATGTGGGATTCCCCTCTGTATGCTGTGAATACCACTGGTTAATAAAGAAACTGTTTTTAGCCTATAGCAGAGCAGGGCAGAACAGAGCTAGGTGGGGAAAACTAAACTGAATGCTGGAAGAAAGGAGGCAGGGTCAGGGAGAAGCCATGGAGCCACCACCAGAAACAGACATGCCAAATCTTTGCCAGTAAGCCATAGACACATGGTGATACACAGATTAATGGAGATGGGTTAAATTAAGATGTAAGAGTTAGCCAATAAGAAGATAGAGCTAATGGGTCAAGCAGTGATTTAATTGATACAGTTTCTGTGTGGTTATTTTGGGGCTGAGCAGTTGGGAACTAACTAGTGGCCTCTCACAACAAGTATGGAGTAGAAAACATTCTTGCGCTTATAGTTTCCTAATTTGTCAAAACTCCCAAATGAACAATGTTGTCCCTAAGACTTCATGTACGTTGGTGAAGCTGGTTTTCCTGATTAGAATTTAAGAATAAATAAGCTGCACACTCATTTAAATTAAATTTTCATATTTATTTTTTGAGACAGGGTTTCATTGTAGCCCAGGTTGGCCCCAACCTTGTCACTGAGGATGACCTTGAACTTCTCCTCCTGCCTCCCCATACCAAAGACTGTAATTGGTGCATTTGCCATGCCCAGTTTATGTAGTGCTGAACATGAGAATCAGGGCTTTCTATGTGCTATGCACAGGACTCTACAAGCTGAGCTACATTCTAGGTCCGGCCTAATCCTTTTATCCTAGAATAATTCTAAAGGAAAATCAGGTTAAGTTCAACATTAATGCCATCCACTAAACAGTACAAGAAACACAAAAGGAAAATCTGACACATGTGTAAACAAGTATTGGTATCAGCTTCTAGTCTTTTTAGCACCCACTGGGAAGTGTCCCCTTTTCTCCCCTTTCCTCCACTTCCTCTAACTCTGTTCCTGATAACGGCGTTCAGGGTTCTGATGAATACTCCAGACTACACTGCAGCTCCTAGGGAAAAAAAATTCTTTTGAATGTGATGCCATCTCTAACCTAAAATGTCTAGAATGTGTTCCTAGGACACTCATCACACCTGAGCCAGTCAAAGCGACATCTGCCCTGTCCTAGTGAGGGATGAAGGGGAAGTAAAGCCTTCCATCTGCTGCCTTCAGGAGCAGGTGGCTTTATCCCTGTAGAGACAGACAGCAAAGGTGAGCTCAGGGACTCCACGTTTAGCTGTCATCAGAGAATGGAGGAAGCGTCCAGGTCAATTCAGATATTCCCACAGGATTCATACTTAGTTTGTATAGCTGCATTGCACACCAGTTCAGCCAACTTCCATTTATGCTTCTCCGTGCCATTATTATTTTTATTAACTGAGAAAGAAAACCTTAATATTTTTGTTTATTTTCTTTGTATCCAGGCTCCAACTCCAGTAAAGTAGGTTTAGGTTATTCATTGTAAAATAAGTTTTAAAAAAGAGAAAGACAAATCATCATGTGGAACTATTGTGATGTTTCCCTTAGAAAATGTTTAAAGTATTTAAGTGGGAAGCTAAGACTAAGATAAAGACTAAGCAAGTGGGGTGCTAGATTTAGCAAACTGAAAACAAACAAGACAATAGCACAGAAACAGTTGAATTTGAATTTCCAATTCCAATTTATTTTGCTGTGTTGTTAAATAAGGGCTTCATCATACAGCCCAAACTGGCCTAGAATTCCCTATGTAACCTATGCTGGCCTTGGACCTGCAATCCTCATGCCTAAGCATCATGGGTAATAGAATTACTGGTATATACCACCATATCTATCTTGAATTTCCAGGGTTTTTTTTAAAGTTAAAATATTTATTAATGTAAGTATAATTCAATGGTTGCATGGCCCATATATGCATACAATATGCACACACACATATTTAAGTTTCAAAAGTCATTTTTTTTATTTAAATCATTTATACATGCTGAAGCTACTGTTCATGGGGTTTGGGAGTAGTTAGGTTAAATATTCTACAAAGCCTAATTGATTAATTATAATTTTGTGGTTTTGGAGAATTGGTAAGTTATGGACATAAAGTCAGGCTACTTTGGGATATCTGTAGTTACCTATGTCTGGTCTAACATCCTTATGACTATCAAATAAAACATTTCAGTTATATGAACTTAACAGATAACTTGCTTCCATCAACCTGAAAGCTAAGCTATCATCAGACAGCAACTAAGACCCATAGCAGAAATCCCCCCATCTTGCTCAAATCTGTGTAGCTGATGTTCTCAACACAAATGTGAAACTGCCCAATTTATGACTTTCCACCTTGGAATATAGTTTGAGGACACATAAATCCATGTTCCCCAGTTGGGGCCACTCATATTTGCCCAAAAGTAAACTGCTTTATTCCTTGAAGGTGAGAGTTATGTCATTTATCAACAATATAAATATGTATAAGAGCAGATAACAGGTAATATAAGTATACTGAATGCAATAGAGAAGAGAAGCTAAATGGTTCCTTTCCTTACTCTGGGAAAAATATCTGCATCTATAAATTAGGTGTAAGACAGAGGGACTGTCTTGGAAAATAATTTAAATATTCTTATTGGAATTGGGGACATAGCTCAGTGGTAAAAATGCTTATCTAAGGTTCATGAGACACTACAAATTACCACCAACAAAAGCATGCTGGACTTTTACAGCTGAAATGGAACAGCACCTAGTAGTGTCTGCTCTCTTAATTTGATATGCAAATTAAGTAATAATTTTATAAAAAGTATTATTTACAAAGAGATCGCCATTGATCAACAGCAGCCCGCCAAAAACCTAAATAGGTGATCATAGCAAATTTGAGGACATCCTGAGCTACTGAATGCAACCTTGTCTCAAAATGCCAAAAACTAAATAAAATAAACAAGTAAATACCTTTTTGAACTTCTTAAATTCAAATATTGTCCATATCAAGTTCTCAGAGCACACCACACCATCTCTTTTAAATCAAAAGAGACATTGAATGTCTCACATCAAAAATTAGTTTCACCAAACAAATCCAGTTTCTTAAACTTTAATAGTCTACTTCAAGTTTTATCTCTTAAAATATGCAGTTTCCAGGTGAAATTTGAACATCTGTATAGAATAAAGTCCTTATTTGGACCAGAAGTCCTAATGAAGATATAAATACACATATATTCAACAGCCTATTTTTAAAAGAGCTGTTCCATTGCTCCGTTCAGCTGCTCTACTTTCTCAAGCAAAATACTGGCTTTATTTGTACAAAATTGCTCTTAGTCATTGGTTGGCAGGAATAATACCTACACAAATTTCTCAAACCTTAGAGTACTTGCATTTTATGAAGCATACATTCTGCTTTTAAATGTACAAGAAAGACCAAGCTGTGAAAATGAAAACAATTATATTGTCACATGACAGGGACCTTGAAATGATTGCATTGTTGAAGAAACACTGTAGCGCTCTTAAAAAATCAAAGTCAATCTGTATGCAGCTAAAGCTGGTGGGTGGAATAGCCAACTGTGGATGTTTTTGGAAGAGTGACAGATGCATCAAATTAACATCTTTTTTTATTTCAAACTAAATTATAAATTAAAACTCTCCTCAGAATTTGAGACACAAATGACAAAGTGTACCTTCAGTGATGGGATTATTTGCAGTCACATTATGCGTATTGCGATTTAGATAGGAAAGGCCCCTATAGACTCCTGTGTTAGAATGCTTGGTCCATAGGTAGTGCCTCTAATAAGAGGTGTGGTCTTGTTGGAGAAAGTGTGTCACTGTGGAAGCAGGCTTTGAGGTCTTTTATGATCAAGCTACACCCTGTATGGCTCACACTCTCCTTCTGCTGCTTGTGGATCATAATGTAGAACTCTCAGCAATTTCATCACCGTGTTCATCATCATCATCAAAACAGTCTAAACCTCTGAAACTGTAAGCCAGCCCCAATTAAATGTTTCCTTTATAAGAAAGTTGCTATGGTCATGGTGTCTCTTCACAGCAACAGAAACCCTAACTAAGATAATGAATAAGGTGTTTCAATTAACTTATCACTTTCTCCCAGTTGAATGAAAGTATCTCGTGTTAAAAATAGTCATTTTTTTAAAACCTGCATTCTCCGTCTTTTTAGTCCCAACTTTTTAACTTGTTAATAAGATTGTAGCTCACAGTTTTTATCCCAACACTGAGAACACTAAAGCAGTAAGTAGTGTTGATGTCAGTTCAAGACTAGCCTAGTCTCCCTAGTGAGATCCAGGTCAGTCATCCAGCACTTCAGTTAAAATTCCCTTCTCAAATCAAACAAGTAAAAAGGGCATACATTTTGAATATTTATTTTTTTATATTTTTAACTTTTAAAAAATTATTAACATTTAATACTTTCATTATTTATTGTTTATAGTTTTAATTTTAATATTTAATGCTGTGAACCTTACAAAACTTCACAGATATTTTTAAAATATAAAGAAAATATTTGATTAACAGCAATTTGTGACAACCCATATTTCTACCTTTTAAAATTAAATTCTAAAAAATAGCATAGGTTCAACTTATGTTCCTAGAGCATCTTTTACTCTGCATATTTAAGGACAACAAATGTTTTCAAGTGCCATCTAATAGACAAGCAAGGGGTATTTATTTTAGTTTATTTTGTAACAATGTGATACATTTATTATCCTTGCTGAGGAAGAAAAATGTTGTGGGATAATAATCTTGTACCTTGTAAGGATTTGTCTCTTGTACTTATTTAATAAAATGCTGATTGGCCAGTAGTCAGGCAGAAAGTATATATGGGGTGACCAGATAGGAAGTATAGGTGGGGCAACCAGAACAGAAGAATTCTGGGGAGAAGAAAGGCTGAATCTGCAGGCATCACTCAGATATAGAGGAAGCAAGATGAGAACGCCTCACTGATAAAGGTACCAAGCCATGTGGCTAACACAGGCAAGAATAATGGGTTAATGTGCGGTGTAAGAGTTAGTCAATAAGAAAGTCTGAACTAATAGGCCAACCAGTTTATAATTAATGTAGACCTCTGTGTGTTTCTTTGGGAATGAACGGCTGTAGGACTGGGCAGGACAGAAACCTCTGTCAACAAATGGTGCCAATGTAGACAACTATATCAACATAAAACTGAGCAAGCTTGGAAAATAATTCTGGATACAAAAGAACAGAGTTAAGCATGGCTTCTTGGGAGTAGCATTTTCTCAGGTGGGTTCTATTTATTAGTGGCAAGCATGTGTCATTTAAGAAGGGCTTCCTGATTCACCTTTAGTTGCAAAAAAAAAAAATGCAGCTCTTTTAAGAGGCCCCGTACCACCAAACACTTAAATGATGTTTATGAATATCCAACAACATGCTTGTTGGTGGTGGCAAGGACCTTGAACACTGGTGACAGTATTCCATGACTGCATCCTGGGCAGAATAGAAAGGAAAAATAGAGTGAAGTAGTAGCGTTCTCTCTCTCTCTTTTTCCTCAGCGCGGACAATACTAACAACTGCCTCACACCCTCATTGCCATGACTTCCTGCCATTATAGACTATATTCTCAGATGTGAGCTACATGTAAATCCTTCCTCTCTTTACAAAACAAGAGGAGCTGGAGAGGTGGCTCAGTGGTGAAGGGCACTTGTTCTTGAATAGGACTCAGGTTTGGTTCCCAGCATATACACGATGATGGCTCACAACCACCTGTAACTCTAGTCCTAGGGTATTCAAACCCTTTTCTAACCTCTACAGGCACCAGACATGCATATAGTACATACACATTTACACAAGTACTTATACATGATCAAGGCAAAAACACTCATGCCCATAAAATAAAATTTACAGAAAATTTAACAGCTTCACACTCTCATTTCTTTTGTACCATCATTTTTACACACTTTAATCACTTAACTATTTTAAGCCAGTTTTTAAAAAAAGAATATGTCATTGAAAGCAAATCATTTTTGCTCTATGGCATCAAATATATGATTGAAAGTCATTGGGGAGGGAAATGGGAGGCGGTGGCGGGGAGGAGGCAGAAATCCTCAATAAATAAATAAATTAAAAAAAAAGTCATTAAGAATTACATCATTGTTTGCCATAGACAAATTTGGAGTTTTAGGGGGAAATTGCAAGAATCAGGTTCACTGTTGATTGCTAAAGGTTGACAGAGGACTGAAGAGATGGCTAAGTCAGTAGACTCTTCAGTCTGCAAGTATAAGGACCTGAGTTTGATTGCAGAATTTACATGAAAAACCAGTGCAGGGCCTGGCACCTGCAATCCCAGCACTACAGAGACAGAAACAAGAGCATCCCTGAGTCTACTGAGTAGACATTCTAGGCAACCGGGGAGCTCTGTCAACTGCTATGGGCAAATAGTATTTAAAAGACTTCAAATTAACTACTTTGTTTAGCCAAAGCTACTTAGAGTTTGGCAGTGTTGGTAGTCTTTAAAAATAACAGAATTTTCAGTGGATTGTACATAACCACTTATGTTACAGTAAGCCTTAATTGTATTCCTTGTTTAAAACTTAATCTTTTTGGCCCAGTTAATAGAAAAGACTTGGCACACAAGCATGAGGATGTAAATTTAATCCCCAGAACTCAAGTTTAAAAAACCCACTTGTGATAGTACACACTTGTCATACCAGTACTGGAGAGCTGGAGACAAACGGAGCTCTGGGGTTTAGTGCCCAGTCAACCTAACCTATTCATCAAGAGACAGGCTGTGAGAGACCCTTTCTAAATAAAACCAAGGAGGAAGGACCTCAGAAAAATGACAGCCAAGGTTGATGTCTGGCTTCAGCACACATATACAAATATATATATCTGTATTATGCACTCATATTTAATATTTGTCTAGGAGAAAAATTTAACGAATTAGTTTTTTATTTTATTTTGCTGTTGTGATAAAACATCAAGGACAAAAGCAGCTTTAAAAAAGAAGTTCATTTCAGATTATGGTTCCAGAGAGGAGTCCCTTATGGTGAGGCAGGCATTACAGAAAGCTGAAAGACCACATCTTTAACTACAAACCCAAACCAGAGAGCAAGCTGGGAATGGACTGAGGTTACGAAGTCTCAAAGCTTGTCCCCAGATGTGTACTTCCTCCAGCAAGCCTGCATCTCCTAAACTTCCTCAGACAGTGCCACCAACATGGTCCTTTATTAGTTCTGTCAATGACTATGTATTTAACAACGTTTAATTTATGTTTTATGTGGCTGAACAATGAGATTGGCACTTATGTTTACTATTCATGACATAAAATTGACTTAGTACTTCATTCTTCCTAAAGTCGAACAAGATGTATGCATGAGGCTCTTTTCAAACATGTCTTTATTTCCATATTAAGAGGCTTATAGATGAACTAAATTATGATGTTCAGTGTATTTTCATTTATGCACAAGCAAACAAGGTATATTTTAGTTTATATTGAGCGATGTCTCTGGAGGGCTGAAAGTTAATTACTACACCCTTACATTTACCCTTAGCATCTAATTCTAGTTAATATAAAAATAATCCTTGCTTTTTTGCTTTTCTTTTTTCAAGCTAGCTTTTCTAGCTGTTTACTGCAGGAAGAATAACAGCTTATTTCCTCTCATGCTGCAGAGTGAGAATTGCCAGCTACGATGCAATTGGAATAATTGTTACTGATGAGAATGCAAGACAGAAATAGTTCATTTGTTGACAGCCTGCAGGTGGTGTGTGGGCTTCCGGAAGCAGCAAAAATCACATTTCTACTTGAAGGAAAACAAATTTGCTATGAAAACCTTTGAGAAATATAAAGATCTTAATCTTTATTATCTTAATCGCACCAATCTATATTTTCTGAGCTGAACTGGTATTTCATAGTCATATCTATATAATTATTTATCAAATTTTCTTTACAACAAATATATTCTTTTATGTTTAGGATGAAATGTTGGTAGGTTTAAAATCATCAGAACAAGACTTTTGAGAGTTATTTCAAAGTAAATCATTTTTTAGTCATTTAACTATCATTTTTGCATGCGTGTGACATGTGTTTGTGTGTATGTTTTAATGTAAATGTATGCACATGTGTGTGTAGATGCCTGTGCACATATACATGAAGGCCATAGATCGGCTTAGGATGTATTCTGAGATCACTCTCCATCTTATTTTTTGAAACAAAGGCTTTCATCAAACTTGTGTCTCATTGATTTGTCTATGTTGCTTGACACTGAGCTCTAGAAATCATCCCATTTCTTCACTCCAGCACTGTAAAGGTTACAGACATGCATCCATGTACCCAGCTCTCACAAGGATACTGGGGATCAAACATAGGTGCTTATACACACAAAGCAGGTACTTTACCAACTGAACAATAAATACAATTTCTGTCGTAGTTTGTTTCCTGTTACTATGATAAACACCATAACCAAAAGGATCTTAGGGGAGTAAAGGGTTTCTTTCAACTTACAATTTATTGTCCTACATAAAGGGAGGTCAGAGCAGGAACTCAAGGCAGGAACCTGGAGGCAGAAATTGAAGCAAAACCACACAGGAGCACTGCCTACTAGCATGCTTTCCATGACTTGCTCAGCTTGTTTTCTTATACCACCTAGGACTACTTGCACAAGAATGGCCCTGCCCATAGTGAGTTGGGCTCTCTCCTGTCAACCATTAATTAAGAAAGTGGCCCCACAGACTTGCCTACAGGCAGCCTGATGGAGGCAATCCCTCAATTAAATTTCCCTCTTTCAGATGACTCCATGTTTGTGTCAATTGTTTAGCATAGTCCTAATTTGCCTAACTTGATATAAAAGCGACAGTGACAGTATTTCACTGTCTCGAAGTCTAGTCTAATTCGTGATAAAAAAAATTACAAAATAACAATAGAGCAAAGAAGCTTGCATCACATAAAACTACACACATACCCTAAAGCATAATTATTGATATTTAGTGTTAATATTGGAGAAGAGACAAACCTCAAGGCAAGTTGTTAGGTCTTGACGTAAAAAGTAAGCTTAGTCATAGTGGATGAGTCAACACATAGTGGATGTGTCAGTGAGACAAAAGCCTTTATGATCGAAATGAGTGCCTAAGTAAAGACAAAAAGTGTTTTTGTAAAGTTCATGAAACATTCAGGCAGCAAGCAGTGTGGGATGTCTGAGCCAGGAAATGAAAATAAAAATAAATCCAAGTCACCTAATCGACTTCCACTTCCAAGACCGAAGTGGGAATTGTCACTTCTCCAATTCTGTCCTTGGAAATTTCCCATAAAATGAGTAAGCCTCCTTTGACCTCAGAACCTCTTTTCCAGAAGACCAGAAGAAAACTAAAATAATACAGAACTGAAGAGAAGGATTGCAAAAAATAAAAAAAGGAGACACTAATGTATAAAGGTGTATGAAGAAGGGAAGAAAAGATGTTTTCATTATAGATCCCAGCAAGATCCGCCTCTCAAGAGGAACAGCACACCTTGAACTAGAAAGCCAAGTACCTTTTTTGTCATAGTAAAACTAATGCAGGCAAGGGTCACCCCGCTGGCATCTGAAATTTCTCCTGAAAAACAGAAGTGGGGTGAACTGAAGGTCATGAAAATAAATAACACGTGGAGGGCACAGGGAATGACAAAAGAGATAAGAAAGCAGAGGGAACTTTGTAGAGGACATGGATGATAACACTGCCCGTTAGCTAAGCAAGAACAAAGTGTAAATGACAGCCAGACTTCCTCCCACATGCCAGGTAAACAACAGTTTCTCTTTTTCCCCTTTTATTGAAAAGAGATTGTTTTCTCACATAATACAACCTGATAATCATTTCCTCCCGCTCTCCTCCTCCCAGTTCCCCCCACCTCCCTCCTCATCTCCATCTATCCTGTCTCTCAGAAAAGTAAAAGGCTCATAAGACTTTATAATATTCTAACATAATGTGATAAAATGTAACAAAATCCCACACATTGACATTGAACAAAACAATGAAACAGAAAGAAAGCAGTCCAAAAGAAGGTACAAGAAACTGAGACTCACTCATTCACACACACACAGGAATCTCATAAAAACACCAAAAAAAAAGCCAAAATATATTTACAAAGAACCTATAAATTAAATGAGAGAATAAAAATATAAATAATAGTAAGATCAAATTTTTAAAAAATTAAAAAAGCAAAGGTTCTGAGATGACATTATTAGAAGACAAAGAACCTCCAAAGATGCCACTGAGTTCGTTTTCTGTTGGCCATCTACTGCTTGGCGTATAGCCTACCCTTAAGAGTAATTTGTATCTCCAGGGAGACTATCTTGAAAAAAAAGAAAAATATTGCAAATGGTTATCAATTTTGTGTCACTTTTGCACCAGTATATCTTGCAGGAAGGACATCCTTGCAGATCAAATGATTTGCAGCTGGTTTGATGTTTCTATAACAAGCAGAGTACCTTCCTGTCCACATCAAAGAAAGATAGAATGTAAGAGTGAATGGTCTATGTAGGTACCCGCTCAAGTTCTCCTTATTCAGGTGTTCTTTCAGCAATAAGGCCTTGCTGACAGTTTGTTGAGAACAACCTACACTGTTGACAACTTCCTGGGTTGTCTGGGGATTCCCATGGACTCCTTTGGCCAACAAATCAATTAACGGTAACTCAGTCCAAGCACTTGAAGCATCATTGGGTCGCAATAGATGGCCACTTGAAGGTCTGTCTCCCCATTATTTGGCAATGTCATTCAGACCACCTTCATACTTCTTATGGATTTGAAAGATAGAAAGGAAAGGTGAAGTCCCACAGTTAGCCTGCTTTGCTTCCCTGGCTGGACTGAGGTATGTTTTTCAAAATAAGAAAACATGGTAAGATCATGAGCATTTCTCTACATGGACTGCCTTCCATTCTTGAGCACAGACTCTATATAATTCTAAATAGATAAGAAAGATAAATAGGAGACCATGACAGTGGACGGAAGAATAATGTGGCAGTGCAGTAAAAGTAGTTAGCTATGATCTTAAACAAATTAGACTTTGTAAAATAAAGCACAAAATGAAGACTCTTAGAACTTGGTGATGAGATGAGGAAATAATAAAATAATAATAATAAAATGTAAATTCACAAGTGTCTGGCACTGTATAGAAGAAAACTGAGCAAGGGAAAATTCTTAAAGTGATTATAAAGAAGATAATTGATATGGAAGATAGACAAAGACAAAATTCCAGACACATTTTCTTAAAGGAAATAAACTTGAATTTACCCATGTAAGGGCTCCCAGGTTCTTGGGTGAGTTTCCTCAGGATATTCAACATTGAGATACATCCTAGTAAAGTTGCTGAACTGGAAGTTAATAAAACAATGCTTTGGAGATGTAGTTCAATAAAAAATATGTTAACAGACTGGTGAAAGAACTTACTTTGTAAATACCCTCATTACCAAGTCTAATGGCCTGAGCTCAATCCCTGGGAGTGACGTGGTTGAGGGAGAGAATCAACTCAACTCTTCAGGTTGTCCTTTGGCCTCCACACATCTGCTGTGGCACACACACACACACACACACACACACACACACACACACACAGTTATTTACACAAGCAGTCTACAACTGCTGGTCAACACATTAGCACAGAAGCCAGCCAGATGTGTAGAGGGTTTCACGGATGCAGCTTTTGGGAGGGACAGCCCCTTCAGAAGTGGGATCATTAGAGATGCAGCCTCCCTTGAGTCACCCGTGCCCCAATAAGTAGCTTAGTTAACTAACACTCACTGGTTCACGAGGTGGATGTAGGTGGGTTGAATTGTTTCCTCAGGCTGCTGAAGCCTTCTCAGAGGTGAATGGACATTTGTTCATGGCTCCTGAGGACAAATTAAAAAAAAAAAAAAACAGATACAGAAAACAGAAAAGAATTCCGTGTGTCATTGTGGGGAGCTGTATAAGCCCTGAGTGAATGTATAAAGAGCAAACGAATGTCTGAGTGTTGTTTGCCATAATATCTTAGATAGAGTTTCTATTGCTCTGGTGGAACATCATGATCAAAAGCAATTTGGGGAAGAAAGAATTTATTTCCTCATCATTGAAAGCAATCAGGGCAGGAATTTGGAGACAGAAGCTGATGCAGAGACCATGGGTGGGTGCTGCTTATTGGATTGTTCTCCATGGCTTGCTCAGCCGGCTTGCTTTCTTTCTCTCTCTCACTGATTAAGAAAACGCCCTATAGGTTTGCCCACAGCTAGAGCTTCTGGAGGTGTTTTCTCAGTTGAGCTTCTCTGCTCTTAGATACTCTACCTCACATCAAGATGTCATAAAAGCAGCCAGCACACATGGGCACAGCAATGTTAAGAATCTATATCTCAGACCCATAGGAAATTGAAAAGACATTTCCCTGGCACAGATGGATGTCAAAGCCTTCTTTTGGTGTCAGGGTGCCTATGCTGACAGCGTGTATAATTATGAGTGTTTATGATGTTTATTGATGGCTGTGTGCAAAAACTTCCTCATCCTGAATGTTTACAGCCTGGTAATGCTTTCCTACAAACATCTCCTACTGAGACTAGCTAAATCCCCTCTGTGCTGTATGTAATAAGCACAGTGGTGGTTCTGGTTGTTGTAGTCAGTACCACTCCATCAGACTGCACATAACCCCCGATGCAGTTTTTCTCTACATGTGCCTATGTATCTGTTCTTCCTTCATTCTTTCACCACCCCCAAGTCAGGTCAAGCTCCAGTTATAGGG
>NC_022034.1:35253647-35258912 GCF_000317375.1 Microtus ochrogaster | reverse complement strand
GATATATATATATATATATATATATATATATATATATATATAATTTAGGTATTAAAAACAGGAAAAATGCAATGCTTAACCTAAAGAGGTTCAATGCAGTTTTTCCCTATCCAATCTGGGAATTACCAGTTGGCAATGGTAAATATTAGGCACTGATGGTTACTCACGGCCAAAGCTCATCATCTTTCCATCATTCCTGATGGCAAAGTGGTGCTGATAGCTATAATTGCCCAATAAAGGTACAATACAGTGTGGCACATCATAAAAAAAAACACGAGAAAAACATTACTGAAATTTTATTAATTCAGATTTTAAAATTAACGTTATATATATCATCAACTCTAGTAGTGGACAGTTTATTTTCCCACATACTGAATCAAAGTGATTTTGGAGGTGAAGGTTTTTTTTTCAAAAAAAAACAAGGTTAGTAGATACTATAGTATTTCAATACGTACAAAAGACATGTTTCTTCTAGCTTAGTATATTTGATGACTTTTCTCTAAATGCTGCCAAAGGGGACCTTTGCCAATGTAGAAAATAACTTTTCAAAACTAAAAATTATTATTAACTAATTAAGATGTACATTGTCACATTGGCCAACAATTCTCCCTCAAGCTTAAGCAATCTTTTAAAGCTCTTTTCTCTTCTTTCCTTTTCTTTTCTCCCCCCCCTCTCTCTCCTTTCTCCCCTTTTTTTTCAAGACAAGATTTCTCTGTGTAGCCCTATCTTCCATGGAATTCACTTTGTAGCCCAGGCTGGCCTTGAACTGACAGATATCCACCTGCCTCAGCCTCCTGAGTTATTAAAAGTGAGTGCCACCACTACCTGGCTTGATTTTTAGCATGTTTTATCAGTACAGTTTATATAGAATAGTATTTTGTTATAATTTTTATTGTTGAGAAAACAATATATTTGTATAGCTTCTAGATTAGAGAGGTAGGTCTATAAGAGACTTGTAATGTTGTCCTGGTGTGATCCCAGGCTGTGCCTTTCAGGGACCTATGTGAGAACACTTACAAGAAAGCTATCAGGCTCTCCCATGCTGAGCCATTGATTTAAACGCTAACATGTAACATGACTTTGACTTTGACATTGACTCTACAGTGGCAGCTAAGGAACAGGAGGGTGAGGCTACACCTGGACAAGGTTTTCTTCACCATGGAAACAAATTGTTTAGGAAGAAATAGTCCCTTTTCTATGGCTCAAATTTATGTTTCAGTTAGCCATTCTGCAACTATGTCTCACGAGGACAGATTAGCTTAACTGTAGATACTTCTATCTCCCTTTTTTCTTGAGAATGGGGTCTTTGATAAGAAAAGGTGGTAAGATATGATGACGTGAGATAAATAAGATGAGGAAAGAAAGAAGAAAGAAAGGAAGCTAGCAAGCAAGGTAGAAGGAGGGAAGGAAGGAAGGCAAAGAAGAGAAAGGGAAGGAGTTGTTTAACAAATAACACTTTGGAGTTGTACATTTCTAAATTAATTTTAAGTAGAAATTGGATTATCTTGTAGCTATGTAACTTAGAATCACATGAAATCCCTAGCCTATTTCACACCAATTGGCTGTACAAAAATTTTTTAAAAACTATATGAAAATATTTGACTGAATGTTCAATATATAGTTTGAAAGATTAAAAAAAATGAGATGGGATTGAAGAACAAGGGACTAAAGATAGCAAAGTCCCTGATAAATAGAAGTAGTAACTATCATTTAGAAAGCATGTAGCTTGGGTGAGTCATAAATCAATGTACATGATTCCAATTATTTTTTCACAGAAATCTACCAATTAGGTACTATGAATTGATTTCAACGTTGAAAGAAATGGAACTCACAGAACAGAATCTGTTGCATCTTGAGTGGACTAGCACTTAAGCAAAGGCTGTCTTATTGCAGATTTATCTATGTGCTTAAAATTTTACCGTCTAATGTGCTGAATCAGTCTGTCTCTGGATGGCGAGCCCGTAGGAGAAAAACGAGAAAAGAGTGCCCACAGTCCTTGAGCGCTCACATCAAAGAGCTTCTTGCATGGATTTGTAAAAGTGCTATCTGAGCTAATATAATTCAGAAGTAACAGAACACGGTATGGAGAAGTACATGAGAATCAGCAATATGCTTACTGAACATGTTATCAAAATAATTTCAACTGCTCTTTTTTATTCTTCTTAATATAGATATTGAACATTTCAAGTTACCAAAGTGATAACTTTGGCAAATAATGGGAATTTGGAAATATGGGGAATATTGTAACTAAGACATTCTTAATACCGTATTTATTAGAAATTCAGAAATTTGAAGAATAGCAAAAGCAGTTCCTTCCTGTATAAAAACTTTCTTGGTCAATTCATGCTTTATTTCAATATGTTTTAGCATGATTCTCTTATACTTTATAGTATAAAGTCAATAAGACTTTTTGAAAAATTTATTACATTTATTCATTTTCTTGATCACGTGTCTGCATATGGTCTGGGAACATGCCCCATTAACACATATAGAAGTCTGAAGGCGACTTGAAGAAGTTGATTCTCTCCTCTCATCATGTAGTTTAGGTTGTCATGGTTACAAGAGCTTTTACCTACTGAGCCATGTTACTGGAATGAAATCATAAACAGATTACCTAGCTGCCATTAAGACATAAACTACTTTGAAAACTTTCTTAGTATGCTTTTAAAAGTTACTTTGTTTCTTCTTAATGCTTAGAAAATAGCATATTCCATGTTAGAACCAAATTTGGATCTCCGCCTATATTATTTGTATTATGAAGATGTACTTTGGTCCTGAGTTTATGTATGTTTTTCCTGAAATAAATAAATTCTTGTAACAGTTACTTCACTAGTATAAAAATAATTTTTGAGTTTGATTTTCAAAACTGTGTAAACTAGCTGAAAAAAAAGGTATACATCTTTAATCACAACATGGTATCTTCCAATTCTAAGTTAATACTGACCCCTATGGGTTACTTTATTCTAAACTTTGTAATATTCTTACAGAAAATTTGATTAACTATTCAAATATTTGGTTAAATTCTCAAATGTTTAAATTTGGAAGTGAATTGCTTTAGGAAGAATGCCATAGAATACTCATATGTCCTTTCTCTCCTTTCATGATACAACCCAAACTATCTTAAGAATTGTTTTTTAAAAATTTGCTCATTACTCAACTTCATATGGAAAAGTAAAAAAAAAAAAAAAAAACCCAGGATAGCCAAAACAATCCTGTACAATAAAGGAACTTCTGGAAGCATCACAATCCCTGACTTCAAACTCTAGTACAAAGCTACAGTACTGAAAACAGCCTGGTATTGGCATAAAAACAGACAGGAGGACCAATGGAACTGAATCGAAGACCCAGATATTAATCCATACACCTACAAACACCTGATTTTTGACAAAGAAGCAAGAAAATGGGAAAAAAAGAAAGCATATTTAACACATGGTGCTAGTATAACTGGATATCAACATGTAGAAGAATGAAAATAGATCCATATCTATCACCATGCACAAAACTCAAGTCCAAGTGAATCAAAGACCTCTACATAAAGCCAGCCACACTGAACCTCATAGAAGAGAAAGTGGAAAATACACTTGAACACACAAGAGAACACTTCTTAAATATAACCCCAGCAGCACAGACACTGAGAAAAAACAATTAATAAATGGGACCTCCTGAAACTGAAAAGCTTCTGTAAAGCAAAGGATATGGTCAACAAGACAAAACGGCAGCCTACAGAATGGGAAAAGATCTTCACTAACCCCACAGACAGAGGCCTGATCTCCAAAATATACAAGAAATTGGGCATCAAAAGAATAAATAATCTAATAAAAAATATGTTTGTGTGTGTGTGTGTAGTTCTTTCTTGAAAAAATTCTTATGCCAACCTTTTCTTACATACCATCTCTTCCCTCTTCTGATCCCACATAATTGCAGATTCTCTAAAATGTCTTTCCAGCAATTGTACAGAATAAATTTGTGCACAGAAGTCATAATCTTTGTAATTGACTTATCACTTTATTATTTGATACATGTGAAAAATGTTCTCATGTAAATGAAGACATGATGGAGGCCAGAAATTGCAACTGAGTAGGCGATCTCTACAAGAACAACAAAGATTAAACGCTATCTAGGTCTCCCTCAGAAAAGTATCAAATGTCTAGGAAGAAAACTTCCATTTTAATAAGTATGCCGATTATATCTCTCCTACAGATATAGACAAGAGAATATAAAGGAACCTGGAGAGAATCACTTGAGAAATTGGCACACCCTTGGCTGGTGGGGAAGAAAGTAAGAAACATAGTCTGTATTGATTGTCTATGGATTCCTGTATGTGATGCTAGAATTTGCAATTGTAAAAGCATATATCCTTTTTAACCCTCACAATTCTATATAGTTAATTTTCATAGCTATATAGCACTAATGAAGATGCTAAAATTTTAAGAAATCAAGGTTCTTACTAATGTTGTCTTAGTTTCCGTCCCTCCTTCCTGTCCTTCTCTCCTTCCTTCCTTGTTCCCTTTATCCCTCCCTTCCTTTCTTACACTCTTCCTCCCTCCTTCCTCTCCCTCACTCCCTTCCTTTGCTGTTGTTGTTGCTGCTGTAGCAGTGATAAAATACTCTGACTAAAAAGCTTAGGGAGAAAGGGCTTATTTTTAGCTCACAGCTGCAGGATATAGCCTGTCATGGTTCTGTTCACAATTATGGCCCTTATCAATTAGAATAATCAGGATGATCCCCATAGGCTTGACCAGAGATTCTGTGAGGTTGACAATTAATACTTACCACAATAATTGGTTTCTTTAAAATTTATACTAAAACCAGAATTTAAAACTAGGGTAAAGGAGAATATAGAGATGACATTATCAAACACACAGGTACAAAGTAATAATTTTTCCCTGATAGTTATTTGTCTTGAATTTTGGGGCTCTATGTTCAGAAATCTTCTAATGTCAATGTTTTCCATTGGTATGGAACTATATAGTATCTGCAACTATAAATGGAATCACTCTACATTTTGTAGATAATTTTTTTATTTCCAAGCTTGAATTTCCAAGTACAAGCAGGCTCATTTCAGATTCTTAAAAGTTTGAGGTGCCCAAAACACACTGGTTTTCTTTTATTTACAATTCCATCCCTTCTGAGGGGGGCGGGTAGGGAGTGATGGTGGTGGTGACTGTGTTAGTTAACAGTTTTAGTCCTACCAGATTGCTAAGGGTTATTCCATCTCTTCCTATGAAATTTTTTTGTCAATCTTATAGATATTTTCTTTTTTTT
>NC_022034.1:35186798-35253060 GCF_000317375.1 Microtus ochrogaster | reverse complement strand
GCAGAAGATCTAAGAGAAAGCGTCATACTTGGTGGGGCAGGGAACGGATACGTACATACATAAACTGCGTATGTAAATAGAAATTTAAAGGGGAACACAAAACTAGCTGAAAGGGACTTTAGTGAAAATGAAACGGCTAAATCCCAAGGGGAACCGAGCTCTGAAAAAGCAGAAAGAGAACAGTTCTGAGCTCTGCTAACGTCCAGAACAAACAGAAGATAAGCAATTGTCTTCCCTTAGTCTACTCGGCTAAGCAGGCCGGCTCGACAAAGCCAGAAACCGATTCCCAGGAGTGCTGCCAGGTCGCACTGCTGGAGAGCCAGCCCGACCTGCTAGCCTGGCGCAGGCGCACCAAGGACGCGTCGCCGCCCTCACTCCGCCCTCGTCTGCGAGGAAGTGACGCAAGGCCGAGGGGCGGGTGCATTCTGCGCCGGAAGTGCCTGCCAGACAGTAAATAAGCACAGAAAAGCAGGGGAAGACGCTGTCTCCATCTTGTCGGCAGACGCTGGGCCAGCGACGCGGAGGCGATGGGGAGCGTGCTGGGGCTGTGCTCCGTGGCGAGCTGGGTAAGGCGGCCTGGTGCGGGCGGGCCGGTGCGGATCGGTGCAGACCGGCTTTTCCGCCTTCCTCCGGTCTGAGCGGGGCCCGAGCCTAGTGAGGGCGAGGCCGGGCGGGCAGGGGAGCCGCCCGAGCAGGGAGCGCCCTGTGGGAGTTCCCTCTGGAGTCAGCCTCCGCTGTCGCTCTTCCAGCTCCTTTTTTCGGTTGGGCGCCGCGTCCCTTTCAGTCCCTTCGTGCCCGGCGACCTCGCACTGCGGCACTGTCATTCCCGGAGGCCTCTTTGTTCTGACGCGCAGCCTCCAGGGAATCGGACCCGTTATTTGGCACAGCTTGACAGCAGTGCCGATGTAGCAATGTCGTTTTTGAAATAAAATAGTCTAAACTCCCTCAGTGCCTTCTTCAGCTTTAGTGGCTTGACTGTTCATACTTCCAAATTGGTATTTCTAGAAAAGCTGACCTGTTCTTTGGTACTAAATATTCTTTGTCGTCAACCATGGGCATGCAGTCAGAAACTCGATGCTTTAAAGGGAAGGGTATGTTGCGTTTTCGTTAAACAATAAAAGCGTCTTTAGTGTAGTGGCAAGATTTCGTAACCCAGGTAGCACAGACAACCCCATTCCTCAATAGCCAAAACATTAGCTATGCAGGTTAAAATAAAGAGCTTCATTGCTTTGGGTGGGGCATTTGGATTAAAATTTTACTCTTCAATCTGTGATTTCTTAGTTTAATCCATAACAATTTTCTGGCTAACCAAATGATTCCATTGCATGTACATTAACCAACATACTGACTAAATTATATGTTTTGTCTCTTAAAACATGCTTTGATATAGCTTGAATTATAAATGCTTAATTTTTATCAAGTACCATGTGTAACTTCTTATTCCAACAAGCTATTCTCTTGTATTTCTGTTTGCAGTTGGCTTTGGAAATTTGACTGCAGAAGTTAAGAGAGTCTAATGAAATTTGTTGAACCTTTTATGCAGAAGGCAAAATTTGGTCCAATAAAGATTAATAAATAAGGGCCTGGAAAGACAAGTCAGCTGGCTAGTGCGTGATGCTTCTGCTAGATAATGGAGTTTGTTTGGTTCTCAGCACCCACACTTGGCAGTTCTCAACGGCCTGTAACTCCAGCTCCAGGGAATCTGGTTCCCTCTTCTGCTCTGACCTTGTATCCCTTGGGAACAGACCACCACGCAGACACGCATGCATGCACATAACAATTAGGAATAGTTATTATAAAACTTTTTCTTTTTTGATTTGTTATTTAATTTACTAGAATCGGTTTGGTTGTGATAATGGCATAAAATAGTTCTATTGAGGTCATAGAGATAGAGGGATATGAAGTCCCCGTTTTATTATTTTCTAATTCAATTTTGAGTACCTGTTTTTGGTATCAAGGTCAGTGTTTTATTGACTTTTTTTTTTTTACATTTTAAGGAATTTTTTTGTATGTATATTTTATGTATTTTAAGTCAAAATGGCTCTGGAGATTAACATGGGATAAGTTCCATTGCTACTTTTACCACTGTGACTGCCTGTTTTGTTCACTAAAAGAATGCCTTTGGTGGAACTGACACTGCCTTGTCATCATCATTAGATTAGCACCCTGAAAAGGTAGCAATAACATGCAGGGTTAAAGCTGACAGAAGCTAGGGTGCCATGCGATCCTACTTCCTGATGACTGATCTGAGGATTCATGGTGTGTCATTTGGATCGTCCCTTTTGTTCCATGTTCTTTTCTCTATTTTAATTATGGCATTTCAGTGCACATCTGTAAGTAGAATTTGTCCTGTGACATACAAATCCATCTTTTTCACATCCTCAAGTTAATATGCTCATTTACTTCAAAGCTTTGATAAAGCAAATGCTTATTCAGATATTCCTATATTGAATCATTATGTCAAGTAACCCATAATTGAAAGACATGCTTCGTGAACAGGTTTTTGCAGACTTAGTCAAATTTAATAATTTCTCCCACCTTGTTCATAAAAGAATTATAGAACATTGTTACTGAACAAAAAGAAGTATGAAAGAAAGTTACATGTAAGGATCTCTGGCCCTTTTATCCATTCCTAAATCTACATGTACCAGCAGCCACTAATTAATATACCTTTCTCTAACCTGAGGTCAGCATTGGTGTTTTGAATAGAATTGTTTTGTTTTTAATTACTAGACCTTGTAAACAATTACAATCAGTTCTCTACCCAAAATAGTTAATGTGGTTAAATAATTAAGAAAGAAGTAGGAATTACCAGATACTGACTTTGTGCCAACCTCTGCTCCATTTTTATTTTGTATGCAATGACCTTTTTGGGGGGGGATTATTCATAGTTGCTATGGGACACAGAACAGTTTGGTGGGACTTGTCAGCTTTGACTTTATGAGGAAATGATCTAATTTGGCTGTTTCCAGCAGAAAGCTCATCTAAGGCTGTTGGTGCACCTAGAGAAAACTTGTAGCTTCCTGTCTGCATAGAATACCTAGATTTGGGGAGCCAAGTGTAGTGAAGTGCCACATTCTACATTTAAAGTGTGATTTTATGTAGTTAATATATTGTCAGCTCTACTCAGTTATCTACCAAGAGCCTTGCTTTATTCTCTTCAGTTTTGTCTTTCATTCTGCGTTTTACATCTTTTGTGCCTGTCTCCTGTGTTGGCTAAGATCCTCATTGTAAATAAATGTAAAGCCCCTTGTTTGCCTTGTTTTAGATGGTAGGGGAAAAATGCATTTGATTAAATGTAGATGAGAAGGATAGGTATTTTATTAATTCCTTTTTTCAATCCAAGGATACTTTATTTCAAGTCTACGGCTGAGGGTTCTATATTTCATCCAGTAGCTTCTCTTCACTTACTGAGATGACCAAGTGGAGCTTTTTCCTTCGTTTGTGAATACTGTGTATTAAATTGGTTGTTTTTAAAAGTTGAGGCATTTTTTTTGCCCCAGACTAAAACTTGTCTTGGTCACAATATTCTATTCCTTTATATTTCTGCTTGATGTGCTAAAATTTAGTTAAGAATTTTCATGTTCATGTTCAGGTTGATATTAATCTGTTGTTTTCTTATAGTATCTTTGAATTTAGTACTATAGTTCTTGTTCATGTTTTAAGTAAGAATATATATTCAATATCTCTGATAGTTTGCATCTTTTAGATTTTATTTCTTTGCTGGTTTTGCTCCTAAAAATGTCCCTCTTTTGCCTTAACTTTTGAACACTATTTTGATTCACTACAAAATTAAAGTTTTTTTTTTCTCTCTCTCTCGTAGTACTGACTTTTGTCTGGAAGTATTTCTTACCATCAATATTTTTTGTCTTTGTTCCTCTATATAATATGCCCTTATTTACTTATATTATTTTTGTATGCTTTTAAGATTTTTCTGGTTATTACTGCTTTTAAGCAATGTTATAGTGTTACTTAGTATAATTTTTATCATATTTATTTTACTGAGATTTTATTCAATTTGGATATGTGAATGTGTAGTTTTTATTGAATTGATAGAAATTTGGTAATTATTTCTGCAGGATTCCTCCTTTTTCTTCTGTCCTTTAGGGACTCTAATTTCACTCACATTAACTGCTTAAAATGGTGTCATGTGCACTGATCCTTTTTAAGCATCTCCATCTCTTTATGTTTGATCATTTCATATTTGAGCTTGTGTTCCCTCGATCGGTCGCTCACACGCGCGCGCACACACATTCAATCACTGATTTACCATAGTGTTGTGGTGGGTGGTATTCCTCCACCCTGCACTGTTCCCTGTCTTCTTGTGTTGAGAATTCCCAGAATTTTATGACTGTACTCTTATCTGGGAGGCAGGGGCTGGAGGTGAGCTTAGTAGCTGTGCTGTTGATGAATATTCCATTTCTTGGTTATTGTTGATTATTTTTCTTGGTTTTGAATAAATTTACTAGGTATAGAGGACATTTTTATTGTTTGACCTTGCTCCGTTTTTGCCTTTAGGTTTTAGAGCATGTATATAATGTTTGTGAATCAGATACATTTAGTCTTTTTTAAATTTATGTCACTGTTTATCTCCCCTTTCAACAAATAGAGTGTACATTTTTATTGAACCATTTGAAACTCTGCTGATCATTAATATTTTTTCCCAGATACCATGTTTGTGTGGCAGTGCCCCATGCCTGCTGTGCCGATGCTGCCCTAGTGGAAACAACTCCACTGTGACTAGATTGATCTATGCACTTTTCTTGCTTGTGGGAGTTTGTGTAGCTTGTGTAATGTTAATACCAGGAATGGAAGAACAACTGAACAAGGTCAGTCTTTTGTTTTATTGTTGATGAACTAAAACTGTAGAATATACAAAAATAACTTTTGGATACTAAAATAATATAAAAATACAGTAATATATAATCCTAGTTTTAGTAGATTATATTCTGTTAAGTATGAGGTAGCTTGTTCAGTTCTATGATGGCAGCACAAAAAATATTCTTTGGTAATTTCTATGGTTGTTGGTTTCCCACCAAAACTAAACAGTAGATTCCAATACTGAAGACATCACGTGCTATAGTCTTAGGACATAAAGAAATCAGGTTGGAAGTGGTCTGGATGCTTCCTTCCTTCTGAATAACTCTCATCATACCAGAAGGTGTTATTCAGGCTCTTGGGGAAGAATTGCCATCAGCAGTCTTACTTGGTCCAGTGGCAAGCCTGTTAGAGATGACCAGTTACTTTGTGATTAGATTTGAGGTCCACTCCCTTGGAAGGAATTTATATCTGATATTGTAAATTCTTTTACTGTAAACCTCATTGAAAGCCTGTGACTAGAGACTATTAGGCCTAGTGGGGGTGTCACTGTTACTGCTTTACTAAATGGACTACCCACCAGATTTCCTTCTAAGTAGCTGTTCTTCAAGCCTATAGATGAGTGGTATTGTCAGCTTTGATCAGAGAAGCTTGTTTTTACACCTGCAGACTGTCTGCAGTACTTGCAGAGGCCCATAAACTAGTTGCTGTTGAAAATAACTGAAGGTTAAAAGCTCAGCCATAAACAGGTTATCTGTGTCACTGCTTCCAAGGCTCAGTGAACATTGCTCAAGTGGGGACGGAAAGAATGTAAGAGCCAGAGGAAAATGAACAGTGGTATTAAATCCCCACTTTCAGGCATAACATAACTGTTTACTTACAAACTCACAGGATCTGGTTGTTTTGAACCCACTAACATTCAGTAATGGAGAGGGGAGGAACTCACAAGATTCTGCCTCTTTGTGAAATCTGTGTGCAGTTAGTAGTTGTTGAGAGAGTGAAAGACATTTTATTCAGTGGTGTAGCCAGAGTTAAGATGTTCGTGGTCCTATAGAGAACTCTTTACCGCTTCTGGAAACAACTCTAGTAAAACTCGTTGGGTCAAAGAAAAAGCAAACGATATGGAAGTAGGAGGAGGACAAATAGGAAGATAGCAGGGATCAGCAGGAGTGGGAAGGAGTGTGGTGGGGAATGGGGTGATATGATCAAAGTACATTATATGTGTGTATGAAATGTCATGTTGAAAACCATGTGTATAACTAATATATCAATGAAATCAGGAAACGACTTTGGTGATGTCACTGTAATTGGAAAGGGGATTGTGTATGTGTGTTTTCTTTTTGTTCCTGAAAAGGGAACATTTTAAAAATAAGTAAAACTTAAGTGCAATGCCTGAAAATGAGGAAGCAACAATGACTAGGAAAGGTTTTGAGATAATTATGTCTAAAGATTAACTTTGTAAAGATAGAAGCCAAGTGCTTAGATCTAGAGGCTTGATAGAATCAGTGAGCGAACAAGGCCTCAGATATTGTTGAAGTTGTAGTGATTGAGTCTGGCTGGCATTCAGATATTGGTAGTACTAGAATATAGTAACCAGATTCTGGTTCTTATAAACTAGGGGAAGTAATTTTCTAACCTAGAAACAAGGGCTGGAGAGGCAGCTCAGTGCTTGCTGCTCCTCCAGAGGACTACAGGTTGCTTCCTGACATCCACTGTTGGGTGGCTCATGACTGCCCAAACTCGAGCTCCCAGAAACCTGATAGCTCTCTTCTGACCTCTGTAGGTGTCTTTAGTCATGTTCACATATGCACACATAGACACATAGTCAAAAATAAATCTTAAAGAAATGAAAATAAAGTCATTTTCAATTTTTTCTTCTTATAGAAGCAGAGGGAATATATAGTTTATAACATGATGACTTAAAGTTACTGTATCGCATACTTGTGTGTATGTGGTTCAGGCTGCTAAAATAGTAATATTATGAAAATGTGGTTTAACAGAAATTTCTTATTTGCTTGGATGAGGGATATTTGAAATAAGGGTGCCAAAAAGGTTTAGTTCCAGTAAAGGTCTTTTGTTTGCAGTTGACTGTCTTGCATTTCATGTCATAAGGAGAGAAGTAGCAGACTGTGTCATGCTTTTTATATAAAGGCACAATGTTAATCTAATTATTTTCCCCTTCTTAATCTTGTTCTATTAAGGATTAGAGTTACAAGATAGAATATTGAGGCCAATATTAGATGGCTTAGTCACATGGCTAAATGCACCAAACTCAGTGAGCTCTTTCCATCCACATGATGGAACGAGAAAACCAGCTAACTCCCTTGAGTTTCCTCTGGTCTCTATAAATGTACTATGGTGTGTGCACATACATAAATAAATTAATTTTAAATATGTGAATTTGGGGCAGATGGTATGGAGGCTAAACACTGTACATCTATGAAGAAATAGAAAACATTAATTCAGATCAGAGTTAGTACCCGTTTTGCGAGCTGGAAATTGAAATCCAGGCAGCATATGCTCTAGAAACCCACACAGGATTAGTGATGCTAGAACTTCCTCAGTAGTTCTTAACGGAGTTGACAGAGAGGAAGCCTAGCACTGGAAGAAGCAGTGAGAAAAACCACCAGCATACAGGATTTAGACAGAATTGTTGGAAGGACTTTTAGTATACTGAAAATTAAGGACTTCCAACAGCTATTGGATATGAGTGGTAAAAAGCTAATACCTAAAATTTAATATTCTTATAATACTGGGACTAGGTATGAGAAGAATAGTTTATTCTTATACATATGATATGTGTCATTTCAAATAATACTGACACTTAAGTTACAAAAGCTCCCTTTTTTGCGTATAGATTTCACTGTGACTTTGTATCTGTGAGTATGTGTTGGTGGAAACCCATGTTGCATGGGAAGGACTCTGGTACTGCGCCTCTCCACCCCTGCTCAGTTCCTTTCTGATATGGTCGCTGCTATTTCTCAAGATTCTAAATTAAAATATGAATATATTGTCAGCTCAAGTTAAATTAATAATGTACTCATAATGAGAAATAGAACTTAAAGGCCTTATTCTAAAAATGGATTTAAGTAGCATTAGCTTTAAAAAGCTATTTTTTATTCTCTACAGTCTCAGAAGTGACTATTTTATGCAATTCTTTAAGCTTTTGTTCATTTCTTCCCACCTATCTTAACTTACATAATTCAGTTCATCACAGTAGAATGCAAGTCTTAAAAATTTACAATTATAGTATGCAAGTAAGTACATTTTTGTTTTCATGTAACATTCAGATACTTATTTAAAGAAGTAAAGTAAATCTTCAGCTCAAAATAATCATTTAGCCCAAATGCATCCATTGTTAGTTTATTGTTTATTATTTGCTCATTTGGAAGTTTTAACTTTTTTTTCTTTTTGGTGAGAAAAAGTCTCACTATGTGTTGTAGGAGGCCATTTGTTTGTTTCCAGGTGCCCAGAACTGAAATAATAACACAGAAACTATATTATTTAAATCACTGCTTGGCCAATCACTTAAGTGTATTCCCAGCTAGCTCCTATATGTAGAATTCACCCATTTTCATTATTTTATATTTTACCATGAGGTTTGTGGCCTGACTGCAAGGTTCCAGCTGGCAGCTACATGGTCTCCTGACTCCACCTTCTTTCTCACAGCATTCAGTTTGGTATCTGTGCCATGCCCTCTCCCCCCCCAACCTCTGTTCTTCCCTTCCAGGCCCAACACAGATTCTTTATTAATCAATGGTATTCACAGCATACAGAGGGTAGTCCCACATCAACTATGTAACCACAGCTGACTTGGACCTATGTGTAGACTAGGCTGACCTCGAAATCTTAAAGCTCTATCTACTTCTGCCTCCCTCAGTGCTGGAATTAAATGCTTGTGTCACCATGCCTGGCCCTAACTCCCCCTCCTTGCATTAAAATGCAGCAGGGTTATTTTGATTATATATATTTTTATGGCTTGTAAAGTAGATTACAGTTTGCATGGAAGTTTTAGTTCATGAAAAGTATTAACCATAAACCCATTTTGTTTTCCTAGATTCCTGGTTTCTGTGAGAATGAGAAGGGTGTTGTTCCTTGTAATATTCTGGTTGGCTACAAAGCTGTGTATCGCTTGTGCTTTGGCTTAGCCATGTTCTATCTTCTCCTCTCTTTACTAATGATCAAAGTGAAAAGCAGCAGTGATCCTAGAGCCGCGGTCCACAATGGGTAAGCCTTGAATTACATGAGAGAAAAGTCTGTAGAACCTGTCTCCTGGTAATTTTGAATTTATCCAAAGAAATTTCAAAGCAGAATCATCTGACCATAAAAAACTTTTAAGAACGTCAGTTGATTTTACTAGAGAAAGTCTTGCTTTGGATATTAAATAATGGTGGTGAGTCATTTATCAGCATCAACTCTGATGATGTATTTTAATTTCAAAGGAGGATGTATATATGTGGCTAAAGGAAGACATATTGTTGCCTCTTAGCTTTTAGTGAACCGGCCCTATTACATAGAACTTCTACATCTAGAAGGCAGCCAAATAGAAAGAAACTTTATTTCTGAACAAGCATTGATTTTCTAGATGACTGTTTTGCACAACCTGGTTGGGGGAGTGCTAATTTAATCAGTCTCTTTTAATATTGAATATTTCATCAGGTAGTTTATTTGAATGCTTTATTGCTTCTTTTTCAACATGCTATGCCAAACACGGACTAAAAATGTAATATTACGTAATAAAAATGTTCTATAACAGGCTTTTACCATTTTAGTTACTGGCTGTCTTAAATTACTGTTTTGGATGTAGGCATTTGTCATAATTTATTAAAGCTACTAATTTGTGAAATTAAATTTTACTTTATATACTGATATATTATCCAGTTCAGTCCTCTGGAATGAAACCAGTATTCTCAGATGAGTTGTTGGCACATCTTTCTTAAGACTATCTTTACAGTAGCCTATGTCGTGGTCAGGGTTTGTTGTTGTTGTTGCTTTTCAGTATATGCTTTAGACTATTTACTATTATGTAAAATGTAACTCTTCTTTAAGTGGTTCTGAAAAGATCTACTGTTTATTTATTGGGTGCTTATTATTATAATTACATTTCTTTCTGTCTTAGATTTTGGTTCTTTAAATTTGCTACAGCAGTCGCAATTATTGTTGGAGCTTTCTTCATTCCAGAAGGCACTTTTACAACCGGTGAGGATTTAAAAAAAATTCTGTGATATTTTTGTTTGTTTGTTGTAAAGGAAACTATAGTAACTGCTACCTGGAGTTGTTTATTCTTTTACTGTTTGGTTTTTCTTTTTTTCCCAAGTTGCAAAATCAGTTTCCATAAATTTTGTATCAAGATTATTAAGAAAAGTAATAAAAACTAAAGCAGTCATTCCTTTGCTCAAAATATGCTATTTTTCCTTTCAGTGTGGTTTTATGTAGGCATGGCAGGTGCCTTTTGTTTTATCCTCATACAACTAGTTTTGCTTATTGATTTTGCCCATTCTTGGAATGAATCATGGGTTGAAAAAATGGAAGAAGGGAACTCAAGGTGTTGGTATGCAGGTAAGCTTTTATTTCATGGAGTATCCTCAGTATAGTGAACATTGATGAGAACAGATGGTTTGCAGGGAAATCCCTTAGCATTTTGTGTTTTATTCCTGTGAAGAGGTTTTCAGTTTAAGTTTATGAGTGACTGTATCAGCAACTTGTAGAAAATTACTAACTAGCACTATCACTTTATTTACCCTTGAATAGTAATGGAACTGGAAGACCCTTGAATAGACAGCATGATATTCAGAGTCTATTGATTAAAGATTTTTGCACACAGATTTCCCAGTACATTAAAAGTAAAATTTGAAAGGGAATTCTACTAGAAATAACATAGAATTGTGTTAATTCTTCAGCAGCAATAAACAGAAACAAACAAAACATTTGGAACACTTTATAAAGGGATAAAAGATGCCTAATACCTAAGGGGATTTCTATATAGTATAGGTACATTAACAAGCTTGAGTTAATTGATTAGTTACATAAAATAAAGGATTTATTTTAAAACAAGTACCATGCTGATTATATAATATTTTTATTAAAAAATCTAATAATTCAATTTTTTCTTTCGCAGCTCTGTTATCAGCTACAGCTCTGAATTATTTGCTGTCTTTAGTTGCCATCATCTTATTCTTTGTCTACTACACTCACCCAGCCAGTTGTTCAGAAAACAAGGCGTTCATTAGCGTCAACATGCTCCTCTGCATTGGTGCTTCTGTGATGTCTATACTGCCCAAGATCCAGGTATGCACTCATTTCTATGAAGCCTTTAACTTTCTAAATTTTCATAAAACAGAAAGTCAGATATTTATTTACATTACTTCATATTTTGTTTGTAGGAATCACAACCAAGATCTGGCTTGTTACAATCTTCAGTAATTACAGTCTACACAATGTATTTGACATGGTCTGCTATGACCAATGAACCAGGTATATTTACTTATAATGAGTTTTGCAGAATTGACTTTTTATTCCAAACTGTTCATTTTAAGGGGGAAAGTTCCTTAAATTATGCTGGTAGAAGAGCTGAGCATGTAAACAGTACTACTTCATCTTTAAGGTATTGCTGTTTTTATTTTTACTTAGTTTTCTCCTTCACTAACAAAATGATATAGTTCTAAGAAATCATGGAAACATATATACTTAATTTTTATAGTATCTAAGATAGTTATATGTAAGAAGAAATAAAGTATTTTCAATTTTTTTTTATGTTTTGTCTGAGACAAAGTTTCACTTTGTAGCTTATGCTGACCATGCCCTCTCATCAGCCCTCATGCCTCAACCTCCAAAATGCTGGGAATAAACCACTCCTGGCTTTAAGTTCTTTTTCAGTTGTAAATTTAATTATAGTTTTTCATGGTTTTTTTTGGTAATTATTTTGCAAATAGATAACTGGCTTTGTAATGAATTTCTGTACTCAAGTCACACTAAGTCCCATAGGAAATAAACTTCTGTATGTCTTGAAAGAACAGAGAAATTACATTTTTTAGAATTTTTTTCCTATAAAATCATATTTATATAAAATATTTTCTCTGACTCTCATCACTGTTTACAAATTGATTAAATATCTTTTCAGTTGTTACAGAGACAGGGATCTTAGTATATAGAGAATCCTCTTCCCCCACCCCAAAATAAGTAGTTTTAAAATATCATTAATGATTTCTTTGAGATGTTAGCCTTATGTAGTTTTCTTTAATAAATTGGAGATTGAAGATTTAGATTTTTGGAATTAAAACTGAATATGTATTGGGCACTTAAATGTATGCTTATCCTTTTAAGATGGCAAAGAAATCCATAGGAAGGGCAACATGTTGTAGGTTAAAAGATCTGCATTGCTTTTCTTCTTTTTTTTTTACAAGATGGATTTTATTTCCTTGCATTTTATGAGGGTAGTAGATTATAAATGTGGACGCAAGTATTAGCCCAATGCTTTAAGGCTGTAGCCAAAGGTGATTGGTTGAAAGCAATAATGCTTAGGGCACAGTTTTCCTAAGGGGTTGTATTTCATCACAGCATCCTTCCTTTCTAGCTTACAAGAGTAAATGTAAAGTTCATTGAAAAAATTCTCTTTGTTCACTGTCTATGGGAAGAGTAAGAGTTGCACTTTGAGTGGTACCAACAGTAATTTCTGATTTAGCCTTTGTTCTACTGCATAAATAACAAGCATGACCTGCAGACCTATGGTACCAGATTACCAAGATTAACTCCTGCAACCCACCAAGGCGTCCAGTGTATCATGTTAAGGTCACTGTGGGATTCTATTTTTTTCATTTATTTTCTCATACGATGTATCCTGATTATAGTTTACCTCTACTCTTCCCAGCTCCTCCCCATCTCTCCTCCCTTCTGGGTCTACTCTGTGTCTCTCATTAGAAAAGAACAGGGTTCTAAGAGATAATCAAACATAATAAAATGAAATAAAAGATGAAGCAAAAATTATCATATAAAGTTGGACACAGCAACCCAAGAGGAGGAGAAGAATCCCAAGAGCAGGCACAAGAGTCAGAGACCTACTCCTTGTCATGTCAGAAGTCCCATAAAAATATTAAGCCAGTAGCTATAATACATATGCAGAGGACCTGGTACAGACCCCCTGTAGGCCCCGCGCTTGCTCTATGTGCCTTGATTAATTCAGAGGTCCTTGTTCTCCTGGTGTCCTCCACCTTCTCTTTCCACATCTGACTCTACAGATTCCCTGAGCTCTGAGGGGAAGGATTTAATGGAGATCTTCCATTGAGACTCTCCACATGCCTGGAGGGAGAGATTTTTTTTTTTTAAAGACCAGTCTGTGTGGTTTTACCCTAAGTCTTCGGACTACCTAACCTGTGGTTCTAGGTTACTCAAGCAGTGTCGTGGTGTCAGATATGAGTTCCATCTCATGGGGTAGGCCTTAGGTCAAATCAGATTGGTTGGCTAACTCTCACCGGTTGCGTGCCACGATTGCCCTAGCATATTTTGCAGGCAGGACAGATTGCAGGTCAATGGTTTGGAAGCTGGGTACCCTGCAGAGTACCTTCCTTCACCAAAGAGACTAGAACATAAGAATCTTTTTTCCATGAGTTGTGTGGATGTTGTCCTCAGCAATGGGGGCCCTGGTAACAGTCTACAGAGAGCAACTCTTTTGTCTTAGCAACAGCCTGGGTTGTTTGGGGATTTCCCTGGGAAACACTTGGCCAGTTCAATTGAATGTAGCCCAGTCCCCTCACTGGAAGCCTCCCCTAGCAACAAGAGATGGACAGTTGAGACTTCATAGCCCCCCTTTACTAGGAGTCCTCATTAGGATCACCTTCATATATGCCAGGATGTATTAGGTTTCCACATCATCCCTTAAAGCACCCTCCCAATTCTAGCCATCTCTACCTCCACCCACCCCACCTTCCCCTCTACCAGATCTACTTCTTTCCCATCCCGACCTGCACCCAGTTTGCCCTAAAATCTATTCTGTTTCCCCCTCCCAAAGAGACCATGCACCACCACTACCTTCGCACCCCTCCTCTTTACCTAACCTCTCTGGGTTTATGGATTGTAGCTTGGTTATCATTTACTTAATGACTTATGTCCACTTATATGTGAGTAAATACCATATTTATCTTTCTGAGTTACTGTACTCAGGTTTAATTTTTTCTAGTTCTATTTACATGCAAATTTCATGTTGCCATTTTTTTAAATAGCTGAGTAATACTCCATTTTCTTTCTCCATTCTTCTGCTGAGTGACATCTAGGTTGTTTCTAGTTTCTGGATATTATGAATAAAGCTGCGGTGAACATGGTTCAGCAGATGTCCTTGTTAGGAGGAGAGTCCTTTGGGTATATGGAGTAGTATAGTTGAATCTTAAGGTAGATCAGTTCCCAACTTTCTGAGAAACCACCATACTGATTTCCATAGTGGCTGTACAAGTGTGCACTCCCACCAGCAATGGAGGAGTGTTCTTGCTCCACATCCTCACCAGCATGAGCTGTCAATTGTGTTACTGATTTTAGCCATCTGACAGGTATAAGATGGATTTGTATTGCCGCGCGGTGGTGGCGCACGCCTTTAATCCCAGCACTTGGGAGGCAGAGGCAGGTGGATCTCTGTGAGTTCGAGACCAGCCTGGTCTACAAGAGCTAGTTCCAGGACAGACTCCAAAACCACAGAGAAACCCTGTCTTGAAAAACAAAAAAACAAAAAAACAAAAAAAAGATGGATTTGTATTTCTCTGGCCAAGGATGTTGAACAGTTAGTTCTTTAAGTGTTTCTCAAACATTGAGATTCCTCTACTGGGAATTGTTTAGTTCTGTAGTCCATTTTTCATTTTATCATTTGGTTTTGTGCTATCTAGTTTAAGTTCTCTGGTTATTAGTCCACAATTGGATGTGGATTTGGTAAAAATCTTTCCTCATTTTGTAGCCCCCCACTTTGTCCACTTGACTAGTTTTATATTGAGGTCTTTGATCCAGTTGGACTTGAGTTTTGTGAAGGATAAGTATGGGTTCATTTGCATTCTTTGACATGTGGGCATCTAGCTTGTTCAGCACCATTTGTTGTGTTTTTTTTCCTAGTGTAGCTTTTTTGTTGTTGTTTTTTAAATCAAAACCCAGCAGTTTATTATTGTTCAGGGTTATTTTAGCCATCCTGGTTTTTTTGTTTTGTTTTGTTTTTCCTTATTAGGCTGAGAATTGTCCTGTCAATGTCTGTAAAGAATTGTGTTGGAATTTTGATGGGGATTACACTAAATCTGTAGACGGCTTTCGGTAAGATGGGCATTGTTACTATGAGAGATCTTTCTGTCTTCTGATATCGTCTTCAATTCTTTCTTCAAATACTTGAATTTCTTGTCACATAAGCCTTTCCTTGCTTGGTTAAAGTTACCTCAAGATATTTTACATTATTTGAGGCTATTGTGAGTGGTGCTGTTTTCCTTCCTTGTCTGTCAGTTGCCTATAGGAGGAGTTCTGATTTTTATTTATTTATTCATTTTTAATTTTGTATCCAGCTGCTTTGTTGAAACTGTTTATCAGCCGTAGGAGTTCCCTGGTAGAATTTCTAGGGTCATTTATGTACACTATCATATCACCTGCAAATAATACTTTAGGTTTCTTCCATTCCAAATTGTATCTCTTTGGTTTCCTTCAGTTGTCTAATTGCTTTAGGTAGAACTTCAAGTACTAAATTGACTAGATATGGAATGAGTGGGCAGCCTTGTCTTGTTCCTGATTTTAGTGGAACTGTTTTGAGTTTCTCCCCATTTAATTTGTGTTGGCTATTAGCTTGGTGTAAATTGCCATTATTATGTTTAGTTATGTTCCTTGTATCCCTAATCTATTTATGGTGTTAGATTTTTTTTCAAATGCCTTTCCTGCATTTAATGAGATGATCATGTGATTCTTTTTAGTTTGTTTATATGGTGGATTATACTTACAGATTTTCATGTATTGAACCATCCCTGCATCTCTGGAATGAGTCTACTTTGGATGATATTTTTGATGTGTTCATGGATTCAGTTTCCAAATCTTTTATTGAATATTTTTGTATCATTAAGGGAAAATAGTCTGTAATTCTAAAAGTTCTATGTTGAGTCTTTATGTGGTTTAGATATCAGGTTAACTGTGGCCTCATAAAATGAAGGTTCCTTTTGTTTCTGTTTTCTGGAATATTGAGGAGTATTGATGTTAACTCTACTTTGGAAGTTTAGTACAGTTCTGTGCTAAAAATATATGGCCCTGGGATTTTTTGGTTGTTAGAATTTTAATGACTGCTTTTATTTCCCTAGGGGTTTAAGGTTTCTTTGATTTGCTTATTTGATCTTGGGTTTAATTTTGGTAAATGGAGAAAATTAACCATTTCTTTTAGAATATCCAATTTGGTGATATAGGCTTTTATTTAATTTTATTTCATATAAAATAAAAAAAGAGTATTATTATAATTCTCTAGATTTCATCAGTGTCTCTTGTTATGTCCCCCTTTTCATTTCTGTTTTTGTTAATTTGGATATTCTCTCTCTTGTCTATTAGCTAGTTTGGAATAAGGGTTTGTCTATTTTGATTTTCTAAAAGAATCAACTTTTTGTTTCATTGATTCTTTGTATTCTCTTTGCCATTTTTCATTTCAGCCCTCAGTTTGATTATTTCTTGCTGTCTACTCTTGGGTGTGGTATTAAATTGCTATGCTAGTATGAGATCACTCCAGTTTTTTATATAGGCATCCAATACTGTGAACTTTTCTCTTAGCAGCCTTTCACTGTGTCCCATAAGGTTGGGTATGCTAAGTATTATTTTCATTTAATCGTCGTCTTTAACTTATTTCTGTTTTGACCCAGTTTTATAGGTCGGTAGTAAACTGTTCAGTTTCCTTGAGTTTCTAAGTTTAAATTTTCTGTTGTGAATAGGCTGCAAGGAGTTACTAGTTTTCTTCTATCTGTTGAGATTTGCTTTGTGTCCAAGTATGTGATCAGTTCTGGACAGAGTTTCATGAAGTAGAGAGAAGGTAGAATCTTTCATGTTCTTCTTTTAAAAAAAAAAAAAAGGTTCTTACTATTAATACATACAAATTATGCTTAAGTATGTAATTTGCTTGAGCCTTTTTTAATGAACCCTTTTTGTTTCCATGGGTTAAATATGTCCTGATTTTTTTTTAATCCTGCTCTAACATTTAATTTGACCTTAATGTACTTTATAGAAACAAATTGCAATCCAAGTCTACTAAGCATCATTGGCTTCAATACCACAAACCCTATCCCAAAGGATGGGCAGTCCGTTCAGTGGTGGCATCCCCAAGGGATTATAGGACTGGTTCTCTTCCTACTGTGTGTGTTTTATTCAAGGTAAGAAAGTCTGTAAACTATACTTTCAGGTGGTGTATTTGTGTAGATTAAGGAATTCTCTATTTTTAAAAGTTGTTTCTTTCCCTGACTTTTTCATGCAGTATCCGTACCTCCAACAATAGTCAGGTTAATAAACTGACTCTAACAAGTGATGAGTCAACACTAATAGAAGACGGGAATGCCAGAAGTGATGGATCCTTAGAAGATGGCGATGATGTTCACCGAGCTGTAGATAACGAAAGGGATGGCGTCACTTACAGTTACTCCTTCTTTCACTTCATGCTTTTCCTGGCTTCACTTTATATCATGATGACCCTTACCAACTGGTACAGGTACTTAGATTTCATGTTAACTTCAGGTAATTTTGGTGGTTTTTTTCATGACTCTGTTGTAAAATATGTGACAGTAAGTACTTGAGTATGCATGTATGTGTGGATGTTTATGTGTAGTAGGTGCATATGTACCTGGTATGTGAAGGCCAGAGATGGAACTCACGTATATTCCTCAGGTACTGTAGAACAGTGATATGGAACACCAAATAGACTAGGCTAGCTAGCCAGAAAACTCTAGTGATTATCTATTTCCACCATTACCCTGCTAGAATGATAAGTGAGTGCCTCTGTATCTGGCTTATTAAAAATGTGGGCTCTGGGAGTCAGAATCCAGTCTTTATGTTTTTGCAAGGCAAGCCATTTATTTCTCAAGCGCCAAAGTACTTTTTAATCCTCTGATGTATTTCAATATTTAGTTAAAATTAATTCTGAGAATGAGAAATGCCAGTTTTACTTCCTTAACAAACAAATGGGGTTGTTCAAATTTTGAAGAGAGTTAAATAGGAAACTATATATAACCATGTTTTAACAGAAATGCATGTTAATAGTTGATTTGATATACTGTTTAAATTTTTAATTCTGTAAATTTATTGCTAACATACTATAGTAATAGCATACAGTTTTAAAAACAATAATTCTTTTAAAACTAAATCATTAAACTGGGCTGGTGAGATAGATGACTTTAATTAAGAGCTCCTTTTCCAGAGGTCCCAGATTCAATTTTCAGCACTCATATGGTACTCAAAATTTTTGTAACACCAGTTCCAGATCTGATAATCTTGTGTAGACATGAGCATCATATGCAGAGTCAGAGGCAAAACAATCATACACATATAATAAAGTATTACAGACAAGATAGCAGCTAAAAAATTGTGAATGCAAATCATTGATTTTAGTATTCTCTAAACTTATGTTTATTATCCCTTCAAAATTCATACTTTCATAAATAATAAAAGTAACGAATTATAGTTTTTAAACTTTGTCTAAAATGATTACCAAAAGATTCCTCACAAGCCTGATATTGTCTTATATGGTTGGACAAGTTTGTTTTCAGTAATTTTTAACACATGTCTTTAAATAGTATGAAAGACTATCATACCAGCAAAGGGTCGAAAAAAATATTCTAACCTGATGTTTTTGAGGCTAGTGCTTACTCATTTTTATTATGAAAGTGTATTTTATCAAATTCTTAAACTACATCTTACTTAGTTAAGATGTATCTCTCAGTAATCAGTAGCTTTAACTGTCAGATAATAGTAAATGCTGAAAAAATTAGTTAAAAGAGATGTATATTTCCGTTTGTATGCAAAAATCAGCTAACTTCAGGATATATTTCCTTCCCCATCTGAAGTGGCATTAGCTGAGAAGGGAGGCTCATAAACCTTCCAGTTTTATATATAATGGTCACATGTTATTTACTCAGGTCTCATCTGCTCCTATTTAATATCATGTAAAATTATATATGGTGCCTCAGAACTGTGTGAAAAATCTACGTCAGAGTTCTGTGCTGTGCTCAAAGAAAATCTTCCTGATGCATCAGTACGGAAGGCATGGCAGCAAGATGAGCAGCTCCATACAAAGGAAGCCTGAGTGAAGGGACTTAGTAGCTTGATGACTTAGTAACACAATCCATTCACCAAAGTAGTCACTTCTGTATTTCTTCAAATTTTAGGTATGAGCCTTCTCGTGAGATGAAGAGTCAGTGGACAGCAGTCTGGGTGAAAATTTCGTCCAGCTGGATTGGCATCGTGTTGTATGTTTGGACGCTGGTGGCACCACTTGTTCTTACAAATCGTGATTTTGACTGAATGGGACTTCTGGCATGAAAGCCCATCTTTGGTCATTGTTTATTTGACATTAACAGTATTCCCAGTTTTTGTAAAGTTGTATGTGTTGGTTGTATAACTTTTTCTCTTGCATGAATTAGATTTACTCTGCCATTTTATCCATGTTCTTGCTTAGTATATGGATGATACGGATTGCAAAGGGAGAATTTTGAATAAGGAAAGATAGACACTGATAGGCATATCATCTACTCTGTACATATGAAATTAAAAGTGAAAAACAAGAATTCTTGACAGTTGTTTTCAAAATTGTTAGAGCTTATGCTGTTTTAGAAACATAACAATGGCTGCCTTTTGAAATACTTGGTGTGTTGCCTTACAGAAGACTGCAAAGGAAACACCTGTTCTGAAATTATGTAAATAAGTCAAAGCTAGTTGTCTAAAAAATGCAAATTACTTCAGGTTTGTCAGGATGTTCTCTTACTAGGTACAGAATGTTCACATTCAGTGGAAAGAGTTTAGGATACCGAGGGAGGCTACGGAACAGATAGGAGCCTTCACAGAAAGTCTCTGGTAGCAGGCTTTAAAGTGGATACTCTTAGATCATGAGATCTAAGATCATGACTTTCTCTTTAAGAAAGGGTGGCCTTTACAAATATACAATTATGGATTTCATAGAGTTGTTAGCAGTTCTGAAACATTTACACAAGGTTTTGAAAAGGAAAATCATGTTTGAAAATTTTGAAACTAAACATTTGCAAATCAAAGCTGAGAAAGCTCTAACAGGACGTGAGGCCCTAGGCTCTGCGTTAGGTACTGAAGAACTAGTCCACCTCTAGAGAGAAGCTGAAGTACAGGCTGAGTCAGCCAAATAGCTGGTTAGTGGCAAAGTTGAGAAATTCTAAGTTTGCCAATACTAGCCAACATACTAAAAACTTTTATCTAAAATACATAATTCACTTCATAAATCATCAATGGTAGATAATTTGTGTGATGTGTATTGCTGCTCTTCAGCATGCTTTTTATCCAAACAGGAAGGCCAGGAGTATAATGAACTTGTAGAATAGACTACTTACATTATATTACACTACACATTTAAACATGTTTAAAATGTTTGTATTTACTGCCATGTAATTGAGAAAATAGTCAACTTGAAAATCAGTATGCCATTTAATTTAGATAAAAATGCTTATTTATGTGTAAATTAGCACCAAGTAAAGCTTACATTTGCTTCTTTAAAAATATTTATTCTGCACATGGAATATAATTCCTGTTAATTTCCCAAACTTATTCTGTGTTAATACTGTGTTTCACAATTTTGAACTGCTGTGTTCTGCCTCTTAAATAAATGAATTCAGAGAAAATATGTGGTGGTAGTTCCTTAGCATTGGTTCCTTAAAACATTAGGTGGCTTGAACTCAAGATTTCCTTTTTCCTTTTTGAAAAGTACTTGGCTCTAGAGAAAATGCCCACTTTCTGCTCTGATAAATGAATTATTTTGAAAGTAATTTTACCTCTTTTGTCTGTAAATGAATCCTGAAGTTGGGTCTCAAAAAGTGGTGTTCTTGCCCTTAAAGAACCTTCAGTAGGTGAGCCAAATCAGTCTGGAGAATGGATTTTAGTTCTCAAAACTGAAAATGCACACCTCTTATGTCCTCCACCAGCCATGTGTTTTAAAAGTTGTGGTCAGTATGGTGAATATAACTGGTCTCAGGGTTTCTGTCACTGTGATAAAACCTTGACCATAAACAGCTTGGGCAAGAACCTATGCAGAGGCTATGAGGAGTAAGTAAAAATGCTGCTTACTTACTGGCTTGCTCTCTATGATTTGGTCGACCTGCTTTTATACCATTCCAGGATGGGTTGGGCTCCTACATCAATGACGGAAACTCAAACTAGTACATAACTGTACTGATAAAATACCTCTGTCCGTGAATTACATGAATTTTCTATCACTATAAAGGAATATAGGTAAGAACTTAAGACTTTGTCAAGTTATCATGCCCACAAGGCCTACCACTCCTTAGTATTCTGGGAACTATGCCATCAACATGGGAATATTTGACAATTATAGGAGTTGCCAAACTTTGGTATATTTTGTTTCAAAATTCTTCACTGAGTTTCTACAGTATTTGGCAGGTAACTGTGTGTGGGGGAGAGACAGACATGGTATGAGAGAATGGTCAATATTCTGTCAATCATATTCTAAATAAATGCTGATTGGCCAGTAGTAAGCAGGAAGTATAGGCGGGTCAGTGAGAACAGGAGAATTCTGGGGAAGAGGAAGCCCATTCCTCTGCAGTCTTTGCCCAGCCACAGAAGCAAGATGTGACTGCCTCACTGTATAAGGTACTGAGCCATGTGGCTAACATAGATAAGAATAATGGGCGAATATACAGTATAAGAGTTAATAAGAAGCCTGAGCTAATGGGCCAATCAGTTTATAGTAAATGTAGACCTCTGCGATTTCTTTGGGACTTAACGACTGTGGGAACCAGGCAGAACAAGGACTGGGCAGGACAGAAACCTCGGACAACAAGAGACAGACAGACTTGAGGCTAGAGGAGGGCACTGGATTCTTTGGATCCAGTTACAAGTGGTTGTGAACTACTTGACTGGTGCTGGGAACTGAATTCTGGTCTCTCTGGTCACTAAAGCAGTTTGTAGTAGCCCAAACTAGTGTGTGACTGGCAAAACATGGGGTACAAGTGGTACAAGTAGTAAGGAAGTAAGTAATAACTCAAAATCTGGGTGAGTATAAAACAAAAACTTTGGAAATTGCTTTTTAAAATACTACTTGTAGTTTGCCTTTGCAAACCAAACTCTAACCTATAGCAAAGTTAATAATAGATGTTGAGAGCATTTTATAGCTATATACCCATTCTGTTTAAGGTAACTTTCAATAAAAACAATATAATCCATCTTATACTTTGGAACCCATTGATTGGTGTACCTACCATACTCCCTATTTTTCTTTGTGGCCCAATTTCCCCCCTAAGTATGTATATAAGATGTCATGGCTAGACCAAAGACTATTTGCTGGAGACAACCAGGGTCAAAAGAAACAGTTCCCCTATTATCTAAGTTTCTTTTCAGATTAAAACAATGCATCCTATAGTAAGAAGCTCTTAAGCAGGAAGAAAAACTTAGAATTGCTTCAGAAGTTCTTGAAACCAAAATCACAAGGCCCCTTCCTACCATAACAAGCACTTTGAAAAGCAGAAAAGAGCTAAGCTGCCAAGATCCAGACAGCCCTAGCTTCCTGGAAGAAGCAAAAACCAGCTGGTCTGACAAAAGGGTTCAGACCAACTGAGTCACTTGGGAAGGACACTGTCCAACCTGTACCTCCTTCCTTTTACATATTTGCTCTGCTGTTCAGTAATGTACAACATTTATACAGGAGAAAAGACCTGAATTCCTCTAAACAGATCAGGCCTAATCTTTTGTAGGTGGCACCTAGGATTAGTTTCATTTCCAGTTTGCCTGTTACTTTTAGCATTTGTCTAATCTGATATTTTTCTTTCAGAAAATTTAAACACGGCCTGATTGCTATGGGACAATGCTCTTGTATTGGTTTAATAAAATGCTGATTGACCAGTAGCCAGGCAGGAGGTATAGGCAGGGCAACCATATAGGAGAATTCTGGGAAGGGGAAAGGCTCAGTCTGCAGTCATCACCCAGACACAGAGGACACAAGATGCTTCACTGATGAAAGGACCCTGCAGGACAGAAACCTCTGCCAACACCTGATAACTAGCCAAATTCAGATATATAATTATGAAGGTTAAAAGAATTAACATTTATTTTAACAAATTCTCCTTTATATTAATACACATTTGTTATATCAATAAAAAAATCAAAACTGATGCCCAACAGCCTTTACAAACCTTGAATCCTGTTTATCCTAATAAAAGATATTTGTGTTACCTTTTTATGTTTAGCAGCTCACAAAATTATTCTATCACTGAACACTAAAAACTTTTAATAAACCAACTTCCAAAGCTCAGAAAATAAAGATGACTGATTAGTGTAAAGTGGGTATGCAGGAGAGCTGGGTAGCTCTATTATCTGATCTGGAAAGCCAAGTCTGTTCCTTTTATGAGTGAGGATTTTTAGAAGCTGTACCTCTCTGCATGAAGCCAGAGAAAGAATAGAGGACTGAACGAGGGATGTCAGAAAAGAGCAGGAAAATGCTAGACTTGATTTCTCCTGTTAATTTATTAGATCTCTAATTTAGTACATGGAAGAAAATTTCTAATATTGAGGTACAATATGGAGAATAATAGAGAATAATAGAGAAGTCTTGAAGTGCTTTACTACATAAATATGTAAAATGTAGGTATTAACCGCACTACTTCTAGCCCTCTCTGCCTGAGTGTAGACTTCTTGAACTTTTAAAGTACCCTAGCCTTTCAATTCTTGAAAAGGACAAGTTGATTTGACTCTCTTGTATCAGGGCAAATAATATAGGCATTTGGTGGCATCCACTGATAATGTTCCCATCTGATTTGCAACGAGAGGATTTTTTTTCTCTCTGTTCTTTATTAGAAACATAAAAAGCAAGCCAGTATACTTTTAAAACAAAGAACACTAAAATACAAGAGACTAAAAGTATCATATTCCCTCATTACTGCAACAATCTATGTTTTCAGATAAAGCACAAAGATCTTGATTTGAGTCACACTGAGATAAAGATGGATAACACATAGTTTAAAGCCATCTCCTTCCCATGAGAAGGAAAAATCATTTTATGTAGACATCACCTCCAAAGACGACACAACAAATACTAGTACTCAACATTAGTCATATTTATTTTACTAAATACCATGGTTTAAAAGAACCAACCAGAAAACATACTTAAACTAGTCTAAGTGGACAGGGTTAATGCAACTTGTCTCCACGTTCTGTTTGTGGAGCTGGAATCACTTCAAAGTGATTACTCGTGTATACTTGGCCTTTTTTGTTGAGGCATTTCTCTGAACAGAAAAGAATTTCTCTGAACCAAAAGGCATGAAACATTACAAGATACAGGCACTTTATGTTCCCAGTTTTAAAAATAAGCCTAGTTAAAAATACTTAACAAAAGTAACTAGAATAGAGTTTTCTACCTTTATTTCTAAACACTTTAACTGAATTGAAAATAAACAAGTTTAACTGGGATTAAATGGTCATATTTGCATATAAAAATCCAAATTACTACAATTGGAGAAAAATGGCCATTTGAATTCAACTTAATATATTCCAATAATGTGCATTAAAATTATACACCTAAGCAGCCAAGTAACATCTGAAAGCTTTGCAAGAGTGTGGTTAGCGAGAAAAGCAAAAGGTGCTTTTATTCCACAGTATCTGATTAAACAAAAAGTAATTTACAAAACAAAGTACCAAATGATACTTTAAAATAAATACTTCATCATTTTGATGAATATATACATAGAGTGTCCACTGGGGGGTTTAACTATCTAAAAGTGGCATATCACTATCCAGAGGTGCAGGAGCAAGTTCACATAAATAAAACAGCGTGGCTTCACTAGCTTCAGCTTCAGTCAACGGTTCCAGGCGAACAAGCTTACTCTGGGTTGGCTCTTGGTCAGGGTTGCTGTCCAGAAGCTCATCAACTTCAATGGGTTTATCTACAGAGGGTATAACTTCTGATGTCACTGTTGTAGTCCCCTGTTCAATAGCTGAAGCAGAGTTCCCATCGAGGAATGCGAGAAGTGGAAAGGCAGTATACTGGATAAGTTGTTTATCTATAAAGATCAGAAAAATATTTTATATACCCAAATAAGAAATTGTATACTTTATATCACTAAGTTTTAAAACATTTAAGCCAGGAAAGTTAACCTAATTTCAATTTAGCTATAACATTTGTCTTTTAATGTTAAAAAAGGCAAAAAATTCAAAGTACAGAAACCATTACCTCAGCATTTACATTTTGTTATGATACTAGAAACCTGAAACACCACCACGAAGTCAAGGCAGCAGTCTGTCTTTTGTATGGAGTTTGTTTTCTGTAGTGCTGAACTACAGAATTGTAGGACTGAATCCAGCGCTTTGCACATGCTACATAAGAGCCTAGCCCATTCAGTTGTTAGGTATGACAATATTTCTATGGTTTGCATTAAATTCTGTATTGAAACTCAAACAAACCAACCAAAATAACAAAAAATGTCCTACAGGAATTCAGACTACTTGCATACCTACCTGGTTTGGACTTGGATTTTCTTCCGTCTTCTGAAACTTGTTGAATGACAGTGCTCTTGGTAGTTTCTAATACCTTATTCTCTGACTAAAAAATAATAATAATAAGTTATAATATAAAAACTTGTTTTACATCTTTAAGGGTACCAAATTTAACAACTGATAAAATAATATCAACACATCTAAAATATACTGGAAGGGGGAGCACCAGAAAGGATGAACTACAGAGGAAAATCTCACTGGAATTAACCAGACTGGCTAAGAAACTTGTCCTTAGGGTTAGAATAAAGTACACAAAATAAAAGAGAAAAAAAAGCATTTCAGTACAGGATAGACAGAATTGTCAAAGACTAAAGACAGGAATAAATCAAATACAGGTAGTATCACATGCTAATGAGGATATAATTAAATATACATTTTAAACAGTTTTGATTAGAAATGCATTGCATAATATTCTTCATGTGACCAGAAGAGCTAGCAGAGAAAAATGCACTCAACAGTTGCAAAGCGTGACACAGTGACTTCTATGTAAACATCCCTGCTCTTGGAAGCCTCAACTGTGATGGCTTCTTCTTGTCCTTAGGTTCTTTAATTTCATTTCCGTTGATTCTTCAGGCACTGTCTTCTTCCGTTCTGATTCTAAGAGGACTTACATCTACAATGTTGCTAAGATGCCAGCCATCTTTTCAGCAGTGCTCAAACTCTGAGTTGCAGACGAAGCTCAATTACTTCTGATAATCCTAAGTACATTTCTACATGCTGCTTTATGTATGGGTTAACAAACACGGAAAATTCCTACATTCTTCTGGTAGAAGTAAAGCATAATGACCATAAGATGAAAACTAAACCATTACAAATATTTAAGTAAAAGTAGTTCATCATTTAGAAGTCATAATACGCAAATGTTAATACATTTTATTCTCCTTGAAAAAGGTATTTACCAAGGATGCTGCTGTTGGTACTCTAATCTGAGAACCAAGATTATGAATTTTACCATCCATGTTCTTATTCATTTAGTAGTGGCCACTCAGCACTAAGGAGTAAAAGGTATCCAGACTAAGAAAATATTATGTTACAGGTCCATATACCCTTGTCATGGGCAAAAGGATAAGTGATAAAAATACCAAATTTGCAATAACTCTGGAATCAGACTGTAATAAAACATCAGCCTTAAAATATATTTTTCATAAGATCAGAAAGCAATATGCAATTTTCTGTTTCTGATTATTTCTGAAAATTCTAAGTTTTTTGTTTCTAGAATAAAGAGGATTATCGAAGAACAATGACTCAGTTTTAGCAATAAACAGCAAAGCCTATCACTAAATTAAAATACGATGTGACTTAACACTCAATATACTGATAAAATATTCATACTTTAAGCCTAGGTAAATGGTAGTGAAATTCGGCTTACTGCCTGCTTTGATTTATAATGTCTATCAAAACACAGCAACATATTCTTATATGCATTACCCATACCTGTTTAACCTACAATTACAGCATTCACAGTTGTGACATAGAACACCCATAAAACCTAGTAGGTTTGGCTGTTTACAGAAATAGTGCACCGTATGTCAATAACCCAAACAATGCACGATGAATGTCCTACTCTACAATTTCAGAGATCCGAGAGGCTCTGCATCAGACAAGACAAACCTTCAAAATAGAGGAAAACTGGCCAGGTGATCTCCTTACACATGACAACAGAAAATTTCAACTTATCAACTCTATAATCATTCATATTTATTTGAGATGTGTCATTTTTAGATTAATAGGACAAGAATGTAACTGACTTCACTAATTCAGAATTTGAACTTGATTTGTTTTGTAATCAGTAAAAAAATAAAGATAATTAGGTATACATATTAGATATGGGGAGTAAATTAGTCAAGGTAATTAAGCTATATAAAAATAAAAATTTATAAGCATCTGCCATAACAGATTGTCCTTAAGAATCTCCTATGAATTTGCTAAGTTCAACTGGAGCTCCTATTTGTTGAAAAAATTCTTTTGGTTAATTAAAAAAAAAAAAAGCTTTATACAGGTAAAGCTCCTAGCCAGCAAAATTTGCCTTTGCTTTAGCTAGTTTTTAATTAATAGACCTAAAGAAGAAAAATGAACCAGTTATTTTCAACTGAAAAAGCTGAGAAATTGTTTATGGAAACAAAGAATATAAAATGCAGAAATTAAATTTTAATTATTTTTGTTTCAAAGAAGTATCTGAACAAGCCAAGGCCAGGTGATTTCCCAGCACTGAGGCCAATTTTCAGAGAGTGAATCCCACATGTGCCAGCAGAGTCGGGCAATGAAGATGACCCCAGACCCACCTAGTACTTTACTATCTCAATCACGCATTAGGTAAGAATATAAAATGTTTTCTGTAATTGAGAGTGCTACTGGTTTCTATCCATGTGTTCTAGGACTTTTTCAGATGTTTATAGCTATGGGTCCTGAGCAACATGAATTAAAACTTACTTTTGTATTATTGATGTAATCTGTGGGATTCATCTGCACAGAACTAGTGAAAAGCTGAAAGACCAAACGAGAAAGATGGTAAGTTTAAAAAATATTTTAAAAGATTTGTGTGTTAAAAATTTTTATACAACCATGTTGAGTGAAGGGATGTCACTCCTACACTATGAGATTTCCACAGATTGAAACAAGTTTGGAAAAGCGAGAAAGCAGAAAGAAAACAAAGGCAGAGCAAGCTGGCCATGCACTAGATGGAATTTTATGCTGTAAGGGTGTCTCTACTGGGCGCAAAGCATTTAAGATAGTTTCCCACAATTCCTATCCCTTAATCTCCATTTAATTTCATATCTTTTCTCTTCCTAAACGTCCTGGGGCATATGTAGCACCAAACGCTGTCTCATGTCTTGAAACTAGGCATTCCTATAATACCTGCTAATTACATGACAAAAACAGAACCTACTGGGACAGTGAAACCTAACAAACACATCAGGTGGAGCCTCTGACAAAACACCTACTTCATTTTATTTTCCACATAGCAAGGGAAGATGTTAAGTGTCAAAATAATGCCAATGAGTTGTACTCATAGCCCAGCCAACTCATAAATACAACTTTAAGTCATAAGCTTCAAAATAAGAATCATTGGCACCCCCCCAAAAAAAACCATTATTTCTGCTCTCTAGGAGCTTACAATCTGAAAGACAATGCTAACATTAAATAGTCTACTCATAGACAATCCAGTTTCACAATTAGTAGAGCTTAAACACACTAGAGAGCATGGAGAACAAGAGCAGAGGGAAGCAGAGACGCGGGCATACACAAGATGGCGCTATGTCTCAAGAGGACGGTCTGGAAGATAGTACTGAGTTACTACTGTAACACCAAGAGGTTACAGCATATTCTAGAAATGGTTAAGAACAACGCAAATAACAGAAGTTCTGACTTGAACAGTTCTAGACAAAAGTTTAGAAAAAGCAGTGCAAAGCCATTCAGTGCATGAGTTCAGGTTCTACCCCGAATAAGATCCCTAAGAATAGACTGAGCACTGAAACAGACATTAGGTCCGCATTTTAGAAGAATACCAAAGCCAGTGGTTCACAAATAATGAAATGCAGAAATCATAGTTATCACAGTTATCCTTCTTCTTTCATTCTCTCTCTCTCTTTTTATAAACCAATGAATGTATTGGAGTAGTTTATAAGAATACAGTATTGTGGGTGAAGGGTTACTTTCAGGGAAAGACTCCTTTCTTTAAAGACCACAGTTGTCAAAAGAAAAAAAAAATCCTTGGATCTCTTCCCATTTTATTTCCCTCTCTTTTCATATCACCCACTGACTACTGAAGAGGTAAAGAGCTCAAATCTTTCACGGAAGGTGACTATGACTATTCTAGAGAAGTTTGATGCAATTTTGTACCTACAGACAGGGTAGTACCTGAGTAAGGTCAGCAATGTTTTATCCCTTTCTGTCTCAAAACCCTATTCATTGACTTAGGAGTATCTCATACATACTCCAAGATAGATGGTACAAAATATACACAACCAATTCACATATAAGGGACTGACACAACTTCGTGAATTCTAAGGCTAAATGATTTCCTATTGACTCCACCCTGATATAAGAAAGAACTAAACTTGATAAAGAGAAGCTGGAACTCTACAATGCATTTGGTTTATATCTTGATTATCTTCACCATCCATTTCAGAGAACGAGGCAGCCAGGGGTAGATTTTAAAATTTATGACACTATAATCTAATTCATGAGAGAGATAAGTCTTGGTTGAGAAAAGTTAAAATACAAATTAAGGTAGTTTGTCAATGCTGTTTTGAAAAAAGTATCTAGTGATGAAATAAAGAAAATCAAAGTGATTATGGTAATATATATCCCAGGAAAGTTAATATTACTGTAAAAATTAAGAATGCTGTAAATGGGCATAGTTTTCAGGAATACAGAAAATTTTGGCATTGAACTTAAATAATCTAAAGACATACAGACAAGGCAGCCCAAAGTCATGGAGTAGGATTTAAGCCAAGTATTAAGAACCAGAGAACCAGAGATACATACATTTCAGAACAGGATAATGTCAAAATGTCTTCAAAGAGGAAGAACAGAAAGACAAGAAATAAGAAAAAAAAAAAGGATACAAAACGGAGTGCCCCAAAGTAGAAGACATCAGAAAAAAGAAAAGTTCTTCTGGAAATAGAATTGATTAGGAAGACAAAAGAAGAAAGATGTGAGACCCTCATACGGAAGACACATGGGAGGCAGAAGCTTAAATACAAGGCATTCTGTGTTATAAAAGATCTTGTTTCAAAAGCAAAAACAAATCCTCTTGTAGACTACTCCATAGTACTAAAATACAGCATTCATAGTAGGGTTAGTTATTTGTAATTCCTCCAATAGCTCTTCCTGTTAAGCATTAGCCCCATTTAATAAATGAAGAAACTGGAAAGACCACCTTTCCATGCTGGGGATGAAGTTCAGTTGATATTGTCTGAGTAGCATGCATCAAAGTCTGTGTTTAATCACCCCAAACTGTAAAGCAAAAGTAATGATCTAATGGTACATGTCTGTATCCCTACCACTTAGGAGGGAAGCAGATTACAAGTTCAAGATCATCCTCAGCTACACACCAAGTACAAAAATGCATGAAACCCTGTCTTAAAAAAAGAAAGTTAAGTTTTCTAAGGCCAGTTAAATATTAAGAAGCACTATTCAAACCACGTGGTGGCGGCACATGCCTTTAATCTCGGTACTCATAAGGCAAAGGCAGATGGATCTCTAAGTTCGAGGCCAGCCTACTCTACAAAACCTAGTTCCAGGACAGGCTTCAAAGTTACAGAGAAACAACCCTGTCAAACACACACACACACACACACACACACACACACACACACACACACAGAGAGAGAGAGAGAGAGAGAGAGAGAGAGAGAGAGAGAGAAATGAAAAGGGAACCCAAAACAAACAATATCCCAAACTCAGACTTTTCTAATTCAAAACAAGTCATCTTTCACCAGTCCAGCAAAAGAAAACTAAAGCAAAAAACAAACCCAGAGGGACAGAAAAAGAGAGAGACAAAGACAGACAGACAAACAGACACACACACCCAAGGACAGAAAACTGAATTGGGTTAAGGAGGCATTAAGTTATTTTCTCTAACAAAGGATACAAAACTGCAAAGAGCCACAGCTTGAAGCCTGGAGTACAGTGAATATTGAAGTTTGAATACAAATTCTGTAAATGTTCAACATAAAATTAAATGGATCCAAAGACCACAGAATTGTAGATAACATAAACGACTATATTTTAACACCCACATTCAGACTTGGGAATGGGTCTGATGGACTCAAAAAGGACTGTTAGATTATTGCTGTCAGGCTGAGACGGGTAGCACATGGCAGCTTAATTCACTTACCAATATCAGCATGGCAAGGAAATCTTTAAGGAGTGAAATATAGTCCTGTGTGGTACTGACAATTTGGGAAGGGTGTTTAAGCTATGTGGCAGACCAATTTTATGATAAGAGATGCAAATGATTAATTAACCAGAAATCAGACTGAAAAGTAAAAAAGGACTAATTCCTTTTAGCATCATTAAGAAGTTCTTAAAGTGGTAATACTAAGGATTCCTTTGATCTGAAAGAAAGTTCATTATAAGGCAAAATATTTCTTAGAATAAACAGATCTTAGAAAGAGAGGAAAGAACAAGCTTTGCGTAGTAGGACAAAGTTAGATGAATCTAGAAAGCTCTAGATAGGGTAACAAGAATGAAGAGAACAAAATCAAAATGGGTAAGAAGGTGTTTAGGGCCTGAAACCAGAGAAAAGATTATACGTCCAGACAATATTGGAGTTAAGTTCACACAGATGGTGGCAAAGACTGGAGAAGGGAATCAGACTCAAGACATACAAAATATAACAAATATAATGAAAGGTATTTACTAGAAAATGTTAATTCCAAGTATTAACAAGTGTCTCTATGATACTCTGTGACTAGATGTATCTATTACTATTTTCAAAGATACTTTATTCAATGACAGTTTATTCTAGAATAAAATATACATAGAGTAACAAATTTAGATAAAACTTGCATTTAGTAGTGGTAATACTGAAAAGAACGGGCAAGTGCTTCTCAGAGGTAGACAGTGGTCACACCCCAGTGCCCTATGTCCGCCTGTTACACTTCCTAATAAAAATCATTAAATAAGAAAAACACACAAAGTTTAGAATACAAAAAAGTATCAACTTTAAACAATATATATAAGTACACAAACCACCAGTATAGTAAAGATTATGCAAAGTACCTACATCAACCAGGAGATCTGGGTCTATGCTAAATTGTCTTCCTGAGAGCATGGCTTGGAAGTCCTCTAAACTACAATCAATGCTGTCAAGGTAATCCAACAGCTCAACCCTAAAGAAAAAAAATAACAATTTCATATTTATTAAGTATTCTTGTTCTTCCATTCCAAACCACTGCTGGTGATCTAGCCCTACAGAATCATCCTAGTGACTCTTAAGTTCTTACCAGCTCTGAAAACATCCCATTTAAGATTTGCAATTTCTGAAAATTGAGAAACTCAAGTCTTTTACACAAATTTAGTATTTTCAGAAAAGATGTGGTAACATAAAGGTGTGCTTCCCCTTTCTTCATCTCTCTACTCTAAAACTCCTAATATTCACACTTACTCCTGTACTATAAATGACTACACTTTTAATACAATCTGTCCCTTAAAAGAAATTACACTAGTATACAGAATTGGTAGAGTAGCACAAATACTTTCAAGAATTTTTAAAAATCTAAAGAACTGCTCAACAAAGTTCTAAGACTACCCACGGGACAGTTAGATCCCTTTGCCTATGAAGTTCAACTTTGATCAATAGAAAAAGAGAAAAGATGGGGTCAAGCATGTAAAAGGAAGATCACTGTAACACTATCATTATTGCTTTTGAATTTACAGAAATTTAATATCAACTTCAGGTTTATTATTGAACTAAATTATTAAAAAGTAATTAAAAACATCTAGATGAATACTCACTTTCCCAAGAGGTTAATGTTATCATTCAAAATGGAATCCATCATGGTCACAGGATCCTCTGAGGTTAGACCAGATGAGCCATTTATCTGGACTGCACTAGACATGAGGGGGCTGCTGCCAGCACTTCCCAAACTCAATGACTCTCTGGCTAGCTCATTCTGATCTGTACTCTGAATGACAGGAGCGTACTCGTCTTCATTGTCATCTTCAACAATTACAATGTCAGGATACTGGCTACAGCTAATCAGCAATATAAAAAAAAAATTACAATTTTAGAAAAGGCAAATTTATTTTCATTCTCTGATAAAATTCACAAAACACTGATTAAAACGTTTTCTTTTCTGGAATGAGTAGTTTAGACCAATTATGATAATTCGTAAGACAGAAAACCGCTAAGAATCAAGGAAAAAGGTTTAACTCCAAATAAAAATGATCTATTTTTCTATTCCCTCCCTCCCTCCTTCTCTTTCTTCCTCCCTCCCTCCTTCTTTCCTTCCTTCTTTCTTTCTTTTAGGGTTTCTCTGGTTCAATACTCCAAATATGAGAAAAAGATTAGTACTTCAAACCAAATATGGGAAAAGAATTATTTTTCAAAAATTTTTAATTTAGTCATTTGGTAAGAACAATGATGGATATTTTTCCAAATATTATCTAATGATCACTTACTTGGGATCAGATACAACATCCTCATTCGTTTCTGGAATAACTGGAATATTTTCTTCATCCGCATTATCATCAGTAACATCATAAATAATTATATCATCTGAAATCCGCTCTCTTGACTTTAAACCTTCAGTCCTACTATGTGGAACCTAAAGAATCAGGAGAAAACAAGATCATATAGACTACTACAAAGGATATCATCAAATAAACAAACTGGATCCATCCTACTTACTAAATGTTGAGCATAGCAAACAAAACAGCTTTGTCCTTTGCCCTTCTGGGACTCACATACTAATGAGTTATTATAATATCATTTTTACAGTTATGAAGTATATATCCATATTCTACTTAGCAACAAGTTACTTTATTATAGGAGACCCTGAAGATGACATGCCCAAACCGTGCTTCTATGAAGATCTTCAAATTCTAAAGAACTTTTATAGATAAATAGTGAACAGGTTCTATGTCTTCAGAAATTTCAAGTATAATCACGTGGCCACTGTACTGACAGCGACTGTTCTATCTGAACCTGCTGGGTCTAAAGAGGTTTTATTCTTAGTTATTAAATAGCTTCACTAAGAGACATAGAAAGCTTCAACAATTCACAGCTAAAGGCCACTTTGGCTATTTTACTAACAACTTGTTCTTTCTAACGTGAAGATGCAATTACAAAGGCAGTGTGATGGCCCAGGTTATTATGCAACTACTGAGGAAGCTGAGACAGGAAAATTCTGAGTTCAAGGCCTGCCTGGATTACAGAGTGAGTTGGTGGGATCCTATCACAAAATGAAAAAAGGTAGCTGAGGATATACCCAAGTGGCACAATACTTGCCTAACAAGCATGGCACTCTAGGTTCAACCCCAAGGATCCAAAAAAGGAAAAGGAAAAATGTATAGGTACTTTCAGGTCAGTTACATTAAAAAGTTCAATTACCTAAAAGTAAATTATAATGCAAAAATTTTTGAAGTTTGATATTAGATGACAAAGGTAAGAGATGTAAAGTGCTTTAAAATATTTAAATTCTAGTTTAAAAAATCATTTAAAATATATAAAACACTTGAAAAATACATAAATTTCAGTTAAACTAAAATGAACAAAAACCAAACCAAAACACTCAATTTACTTCTATAAGCCTTCAATCCAAAAATCAAGTTACATCTACTTGATTTAGAAAAATAAGTGGGTGAACATTGTAATATAAAGTTAATTCTGTTTTGTACCAGAGAGCTAAAGATAAATAAAACCTCAACTGTTCAGTAATAAATCTGACACAGTATTTAAAAATCCTAACATTCAAACTAACAAGAGTGGCACAGCATTTTCCTTGCTGTGTAAGAACTTAGATTTGATCTCTAGCACTATCAAAAAAAAAACAAAAAAACAAAAAAAACAAAAAAAACCCAGGATTATCAATCAGAGAGCAGTATCACAAAAAGAGGCTTAGACTAGTTTGATGGTAGACTACTAGGCAATTAGAAGTCTATAGAAAAACAGAAGTATATAAAAATATTAGAAGTTGCCAGAGAAAAGCACCCTAATCAATACATATTTATCATAGAAGATAAAAAGGAACTAGGCAGCAGGACTTCACACAGTTGTATCACACCGTGATAACATCATCACACTTTAATTTATACAAGATCACAACAAACGCCATTTGTTTTATCAATTTCAAAAGTAACAAAAAGGCTGTACTGCTGAGCTATAGCTCACTGCTACACTGCAGGCCTAGAAGGTAAAAGGCCTACATTCAACCAATCCCTTGTACCAAGGAGGAAGTGACACTGCAGAGTATATAAATAATATCATTTATATAAAATTTAGATATATGCCAAATGAGAACAGTATTCCTGAGTCCACACACATTAAACACCCATGGCAATAACAAATACTAAAGCTTGGAAATAACAACTATTTGTAATGATGTATTTCTTAAAATTACTCTAAAGCGAATAATGAAAACGTCATGCTTTAATAGAGCTGGGGATGAGCACTTACATTATTATTCACTAAACGTCTTTGACTGCATGAAACACTGCCATAATAAAATTTAGTTTGAGACAATAAATATAAAATACATTAAAATTTACTTTATGATGGTGACTATCAGTTGGTTCTTTGACTATGTGCTGATATAGATTCTTCTTCTGAGCTCCATTAGTGTTTAGAAGAAGAGGCCTGTAAATAAGAATATTTATGTAATTCCAAAAGAGAAAAAAAATAAAAGAAATTTAAGGTTTCTAGTAATTTGCTCACAACACCTCAAGCAAACTTACTTAAATGAACAAAAACCTCCAATAAAAATACAATAGAAATTCTTCAGAACTACTCAATTCCTTACAACATACACTTAGTTTTTTAAAGTGGTATCTTACAATTAAAGCCACACACAATTATATACTGCCACAAGACCTTGGCCTTCCAGGTCATCTTTTTTCCCTTCTATCTATGCCTTTTGTCAATTAGTCTTTTGGTTTTTGTGTAACAATGGCATTATGAGCTAACATATTTATAAGTAATACAGCCTATCATTAAGATTTTAAAAGATTGGGTCAACTTATATTTAAAATAAACCAAATAATATTTGGTTCTTTCCCTTCCTCACAACAACAAATGACATAATTTAAAGAGTTCTCCTCATTGAGACATAATGCTACTTTAAACTGTCAATATGAATGAAATTCAATTATCAGTAAGACCCTTGAGTCTGCAAACTGATCATCTAGTCTACCTTACTTCTCAAAAAAGCATCAGCATGAAGCTGGGCATAGAGAATAAATCGGCTGCATTTATCTCCAAAATCAGTAAACCTGTGAGCATTAATATGGCATGAATGCAAAAGTCACTTCTATTTACGTGACAGGCCATGGTCAAGTAAAGGTATCAACGTAAAACCTCAACCCTTTTTTAGTACATAAAACTACCTCATGCACAAAATTACTGAAGGTGTAATTACTTTAAGACCCCATGAAGTATGCCTAATACATAAATAAATTTTGAGTTCAGACAGAAACTTTTAGTATGTAAATATCCCAAAATATGAAGAAAATTACAATCTCAAAAGTGTTTACTTTCCTAAGCATTATGATATCACTCTTGAAGTGCTAATATAATTTAACAAGCAGCAGCTGTGCTTTGGTACCAGATGTATACTCAGCAAACACAGGTAGTCATGATTAAACACTAAAATGTTTGGAAGGCAAAAAAAAAAAAAAACAAAAAAAAAAACCTTACCTTTTACGTTTTAAACTCACAAGTTGATTATTCTGAACCAATGTAACAATAAACTGGACAATCTGAAAGGAAAATTTAAATAAAATTTTTTCATCAAAGATTCTATTCACATTATATCAAATCTTTTTTTTTTTGTTTTCTTTTTAGATATGGTTTCTGTATATAGTTTTGGTTCCTCTCCCAGAACTAGATCTTGTAGACCAGGCTGGCCTCGAACTCACAGAGGTCCGCCTGCCGACTCTGCCTCCAGAGTGCTGGGATTAAAGGTGTGCATCACCACCACCCGGCTATATCAAATCTTTACATATACTTTAGATCATTATTCCCCACTTTCTGCCTACATGAATTGTTCACAATAAGTGATTCTAAACACACACCAACTAATGCCAAGTCATTGTAATTTCTCACAAATTAACACTCGAGATTTGCTGTTTTTATCAGGAAGACTAAAGTGTGATGCAATGACAGAGAAACTGGTGTTCGATAGCTAATTAGAGGCAAAATTACTAACTCAGAACAGATCATAAACTTTCAGGTTCGAAAGAGTGTACTGGCCAATCTTATAAATACGACTTTTACAATACAAATACGCTTGCCCAATTAACAGACAGTAAATTTTAAGCATCTGATTAAATTTAGAGATAAATTTATAAATAAACCTTATTTTATAAGCTTGTTTCTTTAAGTAAGATATGGCCCAGCAGCACTGTTCTAGTATGTTCTTAGATATTTAAGTCATCAACCTCACTACAGAAATATCCAATCTAAATTCTGGTGGGGTCCAGCAATGACTGTATTAACTAACAGTTTAGCCTTCTAGGTATCATTTATTAGAACCCCTCTGGCTTAGGGGATGACCTAAAATTATATCGTCAGCTTCCTACTAAAGATGTCAAGTGAAGACAGTCGGTAGCAACAAGAAGTGCTACAATGTCTGAATAAAAGCCAAGTGATTGGAGAACTGTTTTAGACTCTGTAGAGTTTTATATCTTATAAAATTTAACATGATTAAAATAGAATCATCAACTAGGTTTATTATATAGCATATTCAAAGTTGAGCAGAAAAATTGGTAAAAACCAAAGTTCTGTTAGTTAAATATCTTTGCTTTTGAATAAAACAATGCAGATTAACAGGTTAATACTTAAGCAAAATGCTGTTTTGTGAAAAATATGAACAGAGCTTTTCATTAAGCACTTAAAAACACCTGTTATTTTAACTCAATTATCCTTAACAGGGCCATGCATTAGAACTGCCTACAGAAGTTTTAAAAGCACACATACTTGAATGAAACACAGAATTGAATTCAATTACGTCTAACCTTAATGCTGTTTTATTTTACAAAACCAGCACACTATTTTGATCATAGGCCCAGTGTGACAACTGCTATTACTCTCTGCCATAAGCCTTTCACTAGATCCAACTGTCATTCATAAGCTTATTTTTAGCTCAAGTGCCTTTTCAAGCAGGAACAAGATTTATCTCTCCCTTACCCTTCCCTCAAAGAAACCTGTTGCTATGAGTCCAGTTTACGCATAAGCAAAAAATAGATATCATAATTACTCCCATGTTTCTCTTCTTAATAGCAAATGGAAGCTGGAATGTAGAGATTAAATGACAAGGACATACTGCCATGGACAGATTCTAATTCTTCCATTAATTTTCAGCTCAGTATCTTAAATTTATTTTGTTATTTTTTAAACTATTTTTATACTAGGTGTCCAATTACAGCACACACAGAAAAAAACATCGCTGAATTCCCAATTTGGCCAAATGACTTTAAAACTATGCCAATCAGAGAAAACAGCAACACCAACAAAATAGTCCAGACAGTAAAACTGTCTACCTATCAAGCAAACACAGAGTACAGTGTGGGCTGGGAAGCTTCTTACCTTCCTAATGACTTGCTGCTGCTGTGCGTGCTTTGCTCTTAATTCTGACACCTCCTTCCAAAGGGACTCGTTCTCACTGTATTAAAGTTCATTTATAAACCAAAACAACAAAGATTTTGGTCAGAAGATCAAGCCACATGTTTTAATCAAGAAATCCAGAGACCTTAACAACTCAGAGGTGGAATAGCCAGGCAGAGGTAGGAGAAATACAGGTTTAAGAGCAGCTCAAGCTATATAGTGAGACCTTGTCTAAAGAACAAATACTAAATAACTAAGCTTCTCCTACGCTCTATTTCCTTCTTTTTTTTTTAATTTATTTATTTATTAAGGATTTCTGCCTCCTCACCGCCACCGCCTCCCATTTCCCTCCCCCTCCCCCGATCAAGTCCCTCTCCCTCATCAGCTTGAAGAGCCATCAGGGTTCCCTGACCTGTGGGAAGTCCAAGGACCGCCCACCTCCATCCAGGTTTAGTAAGTTGAGCATCCAAACTGCCTAGGCTCCCCCAAAGCCAGTATGTGCAGTAGGATCAAAAACCCATTGCCATTGTTCTTGAGTTCTCAGTAGTCCTCCTTGTCTGCTATGTAAGTCCGGTTTTATCCCATGCTTTTTCAGACCCAGGCTAGCTGGTCTTGGTGAATTCCCGAAAGATCATCCCCATTGTCTCAGTGTGTGGGTGTACCCCTCGCGGTCCTGAGTTCCTTGCTCGTGCTCCCCCTCCTTCTGCTCCTGATTTGGACCTTGAGATTTCTGTCTGGTGCTCCAATATTTCCTTCTTCTCAACTGTATTATCTACTAGTCACAGCAATACTTGTAAAGAGCCTTAAGATCCATACTTGCATGCATAAAGTGGTAAATAATTTACACCTTTTGATAACTGGACTTAGTGCTTTTTGCTTAAAAATAAAGTTAAGTTTAAGCAGGATGGCAAGAATATACAGATTTGGTAACTGTTTCCGGAAACAAAGGGAAGAACCCTGACCAGCACATGACGGGTTCTGGGGACTATGCTTAGTATCTCATGTGTACGAACCACCTAAACTTCCATAAACACTGCTAGGAAAAAAATCACAATCTTACTATAAAAATGGAGTGAAGGACCTTTGCCCAGTATCATATAGATAACTGCAACTATTAAAGTAAATTTAGTTTGTTAGGCCCTAAAGTTATCTGAAGATCTGGATCAAACCCTCTATGGAGGCAAAGAACATCTCTAAGTCTTTTTAAAGAAGGAAGTCCAATAACTTACCCAATAGCTATAATTCTTTTCCCTTTGCCTTTGTAAAATCAAAACTGCCATTATTAAAATTGCCAAACTAATAAGGATAATTCGACTTATTAGCTAATTTTAACTTCTATTAGAAGTTATCTTCCCTTCAAGTTATTTGTACTATTATAACAAAAAAAGGCAGATTCACACATAGAAGCACCAGAAAGGGAAATAGTTTTTAATACTTACTAAATAATCACTGTATATTTTCAAAATCAAATTTAAAGATGCTGCTACCTGTCTACTGAGGCAGAAGATGGTTATCTCTTAAGAGCTAAAGAACGACTGAATGATCAAATCTTGAATTAGCTTACAGGATGCTACTAGCAGAAACAAACAGAGCAAACAGCAAACTAGTCAGATAAAATGAGTAAAATTGGAAAGTTTAAGGCTTATTCAAACAAGGAATCCAAGTCCAAAGTCACTCATGATGAAAACATTTGAATCAGGAATAACTTAACAGCCCAACTGTAAGATAGATGGTGTGAAATAACTACTCTCTTGCTATTAAGAAAATGCCTTGTATATGTAAGAACAAAACATACCTACTCTATAAGTTAACAGCGTGTCAGCTGAGAAATACTACTAAATAATGTCGTGAAACAAGTTATGTTTTTGAAGATAAGAGGTGTGTGTAACCCTCTCCTGGGTCTGTGTCAGGATCAAGTAGGATGAGAGTGTGAGTGAGTGAGTGTGTGTGTGTGTGTGTGTGTGTGTGTGTGTGTGTGTGATTTCAATGCCCTACTTTTTCCTAATAGACAGACCACAATGACATATACATTTTAAAGAAGTCATTTATGTATGAAGACCATAGGAGAACTAATCTTTGCTAAACTATTGACTACACTATCAACCAGTTATATGTGATTTCTAAAGTGCCCTCACTTCCATGTGAAACCATATACCATAGACTAATCTATGTAGAATTATTTACTACATTATCTTAAAGAGCTGCCATTTCATAAACAAGGCAAGCTTCATGGCAACATTATACATTCTGACAACCATAATTAAAGTCTACATCTACAAACTAAAAGTAAAGGGAAGTGATACAGAAAACAAAACAATGAGAGTTAAAGTGAAACACCAGACACTCTCCAAACCCCAACACACACTCCCCAACTTCCTTAATAGTAGAATTATATTTGGAAATATTTTTACCTTTTTAATTCTGAAAGCCTGGACTCAATAGTTTCTTGCTTTATCTGAACCTTCTGAGCACTACTTATAATTTTTGTTAAATCTTCCTGACGAATTTTATTTTCCTCTGGTTTTGAAGATGAAACCTTCCAAAATACAAATTTAAAAAATTAAATATATACTATGCCCCATGACTGTAATTCAAAACTTCCTATTATGAGAAATCTCTGTATCCTATTAAAGAAGTGAGATGTGGTTATAATTTCTTGATAAATTCTAGAGCAAGAACAAACTGCATAGCTTAATACAAGAGAAAGCAAGGAATAATCACTTAATTTTTCCCCTTTCCCTAGTCTACTTAGGAGTAAGTCACCATACTAGGATGAGCAGGAATATAGGGATCTGTAGCACAATTGATAAAAACCCAGAGACAGTAATTGGGGTTCAACCTGAAGCCAGAAAACCAAAACAATAAGACACTGGCTCTTAGCTCTACCTCAGTCCAAAATGGCAAGCCTGCCTCCAACAATCTCAGAATGAGACTGTGTCTGTGAGCTGTCTCCTCCCATCTTATATTCCTCTCTAGTGCTGGGATTAAAGGAATGCATCACCCGGTTTCTATGTCAAACTAGTGCGGCAACTGGGATTAAAAGTGTGTGATACCACTACCTGGTCTATACGACTGATAAGTGGGGCTGTTTTACTCTCTGATCTTCAGGCAAGCTTTATTTATTAAATTACAAATGAAATATCAGTACAAATATCTTTTTTATTCCCTCTGTCAATTGAATTTCCTATCATTTCCAAGTCTCTTTATCACATCATATTCCATATTAATTAAAATTATGTAGTAATACAGCTGCATGTTAGGTAATTTTCTTTCATGGGCTCTTCACCTTTTGTTTTTATTCTGCGGTATTCAGGACTGAACTCAAGGCCTTGTGTGTGTTAGATTAAGTAGACTTACATTTCTAGCCACTGGGCTATAGGTAGTCTCCTGCCACCTTTTCACCACCACCTCCCACTTTTTAGTGACAGGAACTAAAGGAAGAATTTTAAGGTACTAGAAATGCTCCATCACTGGACTATCTATATCCCCACTCTTTCTTTCTTATGCACCTCCTATGGATTTACTAAGACATCTCATTTTAGCAGAAGATAGCTGTTTCTTTTCTCTGCAAACCCAAGAGTAAGCCCTCCCTTGACAATGGGTAACTCTACCCTGTCACATTTCGTGAGTGTTTTCCTCCCCTCCCTAAAGTGAAGACTGTACTACTCTCAGCACAGCTGAGGCTGAAGTAAGTGGTCGGGACAGATGAACAACTAATCAGAGATTTATTAGTTTAGTTCATCTCTATAAGGAGTATCTCTGTATTTCTTCACATTCATTTTCATTATCTATATATTTGTTAGTAGTGATGGTTACTGAGACAGAATCTCACTCCATAGTCCAGGCTGGCCTGGAACTCATTATTTAGACCAAGCTGGACTCCAATCTACAGCAATCCTCCTGCCTCTGCCTCCCAAGTGCTAGGATTACAGGTCTGTTCCTCAGTTCTATAACCTCATTAACGCATGCCAGCAGCAGCTCACCTACCTTCCTTTTAATGTTCTCCAGCAAGTCGTCTTGGCCTTGTTTGAAGTAAGGATGCTGAAATTCAACAGGGCCATCTCTTTCCTGTTTTATAATTCCAGAATCGATATGTAATACTTTACGGAAGCCGTCTGACAAAGATTCAAATTAACATACTAAAATTAGACAACTGAAAAATAAAGCTTATACAGAAATATACATCATTATTTTAGTGAGAAAAACTGGCTTAAACAGAGGTTAGTAGCATTAAAGGCAAACCGCTGGTCATACTCACACATATTTAGTTGTCTCACAAAGCTGGCCATGTTATTATGTTTGAAGTACTTGGGAAGAATTTCTTTTGCAAATCTCTGCTCATCCAAGACCAGAAAACTTTGCCCATTCTAAAAACCAAACAAAAAGCCCACAAACGTCAATCAGCTAAGGTCCTCTGACAAAGTTATATATGTGACTCTAAATAAACCTTTCTAGATATGTTCAGACCAACAATCTATTTTTGATAATGTAACAAAAAGAATCCTGTAATTACAAGAACATTTTAGGTATCAGCATCAAACCAAAGGCTGCATCAAACTCTGTGGAGAAACATTAAAAGTGTGTCTACTAAACAAAAGGCCTAATATGTAGACAGTACTACTAAGTTATTTTAAAGCTAAAGTAAACTGACAAAAACAAATTGAGAAATCACTATTTTACCACTATCCATAACATCTGTAAGTATTACACTGAAAAACTATGAAAGAGCTTTGAAAGATTTCTGGTTACGAGATTAATTCATTGAATAGGGTGTGGTGCTGGTGTCCGGATTTAGAACACTATCTCCAGCACCCACCCCCTTTTACTTTCTAAAAAAAAGATACAGGCAGAACACTTAGGCACATACAATTAAAGGCAAAACACTTAGGCACATACAATAAATATCTGTACATACACAGCAAATATGACTGGTGTTTGTGGAGGTGAAAATACTTCAGAGCCCGTGGAACTGAGTTACATGTGCATCAGCATGTGAGCTGGGAACCAAACCTCTGTCCTCTGCAAGAACACATGCTCTTAACTTCCAAGCCACCTCTCCAGCCCTTAGTTTCTGAGGCAAGGGTCTCATTAGATGCCCAGGTTGGCTTAGAACTGCAGCCCAGGCAGGTCTCAATTTTGTGATTCCTGACTCAGTTTATGAGGAGCTACAACAGGCTACATCACCACTGCCACAGGCCAGGCTGGCTTCTAGACTAATATTGAGAAAACAAGATACTCATATGTAAACAATACAGTTGACCTCTTACCTGACATCATGTACAAAACTTAACTCAAAATAGCCACTAAAAACTATACACATTAGCATCAAAGATCTGAATCTTGCCAGGCCACTATAGTGTGCATCATCAGCACTCAGCAGGCAGAGGCAGGCAGTTCTCGCCAAGTCCAGAACAGCCAGGGATGCAGAGAAACTTGTATGCACGCGTGCACGCGCGCGCGCACACACACACACACACACACACACACACACACACACACGAGGAAAATTTCACGATGTTTGATTTAGAAATTAAGTCTTGAATACAACACTGAAATACAGGCAACGTAAAAAAATGGGACCATATCAAGTCTAAAAACTTCTGCATATTGAACATCGATAAGCAGGAAAAGCTCTCCCATAGGATAGGCAAAGGATTTGTAAATGAGGTATGAGACATATATCAAAAAACAACAAAAATCCAATTAAAAATAAGCAAGGACTCTGATTATCATTTTCCAAAGATTCAAAATTGCCAATAAGTGCATGAACGATGCCTGACATTCACAAATCATTAGGAAAACAAAAGTTAAACAACACGACACTACTTCCCAGCAATTTAGAATGGCTTTATCAAAGAACTATAATGTGTTAAAGGTGTGAAGGAATTTGAGTCGTGACTTGATGGTGGGACAGACGATACTGTAGCTGTTGTTGAATACAGTACAGCAGTCGCTCAAAACAAAAAACAGAAAGAACAGACTTACCAAAGGAGCCAGTAATTCCTATTTTATATAAACACTCCAAAACTAACAAAGGACCAGAAGAGATACTGATACCTCATGATCCCTGTAATATGTCACAAAACTCAAAAAGTGAAAGCAACTTAAGTGTCCATCATCTAATCAATGGATGAACAAAATGTGGTACAGAAATACTGAGAAATATTATTCAGATTTTCAGGTAGAATTTGACATGTGTTACACAGGTTCAAGTATTTGAATGGTTGGCCCCCAGTTGGTAGAACTGTTTGGGAAGGACCAGGAGGTGTGGCTTTGCTGGAGGTGTGTCACTGGGAGGTGGGCTTTCTGAGGCTTCAGAAGTCCATACCAATGTGGGTCTCTGTCAAGAACAATGGCACTGGGTTTTGATCCTACTGCACATACTGGCTTTGGGGGAGCCTAGGCAGTTTGGATGCTCACCTTACTAGACCTGGATGGAGATGGGTGGTCCTTGGACTTCCCACAGGTCAGGGAACCCTGATTGTTCTTCGAGCTGATGAGGGAGGGGGGCTTGATTGGGGGAGGGGGAGGGAAATGGGAGGCGGTGGTGGGGAGGAGGCAGAAATCTTTAATAAATAAATAAATTAAATAAAAAAAAGAAGTCCATACCATTTCCAGCTAGCTCTCTCTGCCTCTTACTTGTGAATCAGATGTAAACTCCTAGCTACTGCTCCAATTCCATGCTGGTGTGACTGCTATGCTCCCCATCCTTATGGTCATGGACTCACCTTATGAACTGTAAGCCTCAAAAAGACTCTTCTGTAAGTTGTTTTGATCAAGGTGTCTTATCACAGCAATAGAAAGTAAGCCATAATTTCAGTTTGGAAAGATCAAAGTTATGCTACAGCTGGGCAATGATAATGTAATTGTAATATAATTGAAGTACACATTTATTTGATACATGGCTGAAATGTTTGATTTCACCTTATTTTAACAAAAAATGCATTTACTAATATAGAGCTAAAATGTTTAATTTGTTTTCATGTTATTTTACAAAAAAAAAACTACACACACACAAAGGTGATGGTATAAACCAGCCAGAAAATGATTATTTAATAAAGATGCTGGATAACTAATGAATGAAAAAAGTGAGATTTATCCTTCAAATTACCCCCAAAAGTTTATTCCACATAAACTTAAGACATGGGAAAGAAAAAGTACATTTCTCTTCATAAAATATGTAAAAGAAGGCAATTTGGAACCACAATAGAGTAAAATATCCCAATAATAAATAATCTAAACACATGGGACCTTTAAATATTAAAATGAAAGAATCTAAGGAAAACAAATATAGCATTGTAAAGTTAATACTCCTTTAATCCAATACATTAAGTATCTCAACTTTAAACTATCTTAATTTTCAAAAAATTTTTAAAGATGAAAATATGCAATTACAAGAAAAAGGTAACTATATACTTGTTATAGGGAACTCCTATAAACAATAAAATATTAATAAAAATCGACAATACAAAATTTTCACAGAAAAGGAACCCAAGAGTCTAATAAATAGAAGAAAACTTTAGAACTCACTAATTACTAACAGAAATATAAATTAATGCAAGGTTTTTTTAAGGAAATATTTCCTACCTACCACCCTGAAAATCTCCAAGAATGGTAATATTCTCTTTGAGAAAGAGATGAAGTAACCAAACACCTCATGCACAGCTATCAAGAGGGAATGCTGGTTAGGTCACAGTGGGGCTGGAGAGAAGCCTCAGCAGTCAAGAGCTCATACTGCTCTCAGAGAACCCAGTTTGGTTCCTACCACTCATGTGGATAGTCTCATGATAGCCCATAAACCCAGCAAATCTGACTCTCTCCCCTGCCCTCTACAGGTACCTGCAGTGTGTGTGTGTGTGTGTGTGTGTGTGTGTGTGTGTGTGTGGCGTGCGCATGCTTAAAATAAAAATTTTATTTTGTGTGTGTGCACTTAAAAATAAAACCATTAAAAAAAGAGAGAATAACGTATTTCAGCTGTCCATCTAACAGCTTAAAATGTTACCTTTCACTATTGGCACTGCTTTCTGGAAAAAAAATCTGTGACAGCAAAACTGAGAGAAATCTGTCCTAAGAAACTAGAATTAGCTCCAGATAACTTTATCTAGAACTTCCTACTAGTTGTACAGGGCAACACTTTGATATAAAACTAAAGAAAGTGCCAGGCTGTATAAAAAGTACACCGCAGATAGTGGGAGAATTTGGAACTCAGAATCTTGTTAGGAGTCTTCTCTACCCTGCATACACACAGCATTATAGTCCCCAGTAAGCCTGGAAATACCTATAAAAGGACTAGGCTCATCTAGATGATCTCTAAGACACTTTTCAAATAGTATTCCATCAGGGCTATCCAACCTTTAACATTACAATATGACCAGATAGGCCACACTCATCGTTATCCCAGGACACCAGTGATACCATTCCAATCAAACCCATTACATTTTGTAGCAGTTTCACTGATTCAAAGATTATGAACTAATTGTACCTCTAGAACAAATACCCAACTGAGTGTACATTTTGACTGTCCTATGGGTGTATTAGAAATAAGCAGTTAAAATACACACGGAGATAGATAATGGGATGAATAAAAATACTTCAGTTAGAAGTAGTAAGACTTCAAGTTAAGCACTGGTTTAAATTCTCCACATTTCAAACCATTCGAAAGAAAGTTATTAAAATGTTTTGTCTAATTTGAATTTATTAGACAGGCTTTCACAAGCCTAAGGAAGTTCAATAAACTTAGCTTGGTGGGGGAAAGTGTTGCAGCCCAATTTCTGACGAGAAAGTACAGCTGAGTAACAGTCTGTACTGATCCAGTCTTGTCAACCTTTAATCCTCCCGACTGACGAATAGCATGAGACATCTGTTTATTTTAAGTACCTGCTTGTAGTTGCTTTCCTTATTTTCACATCTTTGCACCGATGTACCAAATTCACCAAATACTTAATATACACAACCTGCAGGGGTAGGACACCTAGGTGACAATACTTATACAAGAAAAGGAAATTCTAGAAGTTAGTTTAGAAGACCAAAATGACACTAATACTAGGCAAAATTCAGTGACATAGTTGTCAAGCTATCAGATATTCTATTGTTCGCTATTAAAGGCAAGTAAAACTGAAAAGAATAGCAAAAAGGAACACAGAAACGAAGAGATATCATTCATCTTACACTTAGCAAGTGCTAGGTGTTAAGCGGTTAGTTTTCACTAACTCATCTCAAAAACTGTAAACATGAGAATAGCCACGACTAGGTGATCATCTACAGTAAGAGCGGCCAATCCCCTTCAAAAAGCCATTCTGATCATCTAAGAACTGCGCCCACTAAAGCAAAGGCACTAGTGACGCAAGCAATCACTGGGCAAAGAACCTTTGTGTGGAACTGGGGGGGGAGGGAGGGTTCCTTGGGTCACCTAGGCAACGCATCCATCTTACGCATAACTTAGACCAGGCGAGATACCGGGCTTGATTAAGGTCATCTTTATTTATAAGTAGAATCTGGATGAAACTGATCATGGCAGCCACATACCACTCCGCCAACAACCACTCAGTGAAATGTAACGACTCGTTTTTAACTCCCCACTAAGTTACCAAGCATGGTCTACTGCCACTTTTCACTAAAATAACCATTTAAAAAAGAAGCCGATTAAACAAATGGTCCAGTCTCCAAACAATAATTGGTCAATCTCTACGCAGTTTTAGTCTGAGTCTGTACATTTTCCCTTTACCCTGACCATCATAAAAGATCCCCCGACGCGAGGGCGAGCAATCCCCGCCGCGGAGGTGATTTCCTTAGATAAGACCCGCGCGCGCTCACCCACCCGCCCGCTCGCCCGCCCACGGCTCCGCGAGCGACCTCCGCGCCCGCAGCGAGCAGACGACGAAGGATGAGTGTGCAGAACGCGCGGTTGCGGGGCCGGTTCCGAGCGCCCGGGCCGGCCGGCCGGCGGGACCGTTACCAGGGCGCCCCTCCCCCACCGCGGCCCGTGCGAGCGCAGCCGGCCGGCCGGGCCCGGCTCGCGGCTCACACAAAGCCGGGGGTCCGCGTGAGGAGGGGGAGGCCGCAGGCCGCCGCCGCAGGCCGCGGGAACCACCGAGCCCAGCCCAGCCGGTTCGGCAGGGACACCCGGGGCCACCGAATCCCCGACTGTACCTGGCTCCAGGTGATGAACTCATTGGTGTGGGTTTCCTCCACCAGCGTCCACAGCTTGCTGAGAAAAGCCGGCACGTTGGAACTCTGCTTCATTGTTAGCCAGGCGCGGGGATTCCGAATTCTACTCCCGAACGCGGAGGTCGCTTCAGCTGCGGCTTCGGTGGCGGTGGTAGCGGCGGCGGCGGCAGCAGCGGCGGGGACGGCAGCAGCTGCTCCCCGAGAAAACGCACCGCGCAGGCGCGGCGGCTGGCGGGCTCCGCCCCCCTCGGCGCCGCGGGGCGTGCAGTGAGGCGGGGGAGACCCCGCGGCCGCACGTGACAGACAGGGGTTCGCGGCTCCACCCCTGCGCTCCGCTCCTGCGCCGGGCCTCGGAGAGTCCAATCCAAAGCCTCGGGTGCAGCACGGGGCAAAGCGATTGACTGCTGCCGCGAGGAGGGGTGGGCGCAGGAGGGGTTCCGCCTTCTCTTTTACCTTTTAGGCAGGCTGCTTGGTGAGGGAACGAGGTGGGGACCAGGGAACCCTGGTTTGGTGGATTCACGTGGCCAGCGTCCGGGTGCACGGGCTGTGGCTGGCCGAGGGCAGACCGCCCAGGGACCGTTGACTCAGGAGTCCGGCCCGCAAAGAGTCATTTGCTCCAGTCTAAAGGAAGGAATAAATCCCATGGGGCAGAGCAAGATGTGCTAGGCCCCTGGTTGAAACTATCTTAAAGATAATGAGCCTTGTTTTACATTTTTTTATTGGGAGAAAATGGCTTATATGAGACACTTTTTAATCAAAGCCTGAAGCTTAAGTAATAGTTCGTTGTTGACTGAGTACTTGCTGAGTATCGTATTTTCTATTCTAAATCAGCAACTGTCACATGTTTTCAATTGAGCAGACATCAGGTGTCAGCCATAAACCCAGTTTAAAAGCAATTAGTCTAGTTTATAGTATTTGGGCCAAAACTGTTCAGTATGTACCTTACAGAGGTTTCTTCTGGCAATGTGTGATACGGAAAAAGTCCTTAAAGCACAATTTCCCCCTTTTCTTCTCCGAGAATAAGATGTTTTACCTATTAGGAGTAGCTGTAATAATGTGGACCTCTGAAAATAAAGAATTCTTTGAAGGTCTTTTTTTTTTAACCACAAAAACAAACAAACAAAAAAACACACACACACACATGAAAGAATGATTTGCAAACAGAAAATAATTAACACTCCACACAATTCAGTGCTAAGTTGGTTTCTTTCCTGGGTATGTGTACAACTGTACATTAAAAACAATAGCTATGCATGGTGGTTGACTGGAGGCTGAGGCAGAACTGGACAGGAAAAGCCAGCTTGGATTAAATATGAGCTCCAGGTCACCCTGGGCTACATGACAAGATCCTTTCTCTCAAAAAGCATAAGCAAACATTATATACGTATATGCTTTTACATACAGCATTTTCAGTAACCATGTACTGAACGTAGCACTGTTTGCTACAAAAATATTGAACATATGATGACAGTAATTGTAATGAAAAGATTAATATTTGACAAGGTCTTATTTGACAAGGGTTTTACATGTATTATCTTCTTTAATCTTCACAGTAACCCAAAAGATGCTTCAAAAGGTCGGATTCAGGTTGCTACAAGTTTTATTCAGCCAGCTATTCAAAGCAAACCAGAACCAACCCTGTAGCCAGATTCCCAACATGGGTGACTTGTCAGTTTCCAACTGCGTTCCAGTGTGACAATGTGGTGGCTTCCCTCAGTTTGGGAGTAGTTTTCCAGTCCCAGAGCATCAAAGATTAAAAAGCCAGTGACAATCCTGCTATAGTTACTTCACAAGATAAAGATCAAATCAGTTGCTCCCCGAAGCTTGCTCAACCTGCTTTCTTATAGAACCCAGGCCACCTGTCCACAGATGGCCCTGTACCCAGTGAGCTGGTCCCTCCCCTGTCAATCATTAATCAAGAAATACCCTACAGACTTGCCTATAGGCGATCTGATGATTATCTCAACTGAGGTCCTCTTCCCTGATAATTCTAACTTATATCAAGTTGAAAAAAAAAACTAGCTAGCATAATTGAACCCCTTGTCTGTTTGGCACATCAATACACACTAATTAATAGTAAGCTTTACTTTATCAATATCAGCATGATAATATAAAGCATTCCAACTTGTAAAAGCCCCTAAGTGTTTAAAAATTCAGATATTTTGGAGGTTCAAATTTTTAAAAATATATCTGCTCTATTAACTGTGGGCACCTGTCAATCAAAAAGAAGTTTAATACCTTCTTATTTCAAATGGGAAGAATCAAGGACCCGTCACAATCAAATCAAAACAAAGCAAAACCCAGCTCCACCAGTGTAAATCAAATCCTGTAGCTCAATGTTTTGCACCTGATGTTTACTGATGACATTCAGGGCTGGAAAGAGCTTGGGCAGCTCCACCTCTCGAGGTCTGCCTGTCAGAGACAAGCAGCTTCTCCTACAGGCTTAGGCCACCACCATCCTATACCTACCTATACCTACCTCTGTTCCTAGCAGTCATCCATGGTCCTGCCATCCCCAAGATGCTGGGGTCTACACTGCAACCGCTGCACCTTAACCCGTTTCTCACCAGAACTGTCTTCAGGACCCTGACCCTGCCACGTGGTGCCAAGCCTCAGGTCCTCTCCCTGATTCCAGAAATACTGGGCTTGTCACGGCTATGGAGTCTGTACCTTTACTAGTGGTTACTCCTGCTGCCAAACCTCAGCCATTCCCCATGATCGTGTCATGCATTCAAAACCGGTATCACCTGGAAGACACAATACCAAATTCAGTTCGCAGCATGGGTTCAGCCTTGACCCTCTTCAAACCACAGCTTCTGTGTGCTGACCATGAGGAAATCCTCTCAGAGAACTCTGCTTCAATGATGTTGGCGTCTTCTAAATCATAGCTGGCTTAACTCCACCTACCCAGAGTCACTTGTTCCAGGAAAAGTTTCCCTGCAGTGGTCTTGGTGTCTTTTGAAGCACAGCTAATTCTTTAACTCCAGCTGACCAGATAGATACACCAGATTCTTCATTCAAAACATCACCATGAGTGGCTCCCATAGAGCCTTTGAGGCCCTCTCAGATTTCCCTCTGAAGCGTCACAAGCCAGGCCTCCATTTTCTCCAAGATAAGTCACTGTTCTCAGTTATCTTCCAAGTTCCAACATCTCATTAATCCCTCAGCACTCACTGTTCTTTGTTTTCTGGTTTTTGTTTGTTTGTTTGTTTTCTAGCCCAATATTTCAAACTCCTTCGACGATCCTCCACTAGATAACACAGTCAGGTCGGTCAGATCATCCTCCCACTCTCGGTACCAGTTTTGGTCCTGGGTTGCTTTCTATTGCTGTGGTCAAACACTCTGACCGAAAGCAACTTCCAAAGGAAAGGGTTTATTTCAACTTTTAGTTGTAGTTCATCATGAACGGAAGTCAGGGCAGGTACTCAAAGCAAGAACCTGGAGACAGGGACTGAAGGGTGGGCCATGGAGAAGTGTGCCTGCCGGTCTGCTCCTCTTGCTCAGCCACTTTTCTTATACAGTTGACCCCAGGGTTGGCACTGAACATAGTAAGCTAGGTCCTTCCACATAATCATTAATCAGGAAAACATGCTACAGGCAATGTGATGGTGCCATTTGCTAGGATTTCATCATGATACTGGCCCCGCTGGTCCCACTGCCCATCAACCCAGGGGACCTGTGACTGCATGTCCTCATGTCCTCTTGCTTGGCTGCTTACAGCTTTCCCTTTCAAGCAAACTCTGCCTGCCTGTTGGGCCCTCCACGTTCCTCTCCAGGTGGACCGACAGAAGCCCCCTTTTCTCTCCCCTTTCCTGGTAAACTTCCACCCACGTGGGTTTGTTGAGCTCTGTGGTTCATTCCTTACACGGCAGCTGCAGCCAAACACCACCACCATTAACTGAGGTTCTTCTCCGAAAACTAGTATAAAGGTGACCAAAACTGACTAGGACAACTGAATAACATCCTTCTTCCTAAGGCCACAGTTGTATGCCACAGGCATGTAGGTGAAGGGGGAAATGCGTGGGTGTGATGTCCAGCAGGTCTGAGCTGAAACCGTCATGTTGTTAGGATCCAGCAGACCTGGTTAAGGCAATGGTGTGTACTCTAGGTTTGGGCAGGGTATGTCTTAAGTGTTGAAAGTTCTATGCCCCAAACAAGGCAGCAGAGTTAGTCACCTCAGCTCGAGTCTTGCTCAGTCATTGGTGCTGGACAGGAAGCAAACCTTGGCAAGTTAAGCATCTAGTGTGGATAGGTGATTTAAACACTTTAACACCCGCCTATGTGGGTTAGTTTGTGTCTCCCTGAGGAGAGAATTTTGACTGAGGAACCACCTACCTTCCTCAGATCGGTCTGTGGGCATGTCTGTCAGGTATTTTCTTGATGACTACTTGATGTAAGGTGGCCCAGCCCATTGTGGACAGTGCTGTGCCTGGGTAGGCAGTCTTGGGTTCTGTAAGGAAATTAACTGAGCAAGCCAGCGGAAGCCAGTCAGTAAACTGTATTTCTCCATGGTTTCCTCCATGGTTTCTGCTTCAGTTCCTACGTGTCAGATCCCCTTTGGCTTCCTTTGATGATGTGCTGAAACCTGTAATCTAAATAAACTCTTTCCAACCGTGTTGTTTTTGGTCATAGTGCTTCTCACAGCAACAGAAGAGTAACGAGAACACGGGCTTTAGCTTTTTCAGACACAGTGGAGGTATTCAACAGACATTCCAGCAGATGGCGGATAAATGGATGCACTCTGTGTCCTACTCACAGCCCTGGTGGAAGTTGGCTCATTACAAAGGAAACAACAGGTCTAGACCATTGAAAGGTCTGGAAGCAACAGAAAAACGGAGTTAGTTGCTACGTGACTTTCACTGGAAGCCTTTTGTTATTTTCACCAGAATAGACTTATATTAAGGCCACAATCTCCATTCTCTTCATTCCACTTGAAGGTGGTGGGAAAGATAGAGTTTGCAGTTTGTCTTTCCAAGTAATCAATTGGCAACCGAGATGTCTGAGCCACCTCAACTATTAAATGCATTGTATATGATTGAACTCAGATGAATGCTTTTGATTGGAGTATTTTATTAAATTGTAGATATTGACTTCTGGGAAATACAACCACTATTATGGACATGTCATGATCTGAGGTATGTAGGATTGATGGGAACACTTCTGACTTCTTTGCTGCTTAGCCAACATGAACAGTACCCAGGCACCAGCTATACTGAGAAGAATTTTCTTTCTATTCTGTATTCATTCACAGCATTTGTTATGGTACAACTGTGATCCAGCAAAAGCTCAAGTCATGGCCACTGGGATAGGATTGCATAATGGCGACTTCTAAATTGGGGTTTAATATTGTCTTAATCATGGCCTTGTAATACATGAGAAATAATTACTAAGTAGCAAAAAATCTTAATTTTCATACCTCTAATATCTAAAGGTTGTTCCATTTACTCTGATTTGCTGTAAAATACCATTTAAGCACTACCATAGAGTGTGACTAGGGTGAGTTAACACGAAGTATTGTCATGATGAATGGGGTTTTCTGACAGTTAATTAGTGTTAGAAAGATATATTGAATGCCTGCCATATGAAAGCTTAGCTTAATTTTTCTTCTTTTTAAAAAGAACATCAGAAGTTTTGTTAATTAGGATAAAGAACATAGAAATATTACTTTTTGGTAGTACAAATAAAGTTCAGAGAATTGAAATCAACTAGAAACAGTGTTTTCTTTTGAACTGTTGGCCCAATTGAAAGTCATAGTATCTTGAGCGACAACCTATAGCCTCATGAAGATACATCTTTGGGTTCTCCTAAGTTCTACTGAAAAGAGTTGGGTGGCCTCAGTCCAATGTGAAAAATAGAGGGCTACACACCATTCTTAGAGTACTTTAAGAGTACTTAAAGCCTGTGAATCAAGTTAACAAATTGTTCAGTAAAACGTGTTCTTTCCTCTACCTCGCTGAATGCACGTTCATAACAAGAGACTGACCATGTACAGAGCCACACGGTTTTTCTGAGAGTAGTCTAGATAGTGAGCATGGGGTTTAGTGATAGAGCACTTGACTGATTCCCAGCCACAGGTATTATTGTCTGATATTTTTAATAGAGGAAGGGCTGTTTTTTAAATGATTAATAGCATAAAGATATATATATTGAGACAGGGTCTTTCTATGCAGCTCTGGTTGGTCTGGAACTTGAATAGTTGGTCTTGAACCTGTGGCTTTTGCTGTAACTTCACAAGTACTGGGCTTATGGGCATGCTCTACTCTACCTGTCTGTAATATATATAATTATTAACCATATAATTTAAATTATATTGTTATGGCTTATAATTATCTAATTATTTTTATATGGTCATTGAATATAATTTTTGTTATAAACATTTACTTCAGTAAAGCCATTGGTTGGTTTGTCTTTATTAAAATTTGGGTTTTGTTAGCAGTATTGATCAAAATATTAAAAATTCAGTTATATTGAAAGTCTGAAAGAGTGAATGTACTTTTCTTTCTAAACTATACAAGTAAATATTGAACATTGAGACATTATGAAGTTATGTTCATGTATTTAGATTATAGAATATTAGAATTGTAAAATTTTAAACTACATATGAGTCTAATTAATGACTTTAATATAAAAAATCCCCCTAGAATTGATACTATAAACTTAATGTTTTGGGAATATAATCAAATTCTCTTATATTTGGAAAAGCAAATTAATTCCTTATGCTGAAGCCACTTCTGTGTCTGCATAGCCTGGAAACTTTTTATTCAGGGCATTTGAGACTCAATCACTTCCCCGCAGTCCTTCGTTGCTGGAGTGGTACAGAGTGTTCCAGGTTATTAATACTGAGTGTTGGATCTCAAGTGGTAAGAGGTATCCATTTATTTCTTAATACATTTTTAAATTTTAATAACCAATGTATTAATTGTTTTTTATGTGGCTTTGGTTGTCTCGAATTCCTAAATCTTGGCAGGGGCCCAGCTTTCCGGAGTCTGAAGGAGTATTCATCACTTTTCTGCTGCTCTGTTGAGACTCCACGAACTCAGGCAGCTCATAGAGTAAAGCATCTGCTTGAGTTCACAGTTCTAGAGAGATAGGAGCTCATGGTGACAGAGTGGATGGCAGCTGGGGTTGACAGCTGAGAGCTTACATCCGGAACAGCAAGCATAAAGAGAGAGCACAGGAATAATGACGCAAAACTGAGACCTTGAAGCCTGTCTCTGGTGACGTGATTCCTCTGGCAAGGACACACCTTCTAAACTAACCCAAACAATGCCACTAGCTGAGGACTAAGTGTCCAAATACCCACGACTATAGAGGACATTCTCTTTCAACCCACTGTAGAGGGTAATAGTGCTGTTTTGCCAGTTGACTTTTGTCTTGAAAGGTAGCGGGCCTATAGTTACTCTAACTCCTTCTAGGCGCGTACTCTGTCAGGTTCACACAACACGGTGCCCTCTGGCTGAGTTATCCTGGTGTGCAAGAAGGAATTCCAACTGAGACTTAGGTTTCTGGTGACATTCCACATCATGGTGAATTTGTAGAATGACCGACCTTTCCCCTAACTTTAGGGGCAACCAGAAAAACCCTGTCATTGTAAATATCAAATTAATTGAATTTCATTTTTCTGAGTGGAAATGTGGCAAAATTCTCTGAACTTGTGCAACCAAACAGATTCTTCTTTCAACCATGAGTTCAGCAAAGAAGCTGAATTTCTGTGATGGCTTGTAAAGTTTATTACTTGTGACTTTGCAATCCCTCTTAGTGGCTAGGGATATAGTTTAAGATCTTAGCAGCTGCTTATGACAGCTTTTTTTACTCTGTGAAAAACTCATTGTTTCCACGTAGGTTGTGAGTCTCTTATTTTCTTGATATACTAGACTAGCTGTTAACCCTTACCAAGCATTTACACAAGGAAACTAATTTGACAACCTGCCAGCAGCCTTCCAGCTTCTCTTCATAACTGACAATTCTGCATCGGAGAACATATGTGTTTATGCACACACAATAGGTTTCTTGACATTTTCACTCATATACTTTTAGGTTTGTTGCCTTTTTATTGTTGGGTACAAGGGGAAAGAGTTATAGGCTTTCCTTGAGTTCTGGGCTCTGTTGAGGTTCTTGCCTTAAACTAGCTGGGTCTAAAGGCGTGGTACCACTGTACCTATCTAAAAGTTTTAAAGTTTACCTCTAATGAGTATAGTTAAATGCCTGTTACGACAGTGTTGTTAATTTCTCTCATTTGTAGTTCAAACAGAAGTAAAGAGAGAATAAAATAATTTTGGGACTGACTATCAGTGTTTGAAATATAGTAGAGTTCAGTACTGGTTGGATTTTTTATGTATTATTGAATAGATAAGTCAGTTGTACCAGGATTGAGTGTTTAAGATATTGTTATGATTAATCAATAATCTTTTTATTGTTTATTACCAGAAAGGCATTGTCATAATTTTAGTCTGTTTCCTGAAAACAAGACATTCTGTACTCACTGTCAGTCAGTCTGTAACCACCATGTTGTTCAGCACTGACTCTGGGGTTGGCACAGTGGTGTCATTTCCAGAAGAAACAGCTCATGTCATTGAACTCAATGTGACTTAATAGGTAGTCACCAGAGAGGAAGAGCCTCCTCTCTTTTCTGACTTCAAAAGATTTCAGATTAGTTAAGATGAACTTAAACTACTTTGCACTAAATTCAGGCAGCTGGCAATGGATTTTGCCTTTCTTGAGTGTGTCAAGTGCTGACTAACACCTGAAATCCCTTAGAATACTTAATCATACACACATTTACAGTATGTGTGTGTGTGTGTGTTTTCTTGCTGTTGTTTTTATTTGAGACAGTGTCTTGACCTTGATGAACTCCCTGTGTAGATGCCCTGTGACTACTGAACCTCCTGCTTCCTGAGCACTAGGACGGGCGCCACCATTTCCAGTTCATGTTAACTGTTTTCAGTACAAGGTTTGATGGTGTTAAATACATTCAAATTGTGCGACAAAATTGCTCTTTTATTTTGACAACACAAAGCCATATATGAATGAAACTACCACTTTCCCCTTCCCTCCCAGTCCAGAAAGCTAGCACTCTACTTTCTCTCTTTATAAACTGGGTACTCTACCTCTTCTACACTGGATCATACACTATTTGTGTGTGTGTGTGTGCGTGTGTGTGTGTGTGTGTGTGTGTGTGTGTCTTATTTCCCTTGGCACAATGTCTTTAGGGTTCTTTCATCTTGTAGCATTTGTCAGAATTACCATCATATTTAAAGTGGAATAACATGCCTTTGGGAGCATACATTTGGATTGTCTATTCTGGAAGCTAGTTGCTCCCCATTTTTGATTATTGTAAATAACAGGCTATGAACATTGGTGGATATACACAGTTTGAGATAATTTTCTGTTCTCACTTGGCAGCACATAGTAGAAATTCTTTCAAGCTAACTAGTATAGATATACTTATATCAATGGTAATTAATATACTTATATTATTCCTTTTAATGATCCCATGACATTCTGTGGTGTGACTATCATACTAGAGTCAGATATTTTGCTACCAATGGGCATCTTTGTCTCAGGATTTTGATTTATTTATTTATTCATTTATTTATTGTTGTTGTTCCTTAATGACACTGCACACAAAAAAAATTTCTTGGACATAAGTCTTTAAATACTGGTGTTTATGTTTCTCTGGATTAGTAGATTTAAGTTTTTTGCGTATAATTTAATATTAGATCTAACCTTTCTAATATGGTACAGCATGTAAAAACAGAATCCTGCTGATTAAGAAGTCTCACATTTGAGCCAACAGAATGCTATTATATATGCTTCCAAAGGCATGATGTGCCTAGCAACCAGAAATGTCAACAGCATGCTTCTATGGCAATAACAAATGTTTAAGCTTCACAAAAGACGCTAATGCTGAGAGTTCAGGAGAGATTTCATCATTGGCTAGAAATGAAAGAAAATAAATTTACTTCTTTGTTAGCTTAATAAGATATTATTGCAATGCTAATAAAAGAACTAAATTTTATTACTTGTGACATTTTGGACATTGGTAACTGAAAATGTAATCTTGTGTTGCTCTGGGACCAATTTCTTTCTGCTTTAGTTTTCACTGGATTAATTTATAATTTTCCACAGCTATCTCTTTGGTACCACTTAGCTGTGAGATCAAAAAGAAGCTAACAAGTATTTATGAAGATGTTTGTAGAATTGGGACCCAGAGAAGTTTGCTCATATTCTTCTTGATTTACCATCACTGTAGCACAACGCCTGCTCTACACGTTATGGTATGGTTCGTGAGTTGGGCAAGAGGCTGGAGATTGAAACACACACAACTAGAAACACGGATAACGCCAAGAATGCCCCTTTATTGTGTTCCAGAACAGCTTATATAGGGTCTCCTTATAATGGCCACACCCTAACTCTCAGCTGCAAGCCCACCAGAAACCACTCCCCTGCCAGAAACCACTCCCCTGCCATCAGAACGCCTGAGGGGCTCCTGCTCAGAGCAGCTACAAAACAAGTTGTTTGCTCAGAGCAGCTGCAAGCATAGGAAAACAAGTTGTTTACTCTGGCAGGCGGGGATCACAGGAAATTCAGGGTCTGGAGATCCACAGGCCCCAACAATCACTGTGTATTTGTATATGTGTTTGTGTGGGTAGTGTTGGAGCTTATGTCTTTTTGCAATTTTATGATTTATCTGTCTCTAAAGGAATTCAAATCAAACTTGATATTCCAGGTGAGTTGTGTCTGTCATATACGAAATGAGTGCCTGCTATCCCCCATCTCCATCCAAAATGAAAGCCTCTTTTTTTTGCCTCTCCAATTTCTAAATTGGTGTAGTTATAATTTTCTGCTATGTACTCCAATTTCCTTGCAAGGTGCTAGTCAGGCTTCCAAACCTACCCACTCGGCTGGGCAGCTTTCTTGGCTCTTAGCCACGGGATGGATGGTAAATGAATGTATGTGAAGAATGATATATAAGAAAATACAAAGTTCTACTTTTTCCCTCAATGATTTAATTTAATAATTTCTAAAAATCTCAAAGTCTGCGACAAACAAGTACCCCTTTCCCCAACAAGTCATGCTCTGGTACCCTCTGTCTAAATCTTAAATAGCTGAATATTCCTATCCAGAGTCTTGTTTCTCCAGAGAGATCATTTGGATATTGAAAGTAGGTATTACTGACTGATTTGATCACCCCCTCAAAGTTTCTGTGTAGAAACCTCAGAATGTGACCTGAGGCTATTGCTGATAAGGCCTTTAAGATCTGTAAATAAGATAATTGAATAATTGAGGTCATGTGGGTGGACCTGATCCAGTATGACTGGTGTCCTCTCAAAGAGAGTTGAAGTTACAGATGCACTATAGACCGAGAAAGATTATGCAGGGACACAGAAAATGCAATAATTTCTAAACCTAGATATCTCTAAAGAAAGCAGACCTGATGACACCTTATCCACGAACTGCTTGGCTTCAGATATGTGAGGTATGTTTAGCATACCTCGTGATCATTGTGATGACAGTTGGATTGCAGCAAAATCAAGCATGGGATGGAGCAACTCAGCCATCTTCAGCCTCCTGTCTTAGGTATCAGTGCTGACTCAGAGAGAGAATTTACCATGCCCTCCGGGTAAGCAACTGGATTTGCTGGCCATCTGGTCCCAGCTGCTCTGCCGCTGGGATCCTGCTCTAGCACTGAGTTTTCTAAGTTTGCTCTTCCCTACATCTTATCTGCTGCAGGTGAGACTGCTAACAGGGGCGCCACAAAAGAGGGTCCCTCCCTCCGGTTAGATCAAAACGTCTGTTTACCCTGAAAGGCCAGCTGCTCTGTGTGTGAAAGCAACTCTAACAACATATTTTACTTAGATACTTGGTTTCTAGTGATTGGGTACACTGTGAAAGATCATCAGCTTTTTCATTTTGGTAACCGAGAGTTAGCGATTAGATGAAAGTATCAACCTAAGTCTATTTCACTTATGTTAAAATTGAGGTTATCTATGAAATATTTGTTAACTACTATAAAAAGCTTAATTAACACGTTTTCATATCTAAGGGAAGAATAACTGCTGATGTTTTGGATGGTAGGCTGTGTTCCTCTTTGTTTTTAGTGTTTTTCTTTTTTCTTTCTGTTGTTGTTGTTGTTGGTTGTTTTTTTCTGGTGGTGGTTATTTTAGGAATCTAACCCAGGGCCTCACAGATGCTAAACCAGCACCTGACTGCTGATCTGCGGTTCTGGCATTTTTTTTTCATTTTTTTTTTTTATTTTGAAATAAGATCTTGTTGAACTGCCAAGGCTAGCTTTAAACTTGCTCTCCCCCTGCATCAGCCTCCTGAATAAGTGGAATTACAGATCTGCACCAACAAGCCATAGCTCCCATTTTTAAATATTCTCTAACAATAATTACATGACTTGATGCTACTGACTTTGCAGTAGAGAACATATGAGGGTATATCCCTCCTATAATTCATCTCCCTCCAAGTAAAACCAGAGTCCTTCCAAGGTCTGCATGTTTCTTCCTGCTTTGTCTCCTTACACCATACACTCTCCCCCAGAACAGCTCATCTCTACTGGCCTTGTCTGTTTCTGTCCAGATGCTCTGGAGGTTTTATCAGTCATCAAGCATGTCAGAAGAACTGTGTCTAGGGGCCTTCTCCATGGTGACTTTCTGTGTCTGGACTGCTACTTTCCTAGATTTCCTTGGAGCTCCTTTTGTCTAAGTGTTTGTAGCTCATCTTTTTCTTGAGGCTGTCCTGTACTGCCCATTCTGAATTACAAATGTCTCAATACCCTCCTGCCTTGTGGACCCCAAATCTCCATACCTTCCTCAGGTATAGGAACACTGCTGAGCGTGGTGTGCATGCTCACTACTACAGAGTCAGAAGCAGGAGGGTTGCTGTAAAGTTGAAGCCAACATGGTAGTGAGATCCAGGCCAGCCAGGGCTGAATAGTAGAAAGTACTACTCTCAGAAGAAAAAGGGAATGTTTGCTTTTTTCACTAGTGTATCCAAACTTCTTAACGTGTACCAGAACATTGCAGGTTCTCAGTAGATACCCGTTGAAAAACAGATGTACAACAAAGAAAACCAAATTGTTATGGAGCTCTCAATCAAGCTAGTGACAGGAGCTGGCAGAGAACGTGGCATGAATTCGGCTTATTACTCATTTTAGTACCAGAGAGCCAAGAAATGATTCTGTCACAAGGGAGTAAGGAATAGATTCTGCTCCTTGAAACATGAAATAAAAAATCAAATGCTTTGTTGTTCTCAGAGTCTTGAGTTTCTCAATAATGAATGCGTATTCAAGCTTTCACATATCCCTTGTTAAAAAAAGTGTATTGCACCATTGAAAAATGTCAGCATTGATTTTTTTTGGGGGGGGGACTTTTGACACTTAATAAGAATTTCTAATCTTCTAAATTAATCAATTTTATTTGCCTTGTTAGCTTCCCTAATATTTCATTGATGAACTCTGTAAGTGTGCCTCTTTCATCTCCTTTTTTACCTTATTTGTAAATCCAATAATTGTTCTGCCTTACACATTTGTTTCCTCCAAAAATGAGAATTACTACTCCTCATTTGCTTATATCGCTGGAAGGTGCTTATGGGGAAGAGCACACACTTAGTTTACAGATATAGATACAGATCTTAGCTCTTCCATGATTGGTAACAGTATGATTCAAAACCTCTGGGAATCTTATGCCCTTATAAAACCTCACAGGGCTTTAATTTTTATTATAACAATAAATCTGAATGGATAAGTATTGGATAGTAGATGTCAAATAAATGTTCCAACTATAAGTGGGCAACCTTGAAGCAGGAAAATCTGTTTGTGAGGATAGTTTTTCTCACTGGCTCTTACCTCGACCTCAGTCCAAAATGGCAATGCAGCCTCCAGAATCTCAGAATGATACTGAGCCTGTGAACTGTCTCCTCCCATTTTATAATCCTTCCTAGGGCTAGGATTAAGGGCATGCACCACTGGGATTAAAGGCATGCACCGCCTGTTTTCTATGGCAACCACTATGGCTACTGGGATTAAAGATGTGTGTTACCATGGCCTGGTCTGTACGGCCGAGCGGTGGAGCTGTTTTACTCTCTGATCTTCAGGCAAGCTTTATTTATTAAAAAACAAATGAAATGCTGCTACATCAGTTCCCCTCCAAACTTACGCACTGTTTTCACTTCCATTAACCGGCACACAGGCCTGCGGCTCCTGCTACTCCCTCCTCTTGAAACACTGATCACTTTAAACTCTGTGAGTGCATAAGCTAGTGTGTATTCTGAGTCCTTTTAGTTTCACAGAAAGCTAAGCAAGCATGACAATAGTTTACTGTCCTGTTCAAGAGGTGATCATAATCCAGTGAAGACACAAAAATGAAAATACACAAAATAACTGGATAATGATAAAATAGCATCCAGCCAGTACTCTAGAAGTACAGTGTGAGTTGGAGCCGTTGTAAAAGCTTCTAGCAACCTTTTGAATAAAAAACATCAGTGCTCAGAAACACCTTCATGACATTTAGTATGCTCTTAGTGTAGTTATAAGGAATTTCTGCTCAGTAACTTTTAAAATTCTCATCAAATCCCTAAGAAGAAGGAACTAATTTTATCTCACATTACAAAGGAAGAAGAAAGCAAGGAAGTACTAATTGTGGTCATTAGTACTTCTAGTCTTTCTCATTGAGACTGCAGAGGATGAAAGGGGGTTAATAAAGGCAGAGTCCAATCTGAATGTTGGGAGTCATCCCTATTGTCACACAATGCACATGGTGCTCAACTGGTCCTGCGTGTTCCCTCTGGACTCAACACCCTTCCTGCAGCCTGGGTCGTCATTCATCGTACTTTCTCCACTACACTTACTCATGATCTCATTCCCTGTGGTCCATTACACTCATTGACATCTCATTCATCCCTTAAGGTTCCCCACAGCCTTTCCTCCTCAGAAGTAGTTTTCATGCTAATTCCAAATCCCAAGGGAAAATACTGTGTTTTCATGGAGTGCTGTATGGTAGTGCTCTTAATATCTTTATTCTTGCTTACTGTAAGCTTTATTGTTCCTTTTGCATTTTTTATCTGCCCTATTTACTTCTTATTTATACGCCTGGCACATGTCTTTGCATACTATACCTTTTTGCTATGCTATACTATACATGACACTGGATAACCATTTACAAAATAAATTGATGAACAGAGACAAATATACTTCCTACTTCACAAAAAGTAGAAAAGGAGTCTTCCAATAAGCGTGAAATAAAAGAAAGAATATATATTTTTTTCTTTTTAGATTTGATAGCTTAAGTACAGAAGAAGGGAAATGCATGGGCGGACTGACAAATGGATGAAAGTCTTGCTTATGAATGTGGATTGTGCCCTCTGTCTCGGCCTCCAGCTCTAGGAGGTCCCTGGAATCCTCTCAGTTACTCCAACTAAGGAATCAAGTAGGCTATCTTCTCTCTCATTCCTGTCCTCCAGTTCCATTTCCTGGGAAATTATCCCCAACTTTGTAGCAGCTGCAGCCTCTCCTTCCTCTCCTGCCCCCATTGCCAAGGGTCTACACAGATTCTCAGGGCACAAGCAGATTGTTTTCCACTTGTGATCCTTCTCAGTCCTCCACGCGTTTAGCCTCTCTTGATTCCTTAGTATCAGCTCCCAATGCCTAGAAACACATTCTTCCCCAGAACCCCAGAGGCCACACATGGCCGTGCCACAAAAGCATTCCCTAGTAGACAAACCACAGCTATCATGCTCTCCTAAGAACCACAGAGGGCAACAGAAACCAAGGAACAAAACACGCCCCTCCCCAACAAAGACATGACCAGATATCAGCACCTAGAATTACAATCTTCTCAAACCTAGATTCCTAGATGCCAACATAAAAACACAATCCAAACAGCCAGGACAGTATCTCTCCACTAGAGCTCATCACTCCTATTACAGTAGGCTCTGTAAAATGCAATATAGTTGAAGCACAAGAAAAGAACCCCAAAAGGCTACTATGATTATGTCCAACGACCTTAACGAGGATATGATTAAATCAGTTAATTAATGCCATGAAAACACAAACAAACAGTGGGATGAAACAAAGAAAGTAGTTCAAGACATGAAAAAAAATTGAATTGAATTAGAATTAAATTGGGATTGAAAACTCAAACGGAGGTAAAACTGGAAATGAAAAATTTAGGAACTTGAGTAGGAACCTCAGAGGCAAGCCTCACCAATAGTATCCAAAAGATGGAAGAGAGAGTCTCAGACATTGAAGACAGATATGAATGGATTCCTCAGTCAAAGGATGTTTTCATTCTAATAAAAAACAAAAACAGGAACTAAATAGGAAATCCGAGACACTGTGAAAAAACAAAATATACAAAAAAGAAGTAGAGGAAGGAGAAGAAAGCTTGATCAATATTGAAATATTGAAAAATATTTTCCACAAAATATTGAAAATATTTTCCACAAAATAATAGATATTGGTTAGCCTAAAAAGTGTGGTGCCTATAAAGGTACAAGAAGAATACAGAACATCAAATAGACTGGACCAGAAAAGAAATTACAAATGATAATCATCAAAATACTCGATGTATAGAAGAAAGAATATTAAAACCTTAAGGAAAAAACAACACAAAAATGAGGACTAGAATAACTAGAATAACACCTGCCTTTCCCAAGGAGACTCTAAAAAGGGCCTGGTTTGTGCTCTATAAACCTTAAAAGACCACTCAGATTGCTATACCAAGCAGGTATTTCAATCTTAATAGATGAAGGAAGAGAAAGCATTCCATCATTCGACCAAATTTCAGTAGCATCAAGCCAGTTCTATAGAAGGTGCCAGAACAAAAATATCAACCCAAAGAGATCACCTGCACTCATGAAAACACAAGGGATAAATTATTCCAAACCAGCAAATCAAGAGGAAAGGAAAAAAAAAAACAGCAACAAAACCACAGGAATCAATAAATACTGCTCATTGATTAATGACTCTTAACATCAATGGTCTCAATTCCCAATAAAATAAACAGACTAACAGATTGCTTAGGAAATATGATCCATCTTTTCATCCAAGAAACACACCTTACTACCAAGGACAGTAATTACCTCAGGGTAAAAGGATGGAAAAAATATCTCAAACAAATCGGTCCATGAAACAAGGCAGATATTAATATCTGACAGAATAGACCAAACCGAAGAGGATCAAAAGAGATAGGGAAGACATGATATATTCATCAAAGGAGAAATCCACCAAGAAGGTGTTCAATTCTTTTTTTTTATGTTTAAAATTTTGCATTTTTAGTGTATACAACATAACAATAT
>NC_022034.1:35175715-35186323 GCF_000317375.1 Microtus ochrogaster | reverse complement strand
GACCTTGAGATTTCAGTCCGGACAATCACTCTGACAGAAATCCAGAGAAGTGCTGGAGCTAAATGACATCATAAACCAAATGGACCTCAGAGATCTTTACAAGCATTCTACCTAGACACAAAAGAATATGCCTTCTTGTCAGCTCATGGAACTTTCTCCAAACTTGATCACATACTTGGCAACAAAGCAAATCTTAACACCCTCCATCCTGTCTGATTACCATGGATTAAAGCTGGATAGTCACAGCAGCAGAAAGCTTATAAACTCATGGAAATTGAACAACCCATTCCTAAATGAAAAATGAGTAAAAACAGAAATTAATTAAGAAATTAAAGATTTTTCTAGGATTGAATGAAAATGGAAACACAATATAGCCAAACCTGTGGGACATAAAGAAGGTAGTTCTAAGAGGCAAGTTTGTAGCACAAAGTGCCTCCATAAAGAACAAACAGACAAAAAACTGGAAGATCTTAGATTAGCAACTTAACAGCACACCAGAATGTTATAAAACAGAAGAAAAAATAACACTCAAAAGGATTAGATAGCAAGAAATAACCAAACTCAGAACTAAAATCAGTAAAATACAAACAAACAAACAAATACAAAGTACAAAGAACCAATGAACCAAAGAGTTGATTCTTTGAGAAAACCAAAAAAATTGATAAACCCTCAGCCAAGTTAGCTAAAAAGTGGAAGATAAGATCAAAATGAACAAAAATGGAAATGAAAAGGTAAACATAACCACAGACAATGAAGAAAACCTGAGAATTATAAAGACACATTTAAAAACCTGCAATTCACCAAATTGGAAAATCTAAAAGAAATGGGTTATTGTCTCAAAAGGTACCACTTATCAAAGTTAAATCAAAATCAGATAAGCAATTTAAACAGACCTATAATCAACCTCTACTTATATTGAAGGAGTCAATAAATGTCTTCCAACCCCAAAATGCCCAGGGCCAAATTGTTTTAGTCATTTGGAATTCTCCTGGACTTTCAAAGAAGATTTAATGCCAACACTCCTCAACTTATTCCACAAAATAGGAACAGAAGGATCACGTTTTATGAGATCAGAGCTACTCTGATCCTAAACTACATGAAGACCAAATAAAAGAAAGAGAATCACAGATCAATTTCCATTATGAACAAAGATATAAAAATTCTCAATAAGCCGGGTGGTGGTGGCGCACGCCTTTAATCCCAGCACTCAGGAGGCAGAGGCAGGCGGATCTCTGTGAGAGGCCAGCCTGGTCTACAAGAGCTGGTGCCAGGACAGGCTCCAAAACTACAGAGAAACCCTGTCTCTAAAAACTAAAAAAAAAAATATTCTCAAAAATATTAGCAAACAGTCCAAGACTATATCAAAATCATCCACCATGATTAAGTAGGCATCATCTTAAAGATGCAGGACTAGTTCAACATACATAAAATGATAAATGTAATCCACCACTTAAAGAAATTTAAAGACAAAATCCACATGAACATCTTATTAGATGCAGAAAAGGTCCTTGACAAAATCCAACACCCCTTCATGATAAATGTTCTAGAGAAATTATAGATGCAAGAGATACATCTCAACGTTATAAAGGTGAATTACAATAAGCTTATATCCATCATCAACCTAAGTGGAGAGAAATTAAAAGCGTTTCCACTAAAAGACAAGGTTGTCCACTCTCTCCATACCTATTTAATATACTGCTTAAAATGAAATAAGACAACTGAAGGAAATCAAGTGGATACAATTAGAAAGGGAAAAAACTTCAATATCTTTATTTGTAGTATTCATAAACCATCCTAAATAAGTCTACTGGAGAACTCTTAAAGCTGATAAACACTTTTAGCAAAGTAGCTGGATACAAAATTTACTTACAAAAATCATTAGCTTTTCTACATGAAAATGACAAATGAATGAAGAAATCAGACATCAGGGAAACAATATCTTTTATAATAACTGCTATCAATGAGAGAGAGAGAGACAGAGAGACAGAGATACAGACAGAGACAGAGAGAGACAGAGACAGAGAGAGAGAGACAGAGAGAGAGAGAAGAGAGGGAGAGAGGGGGAGGGAAAGAAACAAGAAAAGAATAACTCTTCAGGTAACTCTAACCAAACAAGTAAAAATTTTAAATGATAAAAAATTTAAGACATTGAAGAAGAAAATTGAAAAAAGATATCAGAAAATGAAAAGCTCTCCCATGTTCATGAACCAGTAGCGTTAATATAGTAAAAATGGGCATCCATCCAAAAGCAATCTACAGATTCAATGCAATCTCAATAAAAAAATTCAACACAATTCTTCACAAAACATAAAGGAAAATCCTCAGCTTTGTGTGGAAATATAAAAATGCCAGGATATCAAAGTCATCCTGAATAATAAAAGAACTGGTAGAGGTTTCACCATTCCTAACCTCAAATTTTGCTATAGACCCACAGAGTCTAAGAATAATATGGTATTAGCACAAAGACAGACACACTGATCAATGGAATCAGAAGTCCCAGATATAAATCTATATACCTATGGGCATCTGGATTTTTTAATAAGAAGTCAGAAATACACACTGTAAAAAAAGACAATATCTACAAGAAATGGTGCTGGTCAAACTGGACAGCAATATGTAGGAGAATACAAATAGATCCATACTTATCACCCTTCACAAAATTTGACTGAAATGAGTTAAATATATAAACATAAAACCAGAGGATACACTGGACCTGATAGAAGAGAAAGTGGCGAATAGCACTGAACTCATTGACAAAGGCAAAGAGACTTTGAACAGAACACTGGTAGCACAGACACTAAGATCAATAATTAATAACTGAAAATCTTCTGCAAGGCAAAGGGCACCATTATTTGGACAAAGCAGCTGCCTAAAGAATGGGAAAAATATTGTACCAACTCCACATCTGATGGAGGGGTAATATTCAAGATATATAAATAGCTTGAAAAAATTAGAAAACACATAATTAAACACACAATTCTTAAATGAGGAAACTCAAATGACTGAGAAACAGCTAAAGAATGTTCAACATCCTTAGAAAATCAAAACTATTTTGAGATTTCAACTTACACCTGTCAAAATGACTAAGGTCAATAAGAGAAATGATAGCTCGTGCTAGTGAGGATGTGGAATAAGGGGACCACTCATCTGCTGCTGCTTGGGCTGCAAACATGTAGAACTACTATGGAAACCAGTGTGGCAGTTCCTCAGGAAGACTGAAATCAGTTTACTTTGAAACTCAGCTATACCACTCTTGGGCTCATACCCAAAGGATGCTTCATCCGACCACAAAGATACCCACTAAGCCATGATTGTTGCTGCTCTATTCATAGTAGCCACAAAATGGAAACAAATTAGATAACCATAAATAAATGAATGGATAAAGAAAATGTGACACATTTATACAATGGAATATTATTCAGTCATTAAATTAAATCACGAAATTCACAGGTTGGGGAGAACCAGAAAAAAAAAATCCTCCTGAGTGAGGCAACCCAGAACCAAAACAAAATGTTTGGTACATATTTGCTTATATGTGAACATTATTTATTAAGTCAATGGTAAGTAAAGTGTAGTCCTTATGATTACAGAGGTTAGGTAAAGTAAGAGATTGAGTGAAGACTGGGTCATCCCCAGGAAGAAGAAATAGGATAGTTATGGGTACATGAGGCAGGATCGAGGACTGGAAGGATCACACAAAGTGGGAAGGTATTGAGGGAGTAAGGGAAAGAATAGAGGGGGCAGCTAAACCTAGGGGACATTGGAGAGATCCTATGGAAACCAAATGGAGTAGAAGCTTCCTAAAATATAATCATGTAGGAAAATGATCTAAATAAAATCACCAAATAATAGGGGAGATGGATCCCTGTTGGCGGAGGCTGTTCATTTGTTCCTGGCTGCCCTGACCTGAAATATGCACCCAGAAACTGTATTAATTACAACACTGCTTGTAATTAATTACAAGCTGTTTTATTTACGTTATTATATCATCAATTACATTGCTGTACTAATTACAACAATGACTCTAGCGTATTCCTAGAAAGCTCTTGCATCTTAAATTAACTCATTCCTATTATTTTATATTTTACCATGAGGTTCTTGGCCTACTGGCAGGCTTCCACCTGGCAGTTGGCGTCTTTCCCCTCTGGAGGCTACATGGCATTTCACAGACTCTGCCTTCTTTCTTCAGGCATTCACTTTAGTTTTCCCGCCTAGCTCTATCCTGCCCTGTCATAGGCTCAAGCAGCTTCTTTATATTAATTAACCAATAAACGCAACACATAAACAGAAGGACTTCCCACATCAGATACTGAGATGGACATCCCTCATAACCAAATATAGCTTCCAATACTGGGAATTACTTACATCTAATTGAGTTTTTGGCCAAAGGGGCCCCATGGGAAACCCCAAACAACCCAAACTATTGCCGAGGCTATTGATGGCTTCCTACAAACTGATGGCAAGGCCCTATTGCTGAAGAAAACATCTACACAACTCAATCAACATAGAAAATTTGCACTGGTTCCTACTTATAGTCCTCGTACCTATATACTAGTGTTCATGGTACAGGAAGTTACTCTTCATGCTGCCAAAGAAGAACTGTAAGCACCAACCCAGCTACAAAACCCTTTAGTCTACAAGGATGACCTGCCTGCAATTGCGCTAGTGTAATGGCGGCACAATGTCTGTGGAAGCAACCAATCAGTATCTGATTGGATTTAAGACCCACTCCGTGAGATGGACCCCATCCCTGACATTCTTTTGGTGGCCAAGAACCTGAGCCTGGATAGGTCAGTGACCTTAGGGGAAAACAAAATACTACTATTCTCCTTAAGGACATAGCAATACAATGACTCCCAGTGACATTCTGCTGTATGCATAGATCAGCATGTTGCTTAGCCATCATCAGAGAAGCTTCCTCCTGCAGCAGATGGGAAGACATATGGAGAACCACAATAAGGCAATCTGAATAGAGTGAGAGCTCTTTGACCACTCAGTTCTAAATGCGACGTCTCCTTCAAATCCCTCCACCCATGGCTCACAGAACCATAGGGGTGCTGTATGTGAAGAGCTGAGAAAATGTGCACCAATGGAAAGTAATAGTAAACAGAGATAAACCATTGCTTCATCTGTGGTGAACGACTTATAACAGGGTCTGCAGGAACACCGAGAGGCTCACACCCCCTTTTCCCTTTGCACTTCTTCATGGTACACTCATAAAAGGGACTGTAGAAATGCTGAGATATTTGAAAATGGTGTTTTCAATGTTTGTTTAAAATAAATGAATATAAAGGCCTTTTCCTAGGTACATTTGCCTTGAATATTTGGAAAGCCTGGGCTCCAAGAAAGATACAGTGACATCTTCATATTACAGACGATGTAGAAACTTGTCTTTCCCAACAGCGTAGTTTCTACATTCTCACGGTTTTCCCTGTATGGTTGAGAGAGCATGGTTAAATTTTGGGAAGTACTGTGAAGGCTTGTGGGCAGTCACTGAATGGCTTTGCCTCTTCCTCCCCCTACTGTTCATGTTATGTTACTGCTATCACTCATGCACAATTGCACCTGTGCTAAGAAATCTGATTTTCACTATCAGATTCAGTCATATGTCACTTAATCTAATTAATTCCTTAATTTAAACTCTCACAGAATTTCATTTCCTCATAAAAGTTATGTTTTAGAAAGTAATTTAGAGAGTTGGATTTTCTGAGATCAAATTTTCTCCCCTTCCTTAGCATCAGTTTTCTTGTGCATACTGATAAAATGCTCAAGTATTTCTCTTAGAAGGTATAGTTTTACAAAAGTTACCCAGGTAACGTCCCATGCATATACCTCAGCTTTGTTTCTGTAATGTGCCGGGAATGAGAATTCAAAAATATTCTTATAGTGTGTTTCACACTTACTTAAATATTTTATAAAAATTATTTCCTAAATTGAAAGCTGTGGTCATCTCTGAGATCTTGGAAAACAATCCAGCAACCAGTTTGCATCTCACATTCTCATATGCTAATTTTTGGTTTTATTTATTCTTTTTTCTCTCTTTTTTATTGAGCTATATATTTTTCTATGCTCCCCTCCCTTTCTCTCCCCTCCCCTTCAACCCTCTTCCACAGTCCCTATGCTCCCAATATACTCAGGAGATCTTGTCTACTTCCCATGTGGTTTACATTCATGTATGTCTCTCTTAGGGTCCTCATTGGTTCTATTTTTGTAAGTTTTAATATACTCACCTTTTAATTTCCAAGTATATGTTTGCTTTATTCCTACTTTCTCTGTCTCTGTTTCTCTCTGTCTCTGTCTCTTTGTCTCTTGCTCTTCCTCTCTCTCTGTCTCATCTCTCTCTCTGTTTCTGTCTCTCTGTCTCTCTGTCTCTCTGTCTCTCTGTCTCTCTCTCTCTGAGACAAGGTTTTTCTGTAGCTTTGGAGCCTGTCCTGGAACTAACTCTTGTAGACCAGGCTGGCCTCTAACTCACAGAGACCCAACTTCCTCTACTTCTTGAGTGCTGGGATTGAAGGCGTGAGCCACCACACCCAGCACCTTTCCTTTTCTTCCCCACTCCTGTTTTTCCTTTTCTTCCACCCAGGGTTGGGACTGAGTCAGTGGTAGCTGTTAGACCTACTGAGGTAAAACTTAGCCAAGGGTGAAGGAAATATGTTCTGCCTGAAATATATTTTAACATAATTCTTTATTGATTCTTTGGGAATTTCACATCATGCACCCCTTTTTCTCACCTCCCAGTTCCTCCATAACCTTCCTTTACCCTTGCAGCATCCCTTCCTGCAAAAGAACCTCCCTAATTAATTATTAACAAGTCCAAACAAACAAACAAACAAACAAAAAACCCCACCTTTCTCCTCTGTCTTTTCAACATCTCTTCATTCATCCTGGTGCTATCAGAAGCTCTAATGTGTTGCCTTTGGTCCAATTAGCTCCCCTCACAAAATGTTTATTGCAATGAAGGCCTCTGGAACACCGTATCACTGGACCTTCACCAAAACTCCTTTCACATATCCTGCTACTGCCCCAAGTCACGAAGATCCTGTGGTTGTTGTTCTTCAATACCAGTCCCCTCACGCAGTGCAGATGGGGTAGATGTTGCAGAGTGGGGGGTGGCAGCCCAAAGCCCAGGATGTGGGTATGGGTGGTATCTGAGCCAATGGTTCCCAGTCACTGGGACCACCCTCTTCAGGTAAGGAGCAGAGCCAGCTCTCCTAGGCTCATGTCATATGGACCAGTTCTCCCATGCCCATGGCGAGGCATTGGGCAATCTCTCCCAATGGATGGGGCCAGCTATCCCATGGGGGAGGGGTTAGCTCTCCTGCTGTAATGTCCAGCTAGGGGCAGAGCCAGGTATCCTGGGGTCAGTGAGGGTTTCAACCTTGGATTTCAACATGCAAGGTTCCTATGACCTGCCACGGACCGACTCAAGGGAGCCACTCAAACCGTGGGAGAAGCAGGGTCTTGGTACACAGGAAGGCACAAGTTTGGCGAATGATAGGCAGACACAACACACAAGAAAGTGATTTGGAATCTGCTGTGATTTTACTGAATTCATGTTTTCATTATATAGTATTCAAACCAAGAACAAATCAGAAGGTCATGTATCATTGGTTGGCACAGTATGAAAGCTTCTTTTAGTCACATCAGCGATATTTAAGAAAAGTATATTATCGGGAACAGGTGTTAGACATAAAGCACCCTTAGAAGAAGAAATCTTGTCCTTGGAAATGTAAACCTCAGACAAGTGGTTTCATCTTATGAATAGAAAGTTTCTGTCTCATTATCACTATCATGCTCTTTCCTCTTTGTACCCCTTTCTTTATTTCATCTAGTGACCAAATATGCCTCTAATCAGTTCTCTGCACCTGCTGAAATATACTTTTTTGTACCTTCTTATGCAGCAGACACCATGGGAGTTGGGATCTAGCAAGCCTATCCATAAATTTCAAAGTATAATGCTCTTTGTCCATCAACATTAACCCATCTATTCCCTTGCTCATCATACACCCCGTGTATGACAAAGGTTCTGCTGTAGTCTTATACATTCTCATATTGTGCTTCCCTATCCCAGAGCCATTCCTGAAGAAATAACCCTTATCTTGTAGATATATAGAATATCATGATTATAAAAGAGAATGTGCAAAGCCCATATCCCCCATAGCCAGCTAATTGAGAAACCCGTCTATGCCCCAAGGGTGGCCACAGGCTGTGTGCCATTGACCTCCAGGAAGCCTAGTCCCATAGGACATGTTGCTCCCCTCCGGTATAATGACATATGTCATGTCATACAGACAACACTGGAGTTGGTGTGGCAATGACCCCTGTGGAAACACGGGGCATGGACATCATCCCAGAACCCAGATGCAGCAAGAACATGGACCCAGATGTGGCCCTAGGCAGCAACCAAGGCCCAGACACCACCATGACTCCAAGGCAGCAGTGCTACCAGATCAGAATGGCTCCAGCTGCAGCATCACTCTCGGATACTAACATGGTCTCAGGTGTCTGTCCAGACTCTTGGCATTTGCATATCTCTAGGATAACAGGAGCCACGGACATCAACTTAGACCCTGGCTTCCGCTGGGCCACAGATGCAGACATGGCCTCGTTCATCAGCCCAGGCCCAGATAACACTATGGCCCTGTGGTACAGTCCATCAAAATCATTATGGCACCCATGGTGGTACAACCTTCAGACACCAAAATAACCCCAGGCTGCAGCCTAGACCCTGGACATCCCTGTGGCCTTTGGTCTTGGACATCCACACAAACCTTATTAGCTGTGGTAGGACCTAGACATGGTCATCAGTATCAGCCCAGGCCTGGATATGTCCATTGTCCCAGGTGGCAGTGCAGGCCATCCAAATTTGCATAGCCCTGGTGGCAGGGTGGACCTTAGACACCAACATGGTCTCAGGTGTCTGGCCAGACCCTGGTCATCCACACAGCCTTCAATGGTTACTGAAGTCATGGACATTAATAAACACCCTGGCTGCTGCAGGGTCACTGACGCAGATATGGCCCCAGGCAGCAGCCCAGGCCCGGATGCCATCTGGCCAACAAGTGCCAACATCAACCTATTCCTCATCTCCCTCACTTCTTCAGATCTGCCTCCTACCATGGCAAGGGAACCATTCTGCCTCCCTTTCTCTCCCATTTCTCTACCAGATACTTGCTCATCATCACACTGGGTAGGTTGCTGGATGCCTTAATGACATAGGCTGGCCCATGGGTGGTAGAGGAGGGCCACGGATCTGTCTAGAGTATTTCAATATCTCTTACCCATTGCAGCCCATGCCTAACTTTTGCTCATCACTGTAATCAGTGCTTGAAGTTCTCCACGCCCTGGGGTCTGTGGGATGGCTCAGTTTCTGAATGTACCCCCATGTGTGTGGACTGTAGCACCCTCCCTCTTTGCTGTGTTTGTCAGTCGCTGGTCCTTCATCTACTCTCAGTCTTCCAAATACAGTTTCGCAGTCAGTTGTGGAATGCCCTATTTTCCTGTTCATCGTCAGTTCGCACCATTTTCTGTGTGGACTGTCCAAAGTAGCGATAATCTGAGTTGGCTTTGCGGTGAAGAGTGACAAGGGAAGGCAGTTCTGAGAGTCATTTAAAGGTGAAGTCAGTGGGCTAGACCCTGGATGGGACAAGGAAACAGAAGATGCATTTTAAGGATTTTTCAAATTTGATGGTATCATAGATTTCTAGGACATCACCGTTGAGAAGGCCTTGAGTGTGTTTTGAGAAGTCAAAACCAAGACACATAGTGCCAATGAAGCACTGTCAACTGCCATCAAGGTAGACAGAAACCTCTTCTTGTTTTCTGTTTTGTTTTCTGGAGTGGAATCTCCCTCACTCTATAGCCCAGCTTGTCTGGAAATGAGACCATAGAGCAGGCTGACCTCAAACTTGCCCCTACTTCCTCCTGTCTCTGTTTGTCCAGTGCCTGTGTCTTTTCCTTCTCTTTAGAATATAGTGTTTATAGAGCCAGGCATGGTGGATGATGCTTGTCATCTTAGCACTTAGGAGACTGCAGGAGGAGAATTACTTTGAATTTCAGATACACTAGACTACATAGTGAATTCCAGACCAACCTGTACACACACACACACACACACACACACACACACACACACACACACTACTACCACTACCACCACTGCCACCAATAACACTCAAAATGTGTTTGTAAAGTAATTGGGTTTTTTTTGTGTTTTTGTTTTTGTGGGTTTTTTGTTTGTTTGTTTGGTTGGTTGGTTGTTTTTTTGCGATAGGGTTTCTCTGTAGCCTGTCCTGAAACTAATTCTTGTAAACCAGGCTGGCCTCCAACACACAGAGATCTGCCTCCCTCTGCTTTCCGGGTGCTGGGATTAAAGACATGCACCACAACTGCCCAACTTAAAGTAATTGTTTTTATAAGTAGTAATTATTGTAAGAAGTTAAGGGAAATATCTGCGGTTTATGTTAAGGATGTTTGCTTCCAGAAAGTACTTAAGCTATTAATTTAATGTTCTTTGCTACGTAGATGTGATGAGGCCAGAAACATCTGGTGAAGAGTTCAATTTATGTTTTCTCATTTTGGGGGCAAAAAAATTGTCTTGAAAATTTT
>NC_022034.1:35171339-35174775 GCF_000317375.1 Microtus ochrogaster | reverse complement strand
AAAAAAAAGTTACCTCTAAAAAAAAATTGCCTGCTAACACGTGTTCCATTTTATTTTAAGAATAGGCTTTGTTTTAAAGCTAAAAGAAAATCTAGTTCCAATAAAGCAAAATATTAAGTAACCACATCTAGAGGCATGTATACTTCACTTCAGACATCTGTGCTAGACCTGACCATGTTTGGGGAAGAATTTTTGGAAAGATTTGTGCATTAGAGGCTAGAAAAGTCATTGGGTGTTGATAGCTTCGTGCACTGTCCTGTAGGACCTTGGAAGACAAGAATGTTGAGAGCAGCATGATGATGGAGACATGGTTTGGGAAATTTCAGAGGGAAGCAAAGACTTGACCTGCCATTCAAGTGAAGAATCTGTGATGTCTGGTCAGCTGGACCTGAAGAATCAGCTGTGCTTAACAAGAGACCAAAAACACTAAAGTGAAACATTTGCTTCGCTGGGACAATGGAGACTGGGCCACTGGGACTGAAGAATCGGTGTAGTTAGAAAATACCGGCACCATGGAAGTGAAATCTTCTGGAGGTGTTTCCTGAGAGGTAACACACAGAAGCTGTGCTCCAGCAGTCGCCAAGGCTGTACCCTGAGCTGGCAACTAAACTTGGCAGTGTAAGAGTCACCCAGGTGGTACTGGTTTTGAAGCATAAAGGGGTTATGGAGAACATCTGACGCTTGTCACTGTGTGGCAATGTTGGGGTCCCTGAAGAGAGTCCAAGAGAGGCTATTGGTGAAGTTGAAACCCAGATGCAGCATGAGATCTCAGCATTTCAGAGATTCCACTCCCATGAGATGTAAGAAGAGCAACAGCAATGGAGCAAGCCAGCAAGCAACTCTTCTCTGTGATCTCTGCATCAGTTCCTGCCTCCAGAGTCCTGTTCTGCTTTGTCCTCCTGTCATTCCTGCCTTGACTTCCTCTAGTGATGAACTGTGTGGTGGAAGTGTCAGCAAACAGACCCTGTCCTCCGAAGTTGCCTTGGTCATGGTGTCTGCTCACAGCAACAGTAACTTTAGTGCAGTATTTGACTCCATTTCTATGAGATTCAAAGTCATATTCCAGAGAGCTACATGAGAAATTTCTTAGCGAAGTTGTTTTTATAAACTTAGTGATAAGCTTCCTCAGTTTGTCTGTATTAGTGGTTCTCAACCTGTGGGTCACGACCCCTTTGGGATCACATATCAGGTACCTTGCCTATTATATCAGATATTTATATTATGATTCATAACAGTAGCAAAATTACAGTTATGATGTAACAAAAATAATTTTATGGTTGGGGTCACCAAAACATGAGGAACTGTATTAAAGGGTCACAGGATCAGGAATGTTGAGAACTGCTGGTCTGTATGATTCACACACTTGTATATGCTTAATAGAAGTTTTATAAATTTCCAGTAGATGGCGCAGAAAGCACAGTAAAGTTGAAAAGATCAGCTGAGGAATCATTTTTCTATTATAATCTAAAACTGAATTAAATATATTTCTATATTTTCCTCATAATTTAATAATTGAGATGACACTGTTATACATTTGAGAAATTTAAATGTATACAATAATTTTTTGGAGTAGAGTAAAATCCCAGCATAATTTTTCTTAGTGTTACTGTAAGATTAACTTTTTGCACTTAAGAAAATTTTGATGTCTTGCAATGAGTCTCTTTCAGCTATTTCCAGTGAAAATCTGACTAGCGAGAAGATTGCAACTATTACAGCCATCAGTGTGTAAGGGAAAACAGATATACCCAGAGGAGCTTCAGATTCATTCCTGAAGGTGTGACTAGTATGTCCTCATATCCCTTCAGCAATGCTCATCTTTCCCCCAGCTTCGAAGTTCAATGGATGGGGAGACATACACCTTTTGTATGTACTATCTTCCATTTACGGTGAATATTCTAGAGGATGCTTGCTGCCATGCACAGAAGCTGCCACAGGGGGGCAGCACAATGTTTGGCAGGAAATGATTTAGCTGTGACTTGTAATGGAAACAAGGTGGCTGGACGGAAGCTGTTGTTATCTATTAATTAATATGAAGATTTTAATAATTCATTACAACTTATTTTCTGAAAGAAATGACTACTCTGTGTTGTCATTACCACGTTATCGTGACAGTTCTTAATAGCCTTACTAAATGACACCTGCATATGTTAAAAAGTAAAACACCCTGGTGTTCATACCTAACACTAGAACTCTTAAAACAGGTCTTGCCTGTGAAGATGGAAAAGGGGCTGGGACCTTCCTTCTTTCGTTTCTTTCCCCTCTCAGTGTCTGCTTCTTTATGCTTTCATCAATTTTTAATTATTAAAAAACATATGTGCTAATAAAAAGAATGCCAAACAGTACAGACATGGATTGTGTAGGGGCTGGGAATGCAGCTTAATTGGTAGAGTACTTACCTAGTGTGCAGGGAGCCTGCGTTTGGTCCCCAGCGCCAGATGAGGTGGTCCATGCCAAAAAACCCAGCACTCTGGAGGTGCTGGCAGAGGGATTGAGAAGTTCATGGTCATCCTTGATTGTATAACAAATCAGAGAGCAGCTTGAGATACACGAGAACCTGAATTTAAAAGAAAAAAAGAAAGAAAAAGAAAAAAGAAAAGGGAAATGTATAACATAAAACGAAGGACTTTCAATTTCCCCATCTTGGTCCCCCTGTTTTCCATGCTCCATTCCCCAAAAGCAACCGTTCTGAATAGATTTTGGTCCTTCTTGTTTTATTTCATAATATTTAATGTTTTACAGGGTTGAGATATAAATATAGATCTATTTTACAACTTTCTCTTTTTGTCATTGTGTGCCTGCACTAAAGTGTTATATAAAATCATCTATGTAAGATAGTTTTACACAGTTTATATTTGTTTACTTATGTGTGTCTGTGTGTGGGTTTGCCTGTACCATGGAGCATGTGTGGAGGTCAGAGGGCAACAGTTGAGAACCACCTTTTGTCTTACCTTGTGGGTTCCAGAGATCAAACTCAGAACATCAAGGTGGGTAGCAAGCACCTTAGTTGTGAGTTATCTCAGGGGCCCTACAACAAGGCTTATTAGGATATTAGAAGATTGTGCAAAATTGTTTTTACTAATTTTATTCTTTTGAGTCAGGGCCTTTACATGAAGCAGGCTGGCCTAAAATCATGACCTTCCTGTCTCCATCTTCTCACTGTCGGCCATGTTCTAACGACTCCACGTCCTCTTCCTACAGTGTCTAGGAACCCCTTAAAGCAGTGTCAATATTCAGTCTTCTAGTTCTTCATATTGTATCTCATTTTCTGTGATCACAGAGGTCTTTATTCATCTTGGTGTGTGTGTGGTGTGCTTTCATGTATGCATATTCTTACACATGTAGACAAACATGGAGGAGATGTGCATGCATGTTGTACACTGGAGGCCAGAGACTGACACTGGAGGCCAGAGACTGACACTGGAGGCCAGAGACTGAC
>NC_022034.1:35149389-35171239 GCF_000317375.1 Microtus ochrogaster | reverse complement strand
TGGAGGCCAGAGACTGACACATGGAGGCCAGAGACTGACTCATGGAGGCCAGAGACTGACACTGTTTTCCTCAGTAGCTCTGGGCTTCATTTCCACACATAGCCTGGCCTGGCAATAGTCTTGCCCTCCTGGGTTCTGGGTTTGTTGGTGGGTCTCCAAGCCTACCATCCACCCAGAACTCTGCCCCCAACACTTGCGTAGCCATCACTTTTATACATGAAGCTACCTCTGCCTTCTCTTCCCAAGCATTTAAACTTTTCAAAAGATTTATATATATATTTTTTTGGTTTTTTCGAGACAGGGTTTCTCTGTAGCTTTGGAGCCTGTCCTGGAACTAGCTCTGTAGATTTATATTTTTAAGAGTGAGTGTTTTGTGTGTATGTGAGGTATATGTATGTGTAGACAAGAAAAGGGTACTGGAGCTTGAGTTACAGGTGTTGGTGAGCCATCCCCAGTATGTGTGATAGATCCTGAACCTCAGCCCTCTGGAAGAGCAGCAAACATCCTTAACAGCTGAGCCATTGCTCCAGGCCCCACCCACACATTTTGAAAAGTATTGTTTTGAGATAATTCTATATTCATAAGAAATTGCAAACATGTGTGAGGAGGTCCCATGCATGTTCATCTAATCTTTCCCCCATACTAACATCCCCAGTACACTTATAAAATCAAGAAACTGGCACTGCTACCATCCAGAGTTTATCCAGAGTTAAGACAGGGACAGAGTCTCTCATTAGGCCATGGAGAATGATGGGTGGGCTTGGCGAACCAGCAGGCCCCAGAGATGCACCTGTCTCCACCTTCACAGTGCTGGGATTCCAAGTGTGGGGACGGCGGTTGTTCTGAGGCAGTCTTTTACCACCCAAGCTGTCTCCCCTCCCCAGAAGCCATATGTTGATCAAAGACTGTGAACTGAACTCAGAATACAGTGAGACTCTACTGGAATGCTTATGTAAAGCTAACTTAAACTTAATCTATTGCTTAATCTATGGGAGTTGACTTGCCAGGCTCCCAGGTCTAAAGTGATGAGACTCTAAGGTGATTGTGGTAGTTGTCATGGGAAAAAGGGTCACAGTTGTAAGGAATAACTTAAAGGCTTACCAGGAGATCTACGTGAGCAAATTAAAGGGATGCCAGTGAATTCTACATTGATGCTTTGGCTTTGGCTATACTGAGGGGGATCATAAACTTTATAGAAGTAAAAGCAAGAAATAGGCAAAATTAATGAAGGTTTGTGGTGGGTGTAGGTATGGTTCTCTTTATACATTATAAGTTAAATGAGTAAATTCTACAGGAGTGCTGGCAATATGTTCTTGTCATCTATATGGCTATACATGTGTTTGTATACATTTTAATGTGTTTCTAAACTCCTGATAATGTCCATGGAAAAATATTCACTGGAAGCAGTGTGATGATGGAATGATGGCTCAGTGGTTATGAGCCATATTTATTTTGTAGAGAACCTGATTTTGGTTTCCAGAACCCATGCCTCCCCACTCATAACTGCCTAGAACTCCAGTGTCAGGGTGCCGGACACCTTTGGCCTCTTGGGTTTCCACACTCATATGCACATTCTACTTACACAATACATAATTGATAAAACATAAGTATTTTAAAAGGCGTATTATGGAGGTTAACTGTAAGCAAATTATGGCTTTTATCTATTAAACATTTAGTTAAGAAGTTTAGAATTCTCAAGTCAGACGAACCTAAGTTCTAGTTCTGTCTTCATTTCCTTATGGGTCAATATGTATCTACTAAGCTTGAGTTTACTCCTAGACACCACAAGAACAATAGTAGTAATTATTTCAACCCCCTTCCCCAAAAATAAACCAACACACCAAACCCGCTGTACCTAAAGGAATAGATTATGTGGCGACATGCAAGACTGGTCCTTCTATACAGTATATATTCAGCCCTTCTATTATAACGTGACTGAAAACTCTGCACGGTAGTGATTAGCCTTCTTTGTAGTTTCCCAGAAAAGGGTTCTGACCCAGATCCCTTAGTCCCATGCCACCCAGCACTTTCCGCAGGCTTCTGGCATTTCTAATTGCTTTGATGCCAGATCAGGAAGCAAGATGGAGATTCGGGAAGGATAGATTTGGTGGTCTGATTCCATTCCTTTGGTCCCAGTTCAAAGGGTCGTTTCAGGAGCGAAGACCAGGTGTTGAGGGAAATGAAGACAGAGGTGGAAACATAAGGACGGACAAGAGACCAGAAATTGGGGGCTTAGAAATTAGGAAATTGTACATTAAATGTTTCTGAAAAGGGGATAGAAAGATACTGGAGACAAGGGAGACACTGCTGTTGTGGCACGTGCAGCTGGATTTCTTCTTCTTAGTCTTTGACTAGCTAAAGCAAGGGATTTGTATCCAAGGACTGAATTCTATTGTGTGTAATGTGCTACTGTTCCAGCTGCTGGTTCTGCCTGGCAAGACACATTGGGGTACCTGGAAAAATTCTTCCCTTTCATGTGTGTACCATTAACTCACAACATAGTACTTGGTACTCAGGTATACTACATACATGTCTGTAACCCTGAAGGAGTCCTGATAACCAATCACATCCAGTTCTGTGTTCTAGTTTTCTCATGTTTTATAATGGCAGAATTCTCATTTTTCAGTGTGTTCTTCTGGCCTGCATAGCGTTCTAATTGATCTCTTACCAAATCTCAGTCACATTTAACCAGGGGATAAAACACTCCTATTATAATTGCCTTGGTCCAAGGGCTAGTTTTAAATGTTTTACATCTGTAAATCTGGTTTACAGGGATAGCATAGTCATAGCTGTGGAGGCAGTAGAGTAAGGTTGAACTTCAAGATGGAAGATTTAGGGTTTGAGGAGAAACATTTTATAACATTCTTCTAAATCCTTTCTCTTCATTACAGTGAAGTTACAATGAAGAAAGAAATCTAACTGGTGGATGACATGAGTGTTAGTCTTGTTCCTGCAGGGGCTGTTTGGAACACTTGTCTGGGTGTATGGCAAAGATACTGAACCCCATAAATACTGAGGCCATAAACAAACAGTTTTTCTCAACCAGAAGCCAGTCCGGATCATGGAAGACCACTCTCCAGAGTTGTATAATATTAATAGGGTTAGGATAGAGAATAATGTGGATTGTTTCTGAAAAGGAGGCAGCAGGAGGAGCTTCAGCTTTCCTCAGTCAGCTCCTCCTGTTCCCAAAAGTTTCAGGCTAACCACGAGTTCAGTCGTTTCTTCACCTTTGAACTGTGACTCAAATCCTCATATTTCCCCCAACTTTAACACAAAGTACCTAAGTTGCCTAAGTCTAGAAACCTGCTAGAAGGGAAATTTCCCCTGGTGCCAATCATTCTTCATAGTTTTAGAATCAGAATTCCTTTTGATTATTTTGAAACCTATGCTCCTTTAAGGGCTTTTGTTTGAAATCATGTTTTCTCCTATGCTGTTTCCATAGAAATGTCCTCTTCCCTTTGTCTGGGGGAACCGAAACAAGGAACACTTTCGTTAGGCAAGCTCTCTGTTACTGAACTGCATCCTCAGCCCTGGCCCGCCACTTTCTGAATGCTCAGTTGCAATGCTAACTTTCACAGTCCTTCAAAACCCATTGCTTTTCCCCCTCTAGTGTTGTTTCCTTGGTGCAGCTGCCTTTTGTTCATGAGTCTCCCCTTCCCATTCTACCAATTAATTCTGATAGCGCTGTATTCTGGAACCGCCAACGCATATGCTTGCCCGAGGGGTCAGTCTCTGTTCAGATGGTGTCACTGAAAGACAGGGAACAGGAGATGAGTCAACAGCTCCTGTGGCTGTTTGAGCAGATCTGAGTCTCTGGAACACTAGGTGACTCATAATGGAATCCCAGTGAACTGGAGACCCTCTAATTTGGTTCCAAAGCCCAGGGCGTTGCCTGCTTCTTGCCCTTTGTCTGCAGACACATTGCCTGGACGTACCCCGCCCCCCTCCCAGCACACCCTCACATAATGCAGGTGGAGTGCCATTGGGACGCACTGGATATGACATTAGCTCATTGGATAATGGATGCACATATGCCAGTGAAATACACACTAAACCAGGTCTGCACCTCCATGCTGGTCTCAGGACTCTGCTTCCAGGGAAACTCACAGAGACTCACATCTCCCTTACCCGTCCCCCACCGAGCCATGGGTGAGGGAGGGAGACAAACCCCTCAGTTGTCGATATACATTGTCCAAGTCAAGCACTTTGATGGTCCTGCATACCATATTCCCTGAACAGACCAACACTTAACTCAAGATTCCTTCTTCTCTCGTCCAGCTCTATTTCCGCAGGAAGTGTCATCTTGGCTTTGCCATCCTTTCAGTACGCGAATTCCACCTTGTCTCTGGCGTATGCTTCCAGGGCTCCAGTCACTCAGAAATTCACCTTGAAATTCTTGGGTTGTGCAGACCTCCCCCACCCCCAATCTCACACCCCAATGCGGCTTTAGGTTTTATTCAGCAGCTTACTGTTCCTGGAGTATCTGCGAGCAGCTGTTCTCCAACTACTTCGCCAATGAGTTGTGTGTCCGTGGTTGGAGAAGGCAGCCAGGCAATCTCTTACCCAGCTCAAGCCCTCTCTCTTATCTTCCTCAGTCTCCTCAGCCTCACCATTTCAGCTGCAACCCTTCCTGTAACTCCAAGAACCATTTTGCCTTTGTGATTAGCATATGGTTTTCACCATGGCTCCCTTTCCTTACTATGGTGAGCTACCTTTGGCTTCAAACTTATGATATGTAAGGCATATAGGGGAGAATAACAGTCATTCTTGGCTTCAGAGGAAGACAATATCTACATCTTCTACAGCCCTACACTTCAGACCTTTTGCTCAGGAAGGACACACAGTTTTTATCTTCTTTATGAACATCCTTCTAGAAGGAAGGGCCAGTGCTTTGTTTCACTAGACGAGTGAATGTGAGAGCCCCATGGAAAACCAGCTCCTAATAGAGTTGAGGCTTCTGTAGCAGAAAAAGTGAACTTTAAATATTGCTTAATTGAGGTGAAATTTTAAAGAAAACTAAATGGGACATGGGCTGTTAGTTACATATGTGCCACGGGAGTTAGTGAGGATGAGTCCCAAAAGCTTTTCCCCTGAGTCACAATTAAATTCTTGAATACATTTTGAGACCTTCATACCTTGCTTGTAAAATTTATTATGTGGAACTGGAAGAACTTAGGATTCTCTTTACTCTGTTACCAAGGCAAAAATCTTCTGGATACTCTACTCAATGCTCTTGAATGATGAGACCTCCCCTTTGGGCAAGGTAATGTAACAAGAGTTCAAGGCTCTTTTCATGGACCAATATTGTTCCCTCTTTCTTTCTCTTGCTAACAGTAGTTTCCTTTTTCCTAGATGATATCAGTACTCAATTCGGTGGTCCAGGCAGCCCTCAGTAGTTCCCTCTTTTCCAGTACCCCACTTTTACAAACACTAGTTACCCCGCCTCTCCAAACTTTCAACTGTGTTATTTGGGGGCCATGTCTTTCTATTTCTCTGTGTTACGGCCCAATAGCTCTCTACTTCAAGCTTGGGAAATAGTAGGGACAGATTGTGCTTTTCAGTGTGTGTGTGTGTGTGTGTGTGTGTGTGTTTCATTCATTGTCCTAGGGTCTTGAAAATCATTGTAACTTATCCAATGTTTTTGTTAAGGAAGAACATCCAGCCAATTCCTTGTTTCTTTATTGTACTCCCCATTTTCCCTCCTGCTTCTGCTACTCCCCACCTTTCTTTCTGTTTCCCTCTTTTTTTTTTTTCTGTGCAACAAGCACATTTTTTTTTTTTTGGTTTTATGGTCTTATCAACATTATATTTTCTGGAAACTGTTTTGTATCTCGTTGTAGTTTGCTTTTTGGCATTGTTCTATAAAATCCCAACGTGCATATAAACACTATTTATTTCATTATAGATAAACTCTTGGGCTATTTTATAGCTTGGGGGATATTATAAATACACTTAATGAATATAATTTATGTAACTTGGGGGGTAGGCATGTGATGTGAGTGTAGTCTATAGATAGAGTACACAAATATGTGCAGGTTTCTGTACCATGTATTCTAAGAGGAAATTCCCAGCAGGAATTCAGGTAGGACCTTGGAGGTGAGAAATAAGATGGATTAAAGTTTCATGCAACAGCCAACTTTAATCAGAGCATCAGACATTTTATACTCTGACAGTTAAGAGGAATCACATGAGTAAAATGCACAATCCTCTATGTACTTGTCCTGTACATAGAGGATAAGTCACACATGGCAAAAACATGTGTTTCCATAGAGGCATGGACACAAATAACAATAACCAGTCGGCCCCTATGCATTATACGCAGGAGGAGCACAAAAGTGTCATCCAAGAATAACTCTATGCTTTTGAAGAAACTGAGGTCACAAGACACCCTCTTTCATTGCTCTCACGGATCAGAAGTCCACCATTTCTCCTAGGCTAGCTGGCAGTCAAGCTCTTAGGCGCCATTGTTTATTGCCCCAATGGTGAGATCACAAGTGTGCGCTTATGCCCAGCTTTTAAAGTGGTGGAGATTTTAACTCGGTCCTCAAGATTACACAGCAAGTGTTCTTACCCACTGGGCTGCTTCTCCAACTTGTCTTTTGATCAACAATTACTTGTATTCCTGTTGGGTGTACTAACAGTAATCAAATTTCTGGTCACAAAGTTCATGTCGATTAAGTTTTGATATTATTTAATTTCCTAAAGTTTTGTGCTAAATCTGAGTCTTCTTAGATTTTGAAACATGATTCAACAATGGAGTCATGTGAGGAGGATTATTAGTGCTTGTGAAAAAACGCCAATAAATGAAGACAAGAGTCTTGCCACCTTAGTTCCTTAAAAAAATATGGAATTGTTCTTGGATTATGCTTTTGTGCCCCTCACAGATGTAATACAAAGGAGTGAGTTTGCTTGGGGTTCTTCACTACCATTGGCTGCTGTTATTAGTTTACATCCCTCTATGAAAAAAACATATTTTGCGACATGTGGCCTGTCCTCCATGTGCATCTTGCTCTTGTGACTGTACACTTTACTCACATGACTCCTCTTACCCCTCAGAGCATATCTTGTCTGATACTCTGAATAAAGCTGGCTATTGGATAAGGCTTTAGTCTTCCTCGTTTATTGGCTCTACTCTCTCAGGTCCCATTGCCTCTGGAAAGGAAGAGAACAAGCAATCGATGAATGCTTTATATGTTATACATTACTTTTAAACCTTGACATTTTAAACATATTTATTACATTTTATCTGTTAATTGTATCAAAATTTGACTATGCTGGTAAATGTGGGTCATTTCATTTTAGTTTTTTATTTGAGTTTGTGTGTGTGTGTTTCTATTTTGGAGACAACGTTAGCTTCTTTTCCTGTTACTGTAATAAAATAGCCAGACAAGAGTAAAGGGGAAAAAGTGTTCACTGTGGTTCACAGTTCCTTGTTATAGTTCATCATGGTAGGGAAATCACGGGGGCAAGAGTTTGAGGCACCTCGTACCACTGCATCTGTAGTCAGAAATCAGGCAGTGATGTGCTCAGTTTACTTTCTCCTTTGCTCAGTTTGCTTTCTGCTTTTTACATACTGCAGGACTCAAGCCCAGAGAATGACACTGCCAACATTTAGTGTGGGCTTTTCCACCTTAATTAACTCAATCAGAACACCCTCCTGCAGATATGCCTGGAAGTTGTTATCTTTAAGTGATTCCAGATCCGATCAAGTCAGCTGCTAATGCTAACACCACCCAGTGTCTCCTTATGTAGCTCAGGATAGCTGGAATTTGCTATGCAGATAAGGCTGACCTAGAACTTACAGCTGTTCTCCTGCCTCTGCCTCTGGAATGCTGGAACTATTTGGCATGTATCACCAAGCTCTGATTCACTGTAGTTTCAAGTTTCATTTTCTAATAACAAGTGAAAGTAAGCATCTTTTCATATGCTTCCTGGTTATTTGGTTATTTTCATTTGTGAGGTGACTTTACCTGTTTCTCTATTGAGATACTTGTCTTTTGCTTACTGATTTCTCTGTAACACACACACACACACACACACATAATACTTATTATATTTTATAATACATAATATATATTCTGAATACCACTGCTTAGTATGTATTGGAAGTAACTACTTCCAATAGCTCTGGTATTTATTTATTGATCTCTTAATTAGGATACTGTATAGAACAGAACCACAAATGTATAACCCCCCTGAGAAATCTCATCACTCTCTGTCTGTAAGTCGGAGAACCAATGTTGGTAAAAGTCACTCAAAAATTTCAGTCTGAGCTTGATGTTCTAAGAACTAGGAAACTGATGTTTTTTAGTTCCAGGTCAAGCTTCCAGATCCGACAACAGGACAAGAAGGCCAGGGTCAGGAGAAGATGAACAAATGTTCTAGCTCAAAAGGAGAACAAACCCAGTCCCTTCCCTCTTTTGTTCCTTTCAGGCATTCAAAGTATTGGATGATTCCCACCCACATTGGGTGGGTCTTTTTAGGCGCTAATCTGACTCAAATTCTAATGTCTTCTGGAAATACACTCAGATACACCCACAATATAACATTTTAATAACTTAAGGTGAAACTGACACATACAAGTAACCATCAGATGTTCTTAATATCCTTGAGAAACAGAAATATTTTATAGTTCAATTTATGATAATGCAACCACCTTTTTTAGAGCTTGTTTCTCTTTCCCTCTAAAATCAGAGAGGTTTTTAATTAAACTTTTTGGGGTATTTAAAACAATGGAAATTTCTTTAGCTAAGGTTTCCCAAGATTCAAAGGTAAAGGGCTGGGGAGTTGGCTCAGTGGTTAAGATCACAAGGTGAAGGACTGGAGAGTTGGTTCAGTGGTTAAAAGCACTTGCGACCATTGTAGGGGACCAGAGTTTGGCTCCCAATACCTATGTCAGGAGGCTCACAATCCCTTGTAACCCCAGCTCGATGGGACTCGGACACTCTGACATTTCTGGCCTATCTTTACACACACACACATACACACACACACACACACACACACACACACACACACACACACACACACCCCTATACTATATAATTAAGATAAACGTATTTTAAAAAGATTCAAGATCAAATGAACCCTTGATGCAGATTTTCAAATAAACTTAAGAACTTCTTTCAGTTTTGACCTTGTATAGACTTCAGGGAAAAACCCTGGTGGTCTTAACTTCCCACTCACTATAACTTAACTTAAAATTTCTTTTTGTTGTATTACTTAGAGCTATATATAATGTAATTTGGGCATATTTCCTCATTACTACTGTACTCCTTTCTCCTCCTCCCCTTTTTCCCCTTTTGATAGTTCCCTCTGTTTCCCCTGACACAGTTTGCTTGTATGTTAATATCTATACATATTTGATTTTATACATCTCTGTAAAATCTAGGATCCAAAATGAGAAACAGATGTAATGTTTTTGTCTGATACTGATTTAATTTACTTAATAAGACTATATCCAACTGTATACATTTTTCCTGTAAACAATATAAATTTATGGCAGAAAAATTATTTTGTGTTTTGATTAATAAGGTTATTTCATTGCTTTCCAGGCTTCTGGCTAAGATTATATGTACAATATCCTTTCCTTTTTCCTATTTCAAGGCTATGAAGTGATTCTATGTTTTAGATTCTTCTATGTTATAATATACATTACACTTCTTAGTTACTTTATTATATTACAAACTTGAAATAGAAATTTTATTGTATTTATAGTTACAGTCTCAATAATTATAGTGTTATGTAGCATATAGCAGTTATGTATAGATGAGTGATCAAGTAATGTCAGTTTAACTGCTCGTATGGTGATTAACCAACTTGGCCTTGATATTGGCATCATTAAGTATTTGAAGTAGTTCTGTTCTAAATGTCTGTTAACAAGATCTGCGTGAGATATTTTTGGTGTTCTGTAATCAAAATTTAATTTCATCTATGTTACCCAGACAGGGGAAGGGCAGAAAAACAATTGCCCAAATGTTGTAAGCAGCTACAATATAAGTTAAGTTTTGTTCTTTTGCCTCTTAAGAAGATAATTCTGTTTTTTTCTCTTTTTCTTTTCCTCTCACTCCTTTCCTTCTCTTTCTTATTCTCCCTCTTATCATCTCACAACTGGAAAAATACTCTGGTAGAGGAAAAATGTATCATCTTTGGAATTGGTTCATCAACAGTTATTGATTAGACATCTACTGCATGCCTGGCATTGTGTTAGGAGCCAAAGCATTAAATGAACATCTGTGTTCATATTGATAATATCCAGGTGAGTAAAGATATCATTTTGTCTCTGAACTCCTGTTTCCTCATGTAAAATAACGTTACTGAGACCTAAAGAGGTAACTAATGCTCAATTCTCGAAATACAATGTGCTCACAAGATGATGGTTAGCCTACTTTTAACTCACTATGTAACTGAGACTGACCGAGAACAAGATCCCCTTGCTTCTATTTCCCAAGCACTGGGATGACAGGCTTCTACTACTACACTGGGTTTAATATGGTACTGCGTATAGAGTTATAGCTTTGTGTATAGTAGACAAGTACTCTATCAATCAAGTTGCAATCCTGTGCTCATCTTTTTTTGAAATATATTAAACTCCAGGTAAGTTAGACTCTCTCTGACAGTAGGTATACTCCTTGGGTAGTCATTTGAGCTACGCAAGCAGGTAACTTGAATAATCTGTTGGAACTCGGTGATTACCATTTGATAGAAATTCTTTGAGGTTGAATTGTTTCGTTAGAATGTATACTTTTTCTCTTGTTCTCTCTGTACCCATGTTCTTTTTGCCTCGATTGTAGCTTGCAATGTTCGTGTGCTGATGGATAATTTACTTCATAGAGTAGTGGGAACCTAAGTTCAAGGTATAGAATTTCCTTTCTCATCTGAAGAATTTTATAAATGGTTTCTGTCTCATGCCACACCTCTTGCAAACTGAAGCCTGCTGTGAACATGTGGCAACAGCACAGGAAGAGGTCAATCTTGGGAGGTTACTTTTATTATCTCCATTAGTTCCATTTCATAACAGTGATGTAAAAGCCAAGCAAAATGATTTCTCATTGATGTGTACAGTACGTATGAATCACTTTTCTTTTGGCCTGGGGCCTTACAATAGCCACCTGAGCATGGTCTGTGATAACCACTAAGAAATACGCTGCTTAGAAGACTGCCATGCTAAATAACTGTCTTTTTAGACTTAGCAGTGATGTGGCTTTGTGGGAGATGGACGTAATGCCAAACCCTCTTTTCTAAGTTGAAGCAACATTAAGCATCCTGTGATTGTTGGTTCCTTTCAAGAGCTTCTGATCATCGAGTGTCCTGGTTATCACTGCTATTTAAACAGGAGAAGGAAGCCAACGATATTTTTATTCCCTTGCTACGGGTCAGAATGTAACTCTGAAGAAGGTGGATTTGAAGGATTTTGTGAACATTTTCGTGTTTGTTTGCTGAGGTTTTTGTAACTTAACATAGGACTACACTTGGGATTTTGAAGGGTTTGTCAGGGTTCATGGATTACCCCATGGCAGATTGCTTTCAAAGAGGCCACTGTGATTTAGCCCTCTAGGTGCTAGTTACTGTCATTCAGAAGCACACAGTGTTCCTGGCTCTAAGCTGCACTCAAGCCTCTGATTAGCTGTCCCGTACATACTTATTCAAAATTGAAGGTTGGGGCAAACATCTATTAATAGAAATCAACTCAAAGTTGCATCTTGTGACAATGGTGTGGAATTTCATCTGTGGAATTATCTTACCACTAATTATCCCTTCTAGTAGGGAAATGTGGAGAAAAAGGAGAAGGCAATTAAATATGTATGTCAGGAATATGGCGCTATGAATAATTTCAACTTTTTTCCCTTTTGCTTAGAAGAGCTTGTTAGTTGTAAGTGTTCTTTTGACATTGTAATAAAAGTAAACATGAACCTTTCATGTGATTACCTTTTAATTTACAAGTATTTTCTCTATAGATGTCAGTAAATGTAATAACATGATTTTTAAAAAAAATATGTGCAATAAATGATTCTCTTTTTTCCATTTTTTAACATGTTTTTATCTTTATGTATGGGTATATTGCCTACATGCATGCAGTACCTGCAGATGGCAGAGGTTACTGGATTTCTTGGAACTAGAGTTACAGACAGTTGTTAGCCACTGTTTTGAATGTTTAGAACTGAACCCTGTTCTTCTGGAAGAGCAGTCAGTGCTCTTAACTGCTGAGCTATCTCTGCAGCCCATAAAAGAGTTTTCGAACTGATGTACTCAGCCCATCACTTGCAGTTACTAAAGGCAGTACCGTACAGTCTTGTGGAGATAAATGGCTTTGGCGAGGACACTGAGATTCAATGCTCATTTCTTTATTTGCACGTTGCTTGAGCCATGTCCATCTCTTTAGTAATAGAAGGCCAATAATTTTAGCTTTCTAATGTTGCTGTGAATGTCATATTTTACATCCTTAGCATCACAACTGGGACTTCCGACTTCTTCAGTCCTTAGGGTTCCTTTCCTCTCGAGGTTTTCAGAAGGGCAGTAAAGAGGGCTAATTTGTGTCCCACCCTTTTGTTGTCATTGTCTTGAGTACTGGGGTGTTTGTAGTGTGAGGACAGAAAAACAGCCACTCCAGCATCACTGATAGAGAAAACAGATGCAAAGGCACCAAAGATGTTAGTTGGAAATGGAAATACCTTCTCAGTAATTGAGAAGGCTCTGTTAACTCTCCTCAAAGCAAACAAACAAGCACCCTACCCATAAACCTCTAGAAAACTGAAGTCTACTGACTACATTTATTTTGTTACCTTTCTAAAAGTATTTTATAGAAAACTTTGTTATTTATTTCCCTATCTACTTCATTTTAAGATGCACACACACAACTTCCAAGCAAAAGTCATTCACCCCAAGGGTCCAACAAGTCTCAGTTTTTATTTTTCTTTTCAATTGATATATTTCCATTGAGAGTTTGGGCCGTCAGAAGTTTCATTTTTATTGTCCCTGATTTATTATTTATGCCTATTCTCTGCTTTGGAGACTTGTCAGGGGAAATACAAAAGATGGAGGGACGGACTAACTTGACCTGGACTCGGAATCTTTATTCTTCTGTGTGCTCTCTTTTCACCATTTTTGATTTATTTCTGTGCCAAGCATTCAATAAATGCTTTGTACAAAGCCATGTCAGCTTTAAAGCAAGCACTTAAATTAATGCTTTGGTTTTCAGTGGAGAAGGGTGAAATTCATGTGGGTTGGTCTGGAACAAGCTGTGACTTTGAAACTTTGGAATCCTACTGTGATTTTTTTTTTCTTTTCCTCCTGCTTTTTTGTAGCAACTATCAGAGATGGGACATGGTGTTTGAGTCATTGTTTGTTTAACTTATCTTAAAAAGAAGTGGAATTTGTAGGTAAAAATGAGTTTTCAGTTTCATTATACCCAGCATGGCAATTTGGGGCATGAAATCATTCCTTTGAAATAGTATTGTGCTGGTGCTACATAAACTAGTTCTGTGCTTCTGGAAAAATCTTTAAGCTATAACTCCTTATAAAAGCTTATGAAACCTTTTTTTTGATTTATTTATTTATTTGTTTATTTATCATAATTTGTTCTGACAGTCCTGGAACTCACTCTGTAGACCAGACTGGTCCTGGACTCATAGAGACATGCCTGCCTCTGCTTCCCCAGCGTTGGGGTTAAAGGCCACCACATCCACCCATTAAACTTCTTCTTTTTTTTTTTTGTTTTTTGAGATAGGGTTTCTCTGTAGCTTTGGAGCCTGTCCTGGAACTCCCTTTGTAGACCAGGCTGGCCTGGAACTCACAGAGATCCGCCTGCCTCTGCCTCCCAAGTGCTGGGATTAAAGATGTGCACCACCACCGTCCGGCCCCATGAAACTTCTTGATAGTCACCCTTTCTCAGGAGCTTTGCAGAGGTGACAGTGTATGTAAGCAGTATCTGTTTTTGAATCGAGATATCTGCTTAGCATAATTTAGATTCCCCATAATGTCCTTTCAAGTTGGTGATAAATTACATCTCTGTTACTTGAATTTAGTTTGTGTTTAGTATTTTTGCTTCTTTAGTTATGGTGTTTCACCCTAGGATTATCTCAATTCTACGGGTGAAAATGAATTAGCTGTACCTTATAAGTGAGGCCAATTAAGAGAATAGGGATGTTAAGGCAATGTGTATATTTATAATTAAAGAATTATTATTGCTAAATTTGGTTTTGAGTCCACAGATACAAGAAAATGAATTTTTCCATGGGAAACACAGGTATGAACTAAAGGGCATAATATTTGGTTTTAAATATACTTATAAATTTGCTTTATGACTCTGTGGTCATTATTGAATGTAATTGGCCCCCATAATATCACAGGAAGTGGCACTATTAGGAGGTGAGGCTTTGTTGGAGTAAGTATGGCCTTGTTAGAGGAAGCGTATCACTACAGGGGTGGGTTTTGAGGTTTTCTATGGTCAGAATACCGCCTATTGATTCAGTTGGTTTCTTTTTGCGTGCAAGATGTAGGAGTCTCAGCTACTTCTGGAGTACCATGTCTGTCTGCACTCTGCTATGCTCCTGGCCATTATGATAATGAACTGAACCTCTGAACTCTAAGCAAGCAACCCCAATTAAATGTTTTCATTTATAGAAATTGTTGTGCTCATGATGTCTCTTTAGAACAATAAAACTCTCACTAAGACAGACTCCAACTGGTTAATACCTCTGGGCTCAGTTTTGTTATCAGTGAAATTGTTGTGTTCTTTTTTTCCTTGCTACTTTATAAAGGGTTTAGGTTAGACGCAAAGATCATTAAGCTTCCTACCGTTCAGAAACAAAACAGTTTTAGTTCAACATAATGTTAGAGACTAGGATGAGCCCAAGTGTCAGGGTATGCTTCAGTCTGGAAACTGGGTACGGTGATATACTCAGGACAAAGCAGAGTCTTGGTACAATGCAAATCTGCAGGTCTGAAGTCTCAGCTATCTGTGCTTAGGGGACTGGCAAGATTGTTTACGCATGTAAACAAGCAGATGACTGAAACATCAGCTTGGTAAGAGCTTCCACAGTTGAGGTAAATGGTCTATTCAATCAATCCCTCATAGATTTCTGTTGAATAAATAACAGGTTCCTGTCAATAGCAAATTTATGGAACTTAGGGAAAGAAGACACATTTATGCTGCAGCATATTTGTTTAACTATGTAAAGCTATGTTGCATTTGCTTCATTATGTAAAGATGTCTTGCTGTTTTATCTCGCCTGCCTAAGGTACTTGACTGAGGGACAGTGAGGGAGGAGATATAGGTGAGAATTCTGGGCAGGGAGACTAAGCAGGAGGAGAAATTTAGGCTGGGGTGGAGGGGGAGAAAGAAAGAGACATGCCAGCAGTCACAGGGAAGCAGGAAAGTAGGACATAGAGAATGAAAGGAAATTAAAAAGCCCCGAGGAAAAATGTAGATAAAAAGAAACAGGTTAAGTATGCTAAAAGAGTTAGTGGGAGAAGCCTAAGCTAAGGTCAATCATTCATAATGAATAAGTCTCTGTGTCTTTATATGGGCGTTGGTTGGTGATTCCCCACAAAATATTCCAACTACATGTTTATCTTTCTATTATGAAAATCAAAGCAGCTTTGTCTTTCATAAATTGTTTTTCCATGGTGATGGTGTTTTGTGAGCCAGCAAATCTGAGCAGAGATTGACATGTAAGGTCACACGGAGTGAAACATTCCTTAAGTGGGTAATTGCCTTAGCTATGATCACTCAACTCTTAGAGGCAGTATTAAGTAACATCATTGTTTTGAGCTTCCAGGAATCTGAAATTAGGAATATAAATCACAAATCTGACATATCTATAACCATGGAAGAAAGGATTCTAGTTGGTTTCCCTGTATCTAAGGAGTAGATCAGAGATAGCAGCTAATACAGATATAACTTATGAATGAAACATGAAAGTAAGGGAGGACCCTCAGTGCACAAAATGGTTAATGAGGCACCTGTTGGGCATGCCCATAGGAAGCAAGGCCATCAATCTACCCGCTGAGCCCTTGCTTTTAGTCTGACACCCCCCTCTTGCATTCTTAGTTTTTCCAAGCATCCAAGCTTAAAATTTGAAATCCATCTTTCAGTTCTTTCTTTCACTGGCATTTAGCAATAGTCAGTTTCTAAACCTGACTAGTTGGTGGTTGGTTGTGCGTTAAAGTAGATCTAACGTCTACTGTCCTTACATGCCTGTTGCCATCTTATCATCTCCTGCCCCCGCTCCCTGAATTGCCTTGATTCATTGTCAGCACACTCTCGTCTGATGAAATAAATCCCTCTAATTTGGAGGAACACTCTATCAATTTCCATAAATCCCCCTTTCCGTATTTTAACATTGAATTTAATGTATTGAACAGATATAGTGATGAATACATTTGTAAGCTGGTATAGAACTTAATTTATTGATTTGCATAATTCCAAGGTATATAATGTGTAACTATGATAAAACCTGGTTGTATTTCAATCTAGATAATTGAGACTATGAGCTTCATACCACTATTCTCATCTATGTGAATAAAATATGGATTCCATTATGTTTATTGAAACCATACAATCTATTGTTCTAACTAGCTCACTTAGGAGAGTGAAAATATATTAATAATTTATTATAATTATAGATAGTAGTATAAATTGGAACTCACCCAGGCAAAGCTGGAAATAGAATCTTCTTTGCTATTTCACTACCTGCTATCATAGGAGAGTCTTCTTACCACCTAGAAACAGAAGTGGGGTTTTGTTTGTTTTCTTATTTTGGCACTCAGGAGATTCATACTAAATTTTGACTCTCTTTAATGAGTATCCCTTTGCATTTTTTAAATAATTTTTTATTATTGTATCTATGTTTATGTTATTTCCTCTCCCTGGAGTGCTGTTGCATACTTCTCTTATTTAATTCCCTTACAACATTTTGTCCATTCTTCTTTTACTGTGTGGTCCCGGTTCTCCTGGAATTCATTAGATAGACCAGGCTGACCTTGAGTTCATAGAGCTCTGCCTGCTTATACTTTTCAAGTGTGGGGATTGAAGGTGTGTGCCACCACAGGCTAGTTTTCTTATGACCTCTAAAGTAGAATTTATCCTTTATATTTTTCCAAGCTTCTTTAATTTATAGCTATATATTTAAATTATACATTCATATATGACATATGTCAGACATGTTACTTTGCTTTCTTAAGTTCTTTTCAGCCATTACCTGATCTTCCTAAAGATCTTTGAAAGCATCACTGTTATACTATATTTCCTCTTGGTACTTTGGAGAAGCTGGGTGAAATGGCAGAACGGAGAAGTCTAAATTTCCTTTGGCCCAGGGAAGTTGCTATTCAAAGCAACAAACAGAGCAGCAGTTCCAGAATCACCTGGCATGTCAGGAGAAATCTGTGTCCCATCTCCCTCTCTTCAGGGTCAGGATGCCCTGGTGATTTGTCTGTGAAACCTTGGCCTAGAACATTTGCTTTTCTTTGACTCTATGAGTTAAATATTCAGGAGTGACATTCAAATATCAGTTAATTAACAAGAGCTGATTAAATATAAATTTGATAATCCATTTTTATTCCCCCTTGGTTTTCTTAGGGCTTTGAATGACAATGTAGATCTTGAGTAGATTTTCACAAAGGCGAAATCTCCTCATGGAGGAGATCTGAGCACAATATGTATTGGAATAATATTTTTCAGACAAGAAACTGTGTCTTAATAAGAATTGGGTGGAGAATAAATGAAACAATCTAATTATGGGTGAACCAGAGGGTTCATGAATTTGCTATTGTTATTAGATCTGAACTTTTTTTTTTGACATTGAATCTATTTTTCCCAGTTTTTAGAGCCTCAGGACAGAAAAACAGTTGACCATCTGGTTTTACTAAACACTTTCTCACATATGAGGGCAAGATGTATTATTTGGATCTACTAGGAGGTGCACTGTTGGAAGAATTTAAGACAGTTTCTCTATAAAACTATCTCTCAGGGATGAAAAAAAATTTGGTCTGTATAAAAGATGAAAGAAATTCCTGCATGGAATACTTCTGATTCTTGATATGTTCCATCTATCTTTAGATAGTATCTATCTATCTGTCTATCTATCTATCTATCTATCTATCTATCTATCTATCTATCTATCTATCTATCAACATTTAACTAACTTTAACATGCATCTCACAGTTTGAAGTATACCCAGCCATTCATGACATTTTTCTTAAAAGAATAAAATATTTCACTCCAGCTTTCTTTTAAATGACTTCTGGTATATTTTCCTTGTTATGTTCATTATTAGAGATAATATTTGCTTGATAAAATTGTGAGTGAATAAGAAAAATATTAAATATTAAATCATGTTTTGAAAAAGATCAACAATAAATTTTGGATAATCAGAACAATATTGTTTCATTAAAAAAAGCAACATGAAATGATTGTGTATTGTCTCTATAGTGATAACAAACAAAAATCTTTTGGCATTACTAATTCTGCCCTTGAAATACACATTTTATCTTCTCTTCCCATGACTTAATCTCACAAGCATCTAATAGATATTATGTTCCTCCAATGATTCCTTTGTAATTTGCCAGAGGGTGCTTTGATTACAGTTAATATCCATACAAGAATATAAGGTCAAACTACTCAATTATATCTAGTAGGATAGATTGAAACAGATGTCTGCTGGCATAGGTATCTATCCAGCTACAGGCAGTATTACTCAGCAAATGGTAGATTATGTTTCTTGATTTTTGTATTTGGTTCAATTATTTGTTTAAGCACTAATTTGTTCTTGAGATAGCATCATACAGGAATCTGTCAAAACATTAGCCAGTTAATGAAATTTTAGTGTAATATGTCAAGAGCAAGATATTTGAACTGAAGATCAAGAGAAGTATGGAAAACATAAAAATCCTGTCCTCATATTCACCAAGGTCAGAGTAGATGAAACAACAGAGAATTTGTCACTGCCAAGACTCCTTATATGTTTAGTTTTCTTAAAAGGAGTTATTGTTAGGGATAATAAAATTGCAACATGGTAAACAAAATTTTCGCAGTGTTTTGAAATTGATAGGAAATGTGCATGCAGTCATTCTTCAGCTGTGCATCTCAACCCCACCTTTGGTACCAGAGTGTCCTCTCCTATCTTCTTTAACCGTCTCATCTACCGAGTAGTTAAGGATTATTGAGACCTTTGTTTAAAATGCCTTTGGGCTCTTCATACTCTCTATCAAGTTAGTCTTAAGCTGTGTGGGATAAGGGATGGCTGTCTCATGGATTTCTTGCTTCTCCTTGTTGGGGCTATATGAGACAAGCAAGATTGTAGTCAAGATTATTTACATCCATACTACAAAATTCTAAGTAGTAATTTCATATCATTAATTTTTGTTCACACGCCTTGTAATGCATACCTTGTAAGCAGCATTTGTGTTTATTATTATTCCTTGAAAAGGAAGCTGGCAATTTGAGAGATTAAAGGCTGTTCAGATTTGGTTTCTGTTGCTGAGAATGAGCATCACACTCAAATCCAACTTGTGAGGAAGGGGCTTATTTCAATTTACAGATTATAGTCTGCCATCAAGGGAAGCCAAGACAGGAACTTAGAAACAAACTGAAGCAGAGACTGCCAAGGAACATTACTTGCTGGCTCCCTCAATGACCTTTCCTATATAGTCCAGGCCCACCTGCCAAACAGTGGGACTGCCCACACGGCACTGGACCCTCCTATCTAAATTAACAATGAAGAAAATGCCTCACAAAATGCTCATAGATCTATATGATGGAAAAAATTTCCGTAACTGAGCTTTCTTCTTCCCAAGTGACTCTAGATTGTGTCAAGGTGACAGTGAGTCATCAACACAGAGGCTCATAAGCTGATACCCAGGAGCAGCGTGAGGAGTTAACCGACATTATCGGTAAACATAGCAACACAACTTGAGTTAGATTAGAGAACCACAGGAGGTGAAGGAACATGATGCCTCGAAACAAATGTTTGCTAATGAGCCAGGCAATGTGAGAATGGTCACACGTTTACCGAGGAACTGTACAATTAGCACATCTGAAAATAGAAGACAAAAAGGGAGGGATCCTCAACGTGGCCACACAAAGATGACATCTGTATAGTAAACTGACAGACTAATCAATCAATAAATACCCTTTCCCCCTCATTATTCGAAGTCTTCATTAAAAGTTCTAAGGGGCCCATAAAATTTCAAATTTATTTCAAGTCAAATTACTCCCATGGAAATGGTTCTATAAAGATTGTTGCTCAAGGTTTGACCACCATGGAAAAGTTTCCAGGTGAATATGTGCTTTCAGATGGCAACATCAGATTTTTGTCAGCATATGTATAATTTTACATTTGATTGATTAACTAATTAATCAATTTTTATGGCTTTTGATCTTTAACCCAGATAAAATGCAAGCACTATAAGCAAGCCCTGAACCACAGAGTTGTAACCCTTTGTTTTCTCTGTTACATTTTGAATCAAGGTCTCTGTAAGTAACTCAGATTAGTTTTGACCTGATTGTAGTTCATGTAGGCCTCAAACTCATAATCCTCCAGTCTCAATCTCTCAAGTGACACCAGGTTCAGTTGATAAACTAATTTTTAAAATTTAGAAAAAAATAATAACAAAGCAAAACTGGAAAAATTGTCAATGTTCTTCAGCACTTTTTAATCACACTTGGGCTTGGAAATTGGACTAAGAATTACAAACTAAAATGTAAGTGGGACGGGGTCATGGCATCGCTATATTTATGTAATCCTCAACAAGTCTACAGTGTTGTTAATTTCTCTCATTTGTAGTTCAAACAGAAATAAAGAGAGAATAAAATAATTTTGGGAGTGACTATCAGTGTTTGAGATATAGTAAAATTCAGTACTGGTTGAATATTTTTATATACAATTGAATAGAGAAGTCAGTTGTACCAGGAGTTGAGTGTTTAAGGTATGTATTGTTATAATTAATCAATAGTCTTTTTGTTGTTTATTACCAGAAAGGTATTTAACATAATTACAATCTGTTTCCTGAAAACGAGACATGATTATACTCACTGTCAGTCAGTCTGTAACTGTCATGTTGTTTAGCATTTACTCTGCTTGGCACAGTGGCCATTTCAAAAGAAAACAGTTCGTGTCATTGAACTCAATGTGACTTAATAGGTAGTCATTCTATGGATGAGTTAAAGTATTCAAGAGCAGGTGGTAGAATGGGGCTTTCCTTGTGAACTGCCAAATCAATGACAGAGCAACCAAATATTGAGCATTTAATGGAAAAAGCATTGATGACTTTTATGAACTGGTTTGGGGTCTGGCTTGGGTTCTTGTTTTCATTTTCATGTGTTGTCGGGTTCAAAGAATTGTGAACAGCTCTGGAACATCCTATCAGATAAAACTAGTGCTGGTTTCTGTTGTTGGGAGCTTCAAGCCCTGATTAATAAGGGCCCCACCCTCATCTGACTTCTGTATTTCATTGTCATATTGAATCTTTGCCTTTTCTTTCTCTTTGAGGGCTCCTTTGATATCTTTGTCCTGCTGAGTCCTCTTCCCCGAGTCTCCAATTGTAGGGTGATAATGGAGAACTCTCTGTGATTGTCTCTGTTATTACACACCTAACATTAACAACTAGGCCTGTTGATGCTTAGAATGCTCTAATAGGTTATTGAATGCATAAAACAAAAAAAACTCCACTCTATCTGAATAGATGAAAACTCATCCACAGGTTTTGAATACATATCCTAGCAATTTTACTACCTGATAAAACATTTCATCCTCGGTTCATCCCTTTGTCACCGGATCACTGGGCTACCGGGTGGCCCTGTTTAGTTGCTGAGGAATCCCATCTGGACGGGTGAGTCTGTGCTATCCAGGGG